>NC_061508.1:209584378-209855064 GCF_022539505.1 Lolium rigidum
TCTTCGAGGGAAGTAAAACCCAATTTATTGATTCGACACAAGGGGAGGTAAAGAATACTTATAAGCCTTAACAACCGAGTTGTCAATTCAGCTGCACCTGGAAAAGCACTAGCAACAGTGGGTGATGTGAAAGTAGCAGTGATATGAGAGCAGTAGTAACAAGAACGTAGCGAAGCGAGTAATAGTAACACGAGAGCTATGGCACCGTAAGATAGTTGATACTACTTCCAATGACATGTAGAACGAATATATGATGATGAAATATGGACCGGGGTTCCCAGCTATCTACACTAGTGGCAACTCTCCAATAACAAGTGTTGGGTGAACAAATTACAGTCGGGCAATTGATAGGATTGAAATAGCATTAAGACAGAATATCAAGATCATTAATCATGTAGGCATGTTTTCCAATAATAGTCGTACGTGCTCGCAATGAGAAACTTGCACAACATCTTTTGTCCTACTATCCGGTGGCAGCCGGGCCTCAAGGGAAACTACTCGGATATTAAGGTACTCCTTTTAATAGAGTACCGGAGCAAAGCATTAACACTCCGTGAAAACATGTGTCCCTCACATCACCGCCATCCTCCCGGTTGTCCCGATTTCGTCACTTCGGGGCCTTTGGTTCCGGACAGTGACATGTGCATACAACTTGTAGATACAATCTAAGCAATAATTATAAAGCTCAAATCTAAGATCATGCCACTCGGGCCCTAGTGACAAGCATTAAACACAACAAGATTGCAAAGCAACAATAACTTCATAAACTTTGTAGATAGACAATCATAACGTAACAATCCATCGGATCCCGACAAACACAACACCGATTACATAAGATGAATCTCAATCATGTAAGGCAGCTCATGAGATCATTGTATTGCAGTACATGGGGAGAGAATACCAACTAGCTACAGCTAGAACCCGTAGTCCATGGGGGAACTACTCACGGAGCATGATGGAGGCGATGGCGTTGATGGAGATGGCTTCCGGGCACTTCCCCGTCCCGGCAGGGTGCCGGACAGCAGACTTCTGTCCCCCAAATTGGAGTTTCGCGATGGTGGCGGCGCCCCGGAGTCTTTCCGGAGTTTCGTCAAGAGTTACGGTGTTTTTAGGTCGAAAGGGGTTTTATAGGCGAAGAGGCGGCGCAGGGGGGCACCTGGGGGCGCCACACCACAGGCCGGCTCGGGCCCATGCCAGGCCGCGCCGCCCTATGGTGTGGTTGCCCTCCGGCCCCTCTCCGACTCTTCTTCGGTGTTCTGACGCTTCCGGGAAAAATAGGAGGTTTGGTCTTCGTTTCGTCGAATTCCGAGAATATTGCCCGAACAGCCTTTCCGGAACCAAAAACAGCGTAAAACAGTGAACCGGCACCGTGGCATCTTGTTAATAGGTTAGTTCCGGAAAATACATGAAATCATCATAAAGTGCAAGCAAAACATGTAAGTATTGTCATAAAACAAGCATGGAACGACAGAAATTATGGATACGTCGGGGACGTATCAAGCCACCGTACCCCTTTAGTCCCGGTTCGGTTGGCTCCTTTAGTCCGAGTTGGAGATACCAACCGGGACTAAAGGTTTTGCGGCCTGCTGCACCATGCCGTGAGCCCCTTTAGTCCCGGTTGGTACCTCTAACCGGGACTAAAGTTTCAGCCCTATATATACAAGTACCCTTCCCAAGCTCGTGAGCCACACACTTAGCTTTTTTCACTTCTTAGCACACGAGGTGTATGTTGCTTTGCTTTCCCTTCTCATGCACAAGATGTGCTCAATGAAATGCCTAAGAGCATGATGCCACTTGAGTTCGCACAAAACAAATACGATATGAAGTGCCCAGGCCACACTTAAGCTTCCTCCTCTCTTTTTCCTTCTCGGTCGAGGTTACAAAAATAATCCTTTCATCCGTCATTGATAAAATGCATGTGTTGATGTACATCGCTTCACTATTCATGATGTCCTGTAATGGTTTTTGATAAACTTAATTATATAATGCAGATGGACTGGCAATGGATATACGGTAAATGACGCCATAACAAGTTCATTGCGGGCCTGAAAGATTTTATCCATGTGGCCGAGGAAAACAAACGGGCGGATGGTTTTATGTGTTGATTGTCACAATAAGAAGGTTACTCTTCCTCGAAAACCCTTCACACCCACCTAATACGGTTCGGTCTCATGCCCAGCTATAATTGTTGGACCAAGCACGAAGAAATAGGGGTTATGATGGAAGACAATGAAGAAGGAGAGGATGATAACTATCCAATGTTCCCTGAATGCGGTTTTACTACAATAGGGGAAGCAGAAGATCAAGAGGCATCAGATGAGCCCGCTGATGATCTTGGTCGGGCCATTGTTGATGCAAAGAGATACTGCGAAACTGAAAAGGAAAGGTTGAAGTTCGAGCAGATGTTGGAGGATCACAACAAATTTTTGTACCCAACTTGTGAAGATGGCTAGAAAAAGCTAGTTATCACACTGGAATTGTTACAATGGTATGCGAAGAACGGTGTGACTGACTCGGGATTTGGAAAGTTCATGAAAATAATGAAGAAGCAGTTTCCAAGGGGTAACGAATTGCCCGCCAGTACTTACGAACCGAAGAAGGTTGTCTGCTCTCTAGGATTAGACGTGCAGAAGATACATGCATGCATTGATAACTGCATCCTCTACCGCGGTGAGTACGAGAATTTGGACGCATTCTCGGTATGCACTGCACTGCCGTATAAGATCAGACGAGATGACCCTGATGATGTTGATGGCGAGTGTCCCAGTAAGAGGGTTCTTGCCAAGGTAATGTGGTATGCTCCTATAATACCACGATTGAAACGTTTGTTCAACGCGTACTCCTATGATGATCCGGAGGCGGCATAAATGGTCGAACAAACGGCCAGAAATCTTGGTACGACTATTCATTACAAAGGCTACTATCCCATGGCTGAATCAGCATACATATACACATACAGGAAGCCTCCCCTCAGAGCTGACAAGTTCGCGCTTCTAGGAACACAAGTGTGAACATTGCATGACTGGTATATGCAAACCTGCCGTGAAGGGGATATCATGCTCATCATGGCAGTTTGAGATGATCATTACTTCCATGGCAAAGACGAGATACACATTGATTTTGAAGAATTATTTCAATTATTCAATGAAGATCCATTGACAAATCACTCATCAGTTGATATTGATTAAGTCTCTAGATCAGCTCGTTCGTTGCAGTAATAATTATCCTCGCCATATTCTTTTGTACGCTATTATGCGGAATGAAGATTCTCGAATGCAAAAGAGAAAAAATCTATGACGTTGGGTTCATTAACCCAAATACCGTTCATGAAGTTACGGTACAAAAAAAACCGAAGGACACAGAGGAGTTCTTGCTAACATTTCTAATGAAACAAGAAACCAAAGAGGAAATACTATTTCCTTACAACTTTTCAAGTGAGTATTACTGTCTTGTAGAAATTCGATTTCGCTTACTCGATGTTAAGTGTAATCCTCGGAGTTATGCGTGCGCAGGTTCCACTATATTCTGCTAGTCATTCAGCTTGATAAAGGAAAAGTACTTGTCATGAACTCGAAACATAAAGACCGTGAGACGTGGGCGGACCTTCGCACAATGCTCCAGTGGTAATTTCTCAAATTATGTCAACTAGCTTTTGTTCCCTCGTTGTTAGTTATGATATTTTTGAGATTTTGATTGGATGAAGTTCATTAATATACCATGAGAGAAAATGTAGCCTTTGGCTATATATGCTTTCAAGCAATAATTCTTTTGGCATATTTTATGACTTCATCTTAGATATCATGTCTTCTTTATCTTATCTAACCTTTTGTGTGTGCATGTTTCTTTGTGGATTGCCCACCTAGAAACTTATATGCACGAGAGTGTTAATCTCTTATCTTGATATCCTTGTTCTTTGCCGACTATTCTTCTTATCCATTTGGTTCTTGGTTGTGTTGGTAAGAACTTGATTTATGAGTGCTTGGTTTACTTTGACTGAATCCTCTTGCACTTATATCTCTTGAATGCTTTTGGACTCAAGTTTATCTCTTCTAAATGATAAATAGGGAGTGAGGATTCCATGTTTGTGCATAATGTATTCAAATGCAAATATTATAATTTATGCACAAACCTTGGGAAGCTTCCTTATTTTTTTTGGACAACTATTTCTCTGTTGTCATGATATCTTGTGTTGTCCAATTGATTCTTTGGATCCTTTGATTTCTTGCTTATTTCGTTGAAGTTTGTTCTTCTTGTTATTTATTTGCAATATTTGATCCTCAATATGGGTTGAGTTACTCCACATATTCATACTTGGATAAGTGCATATGACTTCACTCATTCTATGAGAAATGCACACTTTGGGTAGCATGACTTCACTCATTCTATGAGAAATGCACACTTTCGGGAGCAACATCCTTTATTTGTCTCCAAACTTCTTTATCCATTTTGGTATTTGTTGTCAATGGGGGAGAAATTTAGGGGGTTTAAGGGAAGTGGCTTTATTCTTAAGATTGGTTTGTTCTTAAGTGTTTGCCTTTCATGCATCTCATACTTTTTATGTGTTGCATGGTTGAATGTATAGTGGAAACTCTACTAAAGGTATGCAATGAAATGCAAGCTCATAACACGATTCATATATTGTGCGGGAGTTTGCTTTATATATGTTGGCTCTACTCACATCTATTGCATTAGTTGGAGTATGTGTGAGTAGAATCGGTTTTGATATGTGATAGTAACTTTGCGTTACTTGATCATATCAAATACAACCTCTTGTATTCATTATATAAACCCTCATGTTGAGATTGTTATCAATTACCAAAATGGGGGAGATTGAAAGGGTACTCTGCCCCTATGTTTGTTTTTTGGTAATTGATGACAATTTCTATGGACTAATGTTTTCAATATTGAGTTTTTGTTGGAAGGAATACTCCATAGGTTTTGCTCGAAGTCCATATGTTGGATTCAAGATCTGTGATTTCAAGAGAGAAGCTTTGACTCAAGTCGGTGTCACAATCCTCCAAGCCTCGTGAGTTGATCTATTAGTGAGCAAGACCTAGAGCATGCAATCAACTGAAGTGTTCCGGCTTGAATGAAGCATGAGCGTCATCATCAAGGTCAAGCGGGACGCGGTTAATTCTCTCGCCCTCTTATGGTATCAGGTCACGATGTAAAAAGAGAGAGGAAGAGCCCGAGACGAAGTTCGAAGGAGCGCTCGAAGACAAAGCTCGAAAAAGCGCGACAAGGTAGTCTCCTCTTTTTGGTTTTTCAACTGTTGTGTCTATCTTTATCTCTCCATTTTGTAGCTCCCGAGTTTTTACCAAGGTTTAAAATAGCGTGCTAAATGAAATAGCGTTGGTCTCCTGAAAATGCTATGGAGGCTATATCGTGCTAATTGCGTACTATATTTCAAATAGCGTTTTGAAAAAAATATCAAATGTAGTCTAAAAATAAAGGATTTCGCTAAAAAGTTTGGATATTTAGTCCAAAAAATGACTATATCATACATACATAGCCACATACAACAAATAGATCTCGAATTTTTCAGAAGGCTAACATCAGTATTCCACAAGGCAACAACATAGTATAAATTATTTATTAAGAATCATCAGCATTAGCGATATTAAGTTCTAATCTAGAAAAGGAACCAACATATTGGAGTTCATCATCACGAAAAAGTGAAAGTAACTTTGCTTGAAAAAATAGCGCGCTAACGCTATGAAGTTTTAGCACGATATATCATGCTATTTCACAAATAGCGCCATAGGAAGTAAAATTACTAAAATTTAGCTTAGACCTTCCAAATATGCTATTGTGTGGTATTAACGGAGAAATAGCGCGCTATTTTAAACCTTGGTTTTTACCCAAAAAAAAGATCAAAGTTTGCTCCGGGTTTTGTTATAATATTTTTAATAAAAAATGGAGGTGGCAATTTGGCTCATAGGAGCAAATGCTCTCATTATATAAAATAATTAAAAAACAATTTTAAAAATGTTAAAAAATTCTGATATAAATTTGTTGGTGTACATCTTGGCATTCTATGTTAGTGCACAAATTTTCGTGGAGAAACAACATTTTATATGGCGTGTACAAAAAGACAAAAAAATATCCTGTACGTAGTCGTGTTATAGCATCAAAACTTGTCTTTTTTACAGGAGCCACAATTATTTTTAGATTTTTTTGAAAACTTGTGTACCAATATAAAATGTCTAGATGTACATGTAAAAATTTAGTTTAGAATTTTTTGACACTTTGAAATGTGGATTCACATAATGGGAGCATATGCTCCTATGAGCCAAAGTGCATTTCCCATAAAAAATAGCCAAAACAGCTGTTTTGGCCGGTCAGACCGGCCCCAGGCCGGTCAAACCAGCCGGCCCTCTTTTTTCCTTCACCTGTTCGTTCCAGGAAAGTTGGCCCAGTATGACCGACCCAGCCTCTTTCTCTGCCCCCCAGGCCGCTCGCGCTGGCACACCTCTGCAGCCCAGTGTTGTTCCCCGCACGCACGGCTTACCGCTCGCCCCCCGCCGCGATTTCCGCTTGCCTTGTCTCCTCTCCACGTTCGACCAGCGCCTCGCTCCTGCCGCTCCACACGCCACCCTCGCACGCGCCCTCCCCCGCTCGCGAGAACGCCTGGTCACGCCGCCTTTTTTCTCGCTGCTCTCGCCCGCTGCGCGCCTCGCCCGCACGTAGTTGGCGCTCACGCGCGCATGCTCGCCCTGGCCCGCGCGCCTCACGCCCTACTGCTCGCTCTCACGGGGAGCAAGTCGCTTCGCCCGCTCGATTCTGTGGATCCCACGCGCACTACTGCCTAATTTAGATGGGCCCGTATAACCGGGGCCAGGCAGGTTATACCGGCCAAACTTCCTGTTCGCTTTTTTTTTTTTTCTGTGTGTTGTTCAGAGGGTTGGGCCGGTATAACGAGACCCACGTCCGGTTATACCGGCCAAATCTTTTTCTGCACGTTTTTCACACAGTAACAGCTGTTTCGCCTATATAAGGCAACTTCAATTTCATGAATCCTTACCTTTTGCCATTCTGTTGATCCAGATATATTTCAAAAAGGTCTCAAGAACTTCTCCATATTTTTTCACCTCAAATCCTTGATTCTGTAAGATTCATCCATCGGTTTTGAGAGTCGGTCTGTGCATCTCGAAGATCTTTTCGTCTCTCTCTTTCAACCGCACATATTTCGATTTAAGCCAATGTATCAAGTTTTCCTCTCCGATCTTTTTACTCTTGGAGCTTGAGGACTTCTAGGCGGTAGTGCTCGCCTGGAGCGATCAAGTTTGTGATCGACCTGGAAAGTTTGTACGGGATTAAAGGGCTCTCTAAGGTCTTCACATAGTGAAAAGAGCTCCTACTTCGTGAAAGGAGCTCATGGAGAAGAAGGTGTGCCTTCATGGCGTTTGGTGTCCTTCGTGTACCGCACCTCTCCAACGGTTACTAGCTTCCTCTCAAGGAAGTGAACATCGGGATACATCATCGTCTCCACATACTTCGGTTATTTGTTTCCACCAATTTAATTTGTGATAGCATCGAGTATGAAGTTCTTGATATATGTATTCTATCATATAGGGTGATACACTTAGTTTGCGTTAGGCCACTTTATTTATTCACTTAGCCTAAAATTGCAAACTAGTCAAGGAAAATTTTGTATAATCTATTCACCCCCTCTAGGTTACCGACATTGAACTTTCAGTTTTCAGTAGTGAACACTGGTACATCAGATCAGAGTGGCCTAAACTTGACGGCCTCGACGATGAGCCCTTGCTTGGGGTACCACCCCAGCACCTCGAAGCTCACCACCACCCCCTCCTCGGCCGCCACAGTCTCGTCCACACGCAGCCGCCCCATCTCCATCTCTGACCACCCGTCACACCGTCTGCGTCGACCACGCCCCTGAACTTGCGAGCCTCCTCCTCCTCGTTCAGACAGAGGCACACGGCGCGGCTCGACGCCGCACGGCCTCCAACCACCACCGTGGTCTCCTGGTCCGGGAAGCTCAGGCCGCGGTGGCCTACGTCGGCCACGCTGAACACCAGGTACGCCGCGTAGTTGGTGGCCGGTGTCAGCGGCGAGACCGGCAGCCGGCCGTAGATGTCCAGGCCTGTGCAACCCACCAGCTGGGCCACCTCCGGGAACCTGAAATGCAATCATGCATAAATAGTGTCGGAAATTCCGAATTATTTTCCAGTGGGGCGCTCTGATCTCTCACTCTCACCCAGATGTAGACAGCATAGATGAATGATGCGGATTGCTGGATTGTTTACTTATTAAACGGTTGCTTATAGCGTTGAGCTTGTTTGACCAGAATTGTTTCGGACGAAATACTCAGTTGCCTCTAGCCGCCGGCCCCTCTGGCGTCTAAGTTTATTTTCTTTCTTTTATTATTTTGAAATGTCACTTTGTGGTTTTGTTCTTCGGAAGCAATCCGAGGGAGAAGGAGTCAGGCAAGGGAGAAGGAGTCAGGCAAGGGCATGTGCGATACCAGCGACATGGCATCTCGAACAATGTTTTCTACATGTACTCCGCATTGGTTTCCGCAAATGTCAAACTGCACTAGCTTTGATCAAATTTATTAAAATACCATATATATATACAATACTACGTGGTGATTGCCTAATCTATACCATACTCAATCGTACTTCATGGTAAATCTAGTGGTATTAATTTGATATTCTAGATGTTGATTTTTTTCATGAACTTAATCAAGTTTACATTGTTTGACTTTAAGAAAATCTAATACGCACCAATTATTTTCGTACCTAAACAAGAAAACTTTATATATATCAGAATAAATAGCAATCTGTTTGAACATGTATTTTTATTTTTATCATATATTTTCAAGAGGGAAAAAATATAGAGTTCAAATACCTAAATTCCGAAAAGCAATGAAACATCATGATTCACAATAAAATGTAATGAAAAAACACTAAACTATTTGCATTCTGATACATTTACCATATGCGTCTAACACAAGTATAAAGTATGGTGGAAGAAAATAAAAAAGCTTTCTAAACACGGTGAAACAAATCGTTTTAGAATATACTTTCACCATGAGCCATAAAGTTTTTTAAAGTTTCATCAGGTTTTAAAAGTTGATTTTTAAATATTATCAAAATATATTCAATATTGGTCTTGTTTTAAAGTAGTGTTCACTAGAAACTCATATGTCAAGTGGTTTCAAATCAGATTTATGGTTCAAAATCTACAATAATTCTAAATTGGGAAAGGAGAGAGTAGGATAACACAATTTCTCATAAAGTATGGAGGAGGGTGTGTGACATACACGCTATATCGTGTCCACAGTAAATTCGCTCTTATTGATGCATCTCATGTATTAGACAGGTATATTATGATTCAAGTTTGCTCTACAAGAAAGTAAGCATGGCTAATTCTCGGTCTAATGAAAATTGTTTTAATTGTCAGTCAAGTGATGTTATCTCCACAATCTTATACTCCGTACTACATGTACAATTTCGGATTATGTGAATATTCTTTTACTCTCAAGCTCAACCATATTTTTCGGTTGCAGCGAAACTAGTAAATTGAACAACTTAGTTGCAACCCACTTGAAACTAAACAATGTCAGTTACAACTCGCTTATAACTTGATATGTTTTAGCAAAACCAACTTTTTGTACGGTTGCGATGCATGCGTCAATCTTAGGTGCATGTATGGATGCTATCATACTTCTATAAGTTTTTGGTGTGCGAGATTTCTATGAATAGCTTCATAGCTTGTTTGTGAGTTCAGTGCTAGCTGGACGCGCGTAAGAAGAAAATCCGCGAGATCTTTACTTTTCTATGCATGTGTGCTTTCTGGTGTTTTTTATTTTGTTCGAGAGATCCCGATCCGTGATGGAAGCATCCGTTGACACGATAAAAAAGTAATGGTGTTTATAAAGAAACACGATTGGACGCGATACACAACCAGTTCACCACTCCCACTCCCTACATGTATGATGTACTAACACTCGAAAAATGGTAAATCTGTAAGATAAAAAAGAACCATGGCAATATGGCATCGAGCAATCGATTAGGCACATGCATAAACTGCGGGACAGGATCGATAGTGCATGATCTGTAGTAGTCAGGAAATTAACCAGGAGAGTAAAAGAATACGATGATCCCAAATTTAATCATGCACCTGGAGAGCGGGTGAGGCGTCCATCTCCAGCTGAACTCGCCGTCGTCCCACGGCAGGCTCAGCTTCCTCGCCGACAGCGACACGCACTTGGCGCCGCTCCCCCTCGCCAGCCACACCGCCGTGTCGCAGCCGTCGCCGACCTGGACGGCTTTGTCGGAGAGGCGGAGGTAGGCCTTCTTCTTAGACGACGGCGGCGGCGAGCGGCCGGAGCCGGAGCGCAGGAGGATGGCGATGTAGTCCGCCGGGACAAAACGCTCCCAGACGGTGTCGCACTCGGTGACACGGCAGCGCAGCGGCAGACGTCACGAGGGGAGGTGAGCGCCAGCACGTGGGCCATGCAGCTCACCGGGAGGTCGTCGAATCGGGTGGTCTCCTCCATCGCCGTCGCCATGCCAGTGGTGTCCATCCTTTTTCTTTGCTTAGCCTCTTTGGTTTCTTAGGAGATGGTGATCCCGAATAGTACCTGCTTTGTCTGGGGATCTATATTTTGGCACGGCCTGTTTATAGGTGGCACAGTGTGGCACTGCCTCTAGTCGATGTAGTTGAGTCGTCGCGGTTTCCGACTACTGACTTTTTTTTTTTATTTTATTTTTATTTTTGCGGATGTTCCGACTACTGACTTTAACATGCAATATACGGAGTACCTGCATAATAACCGTCCACTACGGGAAGAACTGCCGTTGTGTGTCCACTGTATCTTTGCCGTGTGTCCTCACACGGCAAAGATTTCTTTGTCAGTGCGCACGTAGAAAACGCACGGCAAAAATTTCTTTGCCGTGTGCATGTAGAAAAACACACGGCAAAGATTTTGGCACGGCAAACACAGACACGAGCACACATCAAAGATATGATTCACGGCAACGACGGAAGAGAGCGCACGGCAAAGAAAGTTGCACGGAAAAGGACCAACACATCGTATGGCAAAGATAGGCTGCACGGCAAAGAAGCTGGCACACGCCAAAGCACAAAACACATCACCGTGCACGCCTTTGCCTAGTGTTTTTAACAAACACATGGCAAAGCAAGCGCACGGCAAAGATGTTAAAACTGGATGTCTTCTCACCTCAAAAGGTATGGCGTGGTATAGCTATCAACAAATGAACACTTAGCCTAGTGGTAAGGTTGCATGCTTTTTCAACTCTGCATCCTAGGTTCAAATCTTAGATCACCCAGTTTGGAGCTTTTTTTTAGATAAAACATGTTTGGCACACGGAAAGAAGCGACCTTTGTCGTGCAACGTTGGTGAGACGCACGGCAAAGAAACCTTTGCCCATTTGCGGTCGATGGTATTGTTGTGCGATCTTTGCCGTGCATATAGGCCCCTTGCCGTGCATCCCGTAGTGGTCTAAGAACATTGTTCATCCGAAGATATAAAACATGCATTACGGGATGACTATTTTTTTCCAACTTTTGTCAAAAGATTCTAGATCTATGTAGGAAAGAGAGCAAATTGTTATCTTCCAGTAAAAAGGTGATGTAATGGCATATGTTTTGACATGGATAATACTAAGCGTATCTGGTCACCAATATTACAACAGTAATTGTGATGACCGGCCAATGATCACTTCAACCCGTAAGAGGTGGACGGCAACGTGCTGATGGTTGTGATAGATGAGGTAAGGGGATGAATAGCTCTTGTGTGACCCTTTTAAGGTATATTGGATGAAACAGAATATATTTCGCAGAAATCCTTCTTCCGCGATGTTTCTCCTTGCCGAAATAGCTTAGATGCAACATATTCCTTAAACGGAAGAGGCGTTGTTAGCAATTTGAATTATGTGAACCCAGCTGGATCCAGTATTCATCCACATTAGCATTGGTCCAACACACCTTTATCCGACTCAGCGCTGGAATCATGCACCTTGTCCAACTCAACAGTGGACCCACTCACCTTATACTAGAGCCCGGTTATGTTCACGTGCTCGTGCCCTGCCCACCGCCCCCCATTTCATCCCCTTCCCCATCCATTCTCCGTCTTCTCCGGCGATGAGGCGCGCGATGACGGCCGGTGAGATATGTCGACATCTAGTTCAGTCTCCTGCCTGTCATGGCCTAAGTATGGCATTGCGCCTATGACCAACTATCCAGACTGCCCACTCGTGGCGTCATTGAAGGGATTGGTCACAATGGTGGACAAGAATGTCAATTTAGGCCAAGAACTTGTGAAATGCGAGAGCAAGACCCGGAAAAGGTTTGATCTGAGTTCTCAATTGGCCTTTTTCTCCGATTTTTTGGATTTCTTGATTTTCTTCCAATTTGGAATTTAGGGTTCATGTGCTCTATTTTGGATTATGAAGAAATGTACCTATTTTAAGTGGATTGATAAAAGAGGGAAGTTGGGCTGCGGGCTGTCGAGAATTGTGAGCAAATGTACACACAAACAGAAAAAAATCCTCCAAACTTCGGCAGAAATTCTTTTATTCACCCATGATTCTCTTCGGCTAAGAATAATTTGGACGGGTTGAATGAAATGAACTTACACCTTGTGCACAACTACTACCTCCATCTCATAAAAGACAGCGTGCATGTATTTCTAGTCAAAGGTTATCATCCTATAACTACCAAATAGACATCAATACATTTAGCGTAGAACATATTTTCTACTGTATTTGTTAAACATTGTTGATATTTGGATTTTTCGAGGCAGTAGCAACTGATGACAGCTTTGTCGAGGGCGTCTTGATTGAATAACTGAAACAGTTCTTCTAACTCAAGGTTTATCTCCTCCCGCCCCCGGAAGTAATGCTCATCTCGAACGGTGATCGGGACGTGGTCCCTAACAAGCACTCTGCATTGAGCTATAAATGACTTTGCATGGTTCTCGGTAGCAATCGGTTTACCATCCTTAGCGATATGGGTGATGTCGTGCCTAACACCGTCGTCCAACTTTTTGGCCGGGCCTCGCTTCTTCGACTTTACAGAAGAAGTGCTTGATTCGGAGGGCTAAAAAAGAAATAATTCATCGTCAGTACAATTTAATTAGTTAATGCATCCCGTCGATCAGCAGCGGCTTAATTTATAAACCTGGGTGATAACTACGGTTCCGGAGCCATTATGATGATCTTCTTCCTCACCGGAGCAATTAGGATCTTCTTCCTCATCGTAGCCATCTTATCTTCGCTCAATATTCTCCGCTCCCTCACCGGAGTCATTCAAAAAAGGTGCGGTGACATCGTCACCGCCATCATCTGGAATAACGTCATCGTCGCGATCATCCAGAGTAGCGTTGGCTATGAGGTCAGCCATGAATTTTTCCGTGGCTTCGTCTCTGTGTGGCCCCCCGCGTTGCCCTTCCGCCTACTTAAAGCCTCCGTCGCGAAACCCCCAGTACCGAGAGCCACGATACGGAAAACCTTCCAGAGACGCCGCCGCCGCCAATCCCATCTCTGGGGATTCTGGAGATCTCCTCCGGCACCCTGCCGGAGAGGGGATTCATCTCCCGGAGGACTCTTCACCGCCATGGTCGCCTCCGGAGTGATGAGTGAGTAGTTCACCCCCGGACTATGGGTCCATAGCAGTAGCTAGATGGTTGTCTTCTCCTCATTGTGCTTCATTGTTGGATCTTGTGAGCTGCCTAACATGATCAAGATCATCTATCCGTAATGCTATATGTTGTGTTTGTCGGGATCCGATGGATAGAGAATACTATGTTATGTTAATTATCAAGTTATTACCTATGTGTTGTTTATGATCTTGCATGCTCTCCGTTATTAGTAGAGGCTCTGGCCAAGTTTTTGCTCTTAACTCCAAGAGGGAGTATTTATGCTCGATAGTGGGTTCATGCCTCCATTGATATCTCGGGACGAGTGACGTAAAGTTCTAAGGTTGTGGATGTGCTGTTGCCACTAGGGATAAAACATTGATGCTATGTCTAAGGATGTAGTTGTTGATTACATTACGCACCATACTTAATGCAATTGTCTGTTGTTAGCAACTTAATACTGGAAGGGGTTCGGATGATAACCTGAAGGTGGACTTTTTAGGCATAGATGCAGCTGGATGGCGGTCTATGTACTTTATCGTAATGCCCAATTAAATCTCACTATATTTATCATGACATGTATGTGCATTGTTATGCCCTCTCTATTTGTCAATTGCCCGACTGTAATTTGTTCACCCAACATGCTTTTTATCTTATGGGAGAGACACCTCTAGTGAACTGTGGACCCCGGTCCATTCTTTTATACTGAAATACAAATCTGTCGCAATACTTGTTCTTTACTGTTTTCTTGCAAACAATCATCTTCCACACAATACGGTTAATCCTTTGTTACGAGCAAGCCGGTGAGATTGACAACCTCACTCGTTTCGTTGGGGCAAAGTACTTTGGTTGCGTTGTGCAGGTTCCACGTTGGCGCCGGAATCTCCGGTGTTGCGCCGCACTACATCCCGCCGCCATCAACCTTCAACGTGCTTCTTGGCTCCTCCTGGTTCGATAAACCTTGGTTTCTTTCTGAGGGAAAACTTGCTGCTGTGCGCATCATACCTTCCTCTTGGGGTTCCCAACGAACGTGTGAGTTACACGCCATCATCGGCCCGGATCCTCTTAGGAGCAGGCTGGCTCGAAGATGCGCCCTTCTTGGCTCCTCTCTTCCTTGCCTTCTTCACCTGACCTACTGGGGGTGCTGGTGGTGCCGATGGTGGTGCTTCGGGTGCTCGGTGGTGCTTCCGAGGTCGCTCGGGGTTGATTTGGGTGGCTCCCCGATGATCGTCTTACGCAGCGTGTTAGGGCTGAAAACGGTAGCAGGCTTGACTTGAGCTGGATTGCCAGCCTCCGGAGGAGTGTCTTGAGAAAGACCCGTGAAGACCAAGCGCTTCTTCGTCACTGTAGGGGGACGACCAAGTTGATCGCCGTGTGTGCGGAAGGCTTGTTCATCCATAGGAGGCATGTACATATCTTGGCTGTAGGCGCCAGTGTTGATGTAGGCATCGATGTCATCATCATCATCTACATCGTTGCCATCAAGTGGCGCCATGTCCTGGACCTTAGGTGGTGGCGGTTGCGATGCCGCCGCTTGGCGTACCGTGCGTCTAGTTGACGGTCGTTGCGGTAGCGCTCCCAACAACCTGTTTGTGGCGTGTGGTGGTGGCGGCGATCGTCGGTTCCTTCCGGGGGGCGGCGGCGGCCGCCGGTTCCTTCAGGGTTGTGGGGGCGGCGACCGCCGTTTCCTTAAGGGTGTCGTCGGCGCTGGCGATCTTGGGCCGGATGATAGGGGAGGTGGCGCCGGTGCTTTTCTTACCACTCGGAAGACCCCCCCCCAGACGAATCTGGTTCTTCGGCCATGTCATAAGCCATGAGGTGCAATCCCCAAGGGGCAAAACGTCGCCTTCGTCTGTGCCCGGAGGTTGAAAGGGGGGATGGCGTAGCGGTACTCCGGCACTGCCATTACCAACTTGACCTTCGCCACGTCTTCCGCCAATGTAGCGCCGTGCATAACGCGGGAAGCCATGACATAGCCGCTAGCAACTTCCACCAACCTGCCGCCGGGCTCCACCGTTTGCAGAAGTATGCATTGTTCATCCTGAGTCAGGGGCGCCTTGTTGGGCATCGTGAGATGGCAGTCACGAAAGGCATATATAGTTAAAGAATATGACGCGAAGGAGTAACTAATGAGTTTACCTCCTTGATGGCGTCGATCTCGGCTACTGTCGATACAAGGGCGGCGGTTGGGGGCGTCGATGCGACCAGTTGGAGCTGCGGCGACGGTTGGAGCTGCGGCGTCGGGTGGAGCGGCGGCGTCTGGTGGAGCCCTGACGCCGGCGTCGGGTGGAGCGGCACCGTCGGCGAGACGTGGAAGCTTGAGTTGCTGCCGCTGATGCTGGGCACATGTATCGGCCCCACTTGACCTCCCGCATTCCAAGCAGCTAACCCCTCCATCAACCCAGGGGGGATGATCTGCCGGATCTTCTCGTCCAATAACTTGTTCATCATCTCCGTGTTCTCCACAGGCTTTTCGGCCACCAGCTTCTCTAGTGTCTCCACCTTCTTCTTCAGCTCCTGAACCTCGGATTTATCCTTAGCCGACGACCTCCTCTCCAGCTTTCTCGTCTTGGCATCCGATCTGTAGTACTCGGATAGCTTCATACTTGTGCAAAAGCCGGACACACGGCCACCCGACGTCGGTGGCTTGTCCAGCTCCCTCTCCTTGTATTTGTTCATCGCCCTGTTGAAAGGTGTGTCCCACGGTTCCGTCGACCCCTGGGACGACGGGCCAGCCTTCATCAACTCTTCATCCTTCAGACAAAGGAACTTAAGGTTAGCCCATTTGGCTTCATTGCCTAATAAGATGAGCGAAATAATATAGAAATATCCTTACCAGGTACTTCTCGAAATCCCTCACGTCTTCGTGATCCGTAATAAATTCCCCCGTCTTCCAGTCTAAGTAGTAGCGGGACCAGACAAAGTTCCTATCCTGTTCATCCTGGATTTTGTGCCAGGGGTTTTCTTTCCCCAGACGTACCATCTCGGCATCCTTCTTGTCCCAAGTGGGCTGTTTTCCTCGGTAACCGCCGCTTCCGCAATGGTGGGTCCCTAAGTTCAAGTCCCGCATTTTCTTCCCCCAGGCGGTCCATTTTTTAACACTGTCAGTCTGTAAGTAAGACTTGAATGCATTAAAGTCTTCTAAGGAGATCGACGGGTCTTTGGTACTTATCCTCTCCCAGCTTTCACCGGCATCGATCTTTGTCTTCAGCCGGTTCTTCCAGCTGCTCAAGGCGGTTCTCATTTTCGTGAGAGCTGAAGAGTCCACCTTCTTATTGAACGCTTCCGGGAACGTGTATCGTTGGTGAAGCTTCTGGAGGAGGGATTGGGCGAGAGCCTCGTTCTCCTTGCTTCTGAGGTCCTGAGTTAGGATCGGCACGGTTTCACGGACGATGCACCCTAGTTGCATGCCGTACCCTTTGGAAACCCACGAAGGCTCCAAGGGTAGGCCACTTTCGGAGACTACCGTGACAGCATCGTTGACGTTGGCTAGCACTTGCGGCCTCCGATCCCTCCTTGGCCTCCTCGCCGTCCTCTTCTTCTTACCCTCCTGAGGGTTGCCGCCGCTATCACCTTCCGTGCGGTTGGCCGCGTTCTCTTCACCGGTCGTCTCTTCACCGGTCTCGGCGGCGGCGTCCCAGGTATCGTCATCGTCGCCGGTGTCGGCGGCGGCCCCCCGGCCCTCTCCCTCGGAGGCAGCGTCCCGGCCCTCTCCCTCGGAGGCGGCGTCCCGGCCCTCTTCCTCATCGCCGGGCGACTCGGCGGCGGCCTTCCGGGGCTGCTCGTAGCCCTCCCAGAAGTCCTTGTTGGCCTCTCTCGCTTCTTCGTTCTCGCTCCTGGGCTTAGAAGTGCTGCCCGACATGTTTATTTGCACTTCATTAAAAAGAGGCAAAAAGTTAGTACAAAGGTCAACCAAAAAATTCGGCATGACCTTTGCTATTTTTTCTACGTAGGAGTGCCCATTTCTCAACCGAAACGGAAGTTAATCAACGCTTCGGGAGAAATGGGCAACTCAATGAAATCCCTGCAAAAATATCCACCATATACACCATATATCCACCATATCCAAGCATACAAAATTGCACCATATCAACCATATATCCACCATATCGGTTAGTACTACAAACCGGAAAACCCTGGACATATATTGCTGGACATATATAGTTCCTATTTTTTTTAACCTGGAGCACTACAACAAATTAACCTGAAGCATCTACAATACATCAAACAAAACCTGGAGCATCAATACAGCAGGCATTATTAACCTAGAGCATCAATACAACAGATATTATTAACCTGGAGCATCTACAACAAATTAACCTGGAGAATCTACAATACATCAAACAAAACCTGGAACAATCACCTGGAGCACTACAACAAACCTGGAGCATATTTTTAACCAACTGTTAGCGTATTTAGTGCAGCCAAGGCAGTAGCTAATGACTTAGAAAAATGACTTCAATAGTAGGCAGTAGCATTTCATTCAAAATCAACTAGGCAGTATCATTTCATCATTAGCTTGTTCATTTTTTCATTTGTATTAAAAAACCTATTGCATTGTATTAAAAAACCTACTGCATTGTTCATTTTATTGAACCATGTACATCAACAGAGTAGTAGCAGCTTCATTTTAATTTTCATTTAAACAAACTTCATTCTTTTTCAGAGAGAACTTCAAGAACTTTATTAGTTCTACTGCATTTTCTCAACTAACACAGTTCATATATACTATATATATACTGTATATATACTGCAACCATCTATGCATTTAATCATATATTTAATCAGTGGTCATATGTGAATTAAAACCATCTATTTAATCAGTGGCCAAAGGTGAACTAAAACCATCTATGCATTCTTATCTTGCAACCAGGAACCATGAGCATGATCATTTCATAAATGAATTCAAAACATAAAATGGCAGCAGGAGACACAAGTGATTCACTAGCACATGCAACACACACATGATCACTAACTCTCACCCTAATTCTGTTCTTACTAAATGACAAGATTAATATCTACATTTCTCTGCCAATTCGAAAACCTAAATCACATTCGAAACATTACCTAGCAGTAGTAAATTTGTATCTACATTCACTAACTACATTCAAAACCTAAATCAACCAATTCACTAACCAATTTGTATCTGCCAATTCACTAACTACATTCAAAACCTAAATCAACCAATTATTTGTATCTACATTTCTCTGCCAATTTGAATTTAGAAAATGAGCATGAGCTATTGCTAACATAGCATTACCTACCAAAAGCTAGCATAGCATTACCCAGCAGTAGCAAATTTAAATCACCAAATTATATCAACTAAATAAACCTACTACTAGCTACTGCTGCTACTTTATCAACTAATTAAATTGTCCTAAAATTGTATAATTGTTTACTGCAAAACACAAGAGACCAATTAATTGTTCACTGCAAAACCAACATACCAAACATATAAACAAATAATTCACATTGCATTAGTATTTCTTCTTGTTTATTCAGCCTTCTTACATGAAATAATCTTCACTACATTGCATTAGGATTCAATCAGACGATTACATGGACAAATTCCAAGTTGCGAGCAAGAAGGAAATCACCCAGCATCCCAAAAGCACCAGAAAGAAGGACTAATCGAGCAGGACGCTCGCGGTGGCAGGATTGGGGATGGGCACAGGGCAGTGAGGAGGGGGACAAGGGAGTGGGGACAGGGAGAGGGGCTCTCACCGA
Source organism: Lolium rigidum (assembly GCF_022539505.1). Taxonomy (NCBI): domain Eukaryota; kingdom Viridiplantae; phylum Streptophyta; class Magnoliopsida; order Poales; family Poaceae; genus Lolium; species Lolium rigidum. The sequence goes on from NC_061508.1 coordinate 209,603,736, forward strand.
ATGGCGGCGGCGCGAGGGTTGCGGTGGCGGCGGCGTTGTCCTCCTCCTCCTCTGCGGTGGAGGCTCGGGCTCGCGCGTCCACCGCTCGGCGGCGGTGTGGCGGTCCTCCTCCTCCTCGATCTGCGGCGGCGGCTCGGGCTCGGGCGTCCTGCTCGGCGGTGGCGTGGCGGTCCTCCTCCTCCTCGGTGGCGGTGGCGTGGCGGTCCTCCTCCTCCTCCTCGGCGGCGCTAGGCGGTGGCGGTGGTTGCGAGAGCAGAGTTGCGGGCGCTAGGGTTGGCTCGTCGGGGAAGAACTGTTTGTGAGTGGGGAAGAAAGAAACGAGTCGATTATTTCACCAAGTGTCTAAATTCTGTGGCGCACCACCTATACATGCGCTACAGAACTAAGCATTCTATGGCGCATCAGCTTAGACATGCGCCACAGAATTCCTTAATTCTGTGGCGCACCGAAAGGGGCGTGCGCCACAGAATTTAGACACTTAGCAAAACAAAACGGGTTACTGCTATGTCCTGACAGATACTTAGCACTAGCCTAGTGGTTAAGGCCAATGTTAGCCCATTAGTAGCCAGGTTCAAACCCTGGCTGCCACACAATTTTTCTTCCTTTTTTTTCATCTTTTAGTTACATTTCAATAAATAACACAACATTATTTAGTAGGGATTTCTAGTTTCGTGCCCCTGGTTCGTTAGTTGTACTCAGTTTTCCCCAGTCCCTTAGTTTTTCCTCAGTTTTCCCCTCCTCTAGTTTGAAACACGCACAAGTGCTGGAACGGCCGGTAGCCGTCGTGTCGAGGCCTTGACCGTTAGTCTGACCGGGTGGGGCCGCACAGGGCAGCTCCTCCCCGACCGTCTCGTGCCGACGGGTAGGGTCAGGAGACACGTCGGAGCAGCCATCCATCTATCGCCGACGTGTGGGCCGTTTTATTTCATGATTTTATACGCGGTGCCGCCAATGACAAATGGGGCCGCTCTATAGGGCTGCCGCAGCCAATGACCGCATGGGGTCGTATATTTTTCAAGCAAAAGACATATATTGCCGCTCTGTGGGCCGTCGCAGCCAATGACCAGTGGGGTCGTCTTATTTATTTAGGGAAACTCATATATTGCCGCCTCGTGGGGCCTCCGCAGCCAATGACCGATGGGGTCGTCTATTTTTCAGAAAAGACATATATTGCCGCTCCGTGGGCTGCCGCAGCCAATGACCAGTGGGGTCGTCTATTTATTTAGAGAAACTCATATATTGCCGCTCTGCGGGGCCTCCGCAGCCTAATGACCAATGGGGTCGCCTATTTTTCAGAAAAGACATATATTGCCGCTCTGTGGGCTGCCGCAGCCAATGACCAATGGGGTCGTTTATTTATTTAGAGAAACTCATATATTGCCGCTCCGTGGGCTGCCGCAGCCAATGACCAATGGGGGTCGCTCTATTTATTTAGAGAGAAAAATCATATCTTGCCGCTCCGATATATGTCTTTAGAGAATATCATAGAGAGAAGCAACAAGTTCGCTAATTAATTATTCTTAAGCTAGACCGGAGAACCGCTGGCAGCTCGTTCTCCCACCGTCGGACGGAGCAGCTATCGCTGGCGGCGCGCCGGCGCTCGTCGCGCCACGGCTCGTCTCCCCGGCGGCGTCGGACGAATCAGCGGCGCAGCACGTCAACCACGGCTCCAAGCACTTGTTTCGTCCGCACGCATTGTACCCACCGCAGAAAGTCCGCCGCAGCGGATCCGCCGCCCACGACGACCGGGATTTGTTCCGCGCACCAATTGGTAGACCTCCGCTTCTGCCTCCCCGCCCCTAATCGATTCGGTTCCCGTAATTTATTGGAGTTTGCGTGTACGAAATAGTCCTCAATGTCTCGTCAGAAGGGTACACCGGCGAGGGTGGGGATTCGATCATGTCGTGGCCACGTTCTACTTCTCCTACCTCGTCTGAAGTGCAGTATATAGCTTCAGCTCTCAGTACTACCGTTGAATTTGAAGTTCCGCCATGGCCTCGTTGGGGTGATTTCAGCTTGTTCTTTTTCCATTATTGTTACGCTTAGCCAGGCAAGCCGATGATCCATGGTACATTGCATACCAAGATGAATCAACCTAGTGGTGTAGCCAGAGGATGGATTTGGAGGAGAAGGTGGCCAATTTAGGTGATGAATTGGCCCGTAAAAACCTGATGATATTCGAGCTGAAGCGTATTGTGGATGAAGAAAAGAAGAATTCGGAGCTTATTCGCAAGGAGAAGTTGAGAGTTGAGACAGATCTTGCCGTATTTGATCAAGTGGTAGAAAATCTAGAACATGAACTTAAAGTGATGGGAGAGGAGAAAAGTAGATTCATCTCGGCAGCTTTATTAGGTGTCATCCCCTGTCCTAGCAGCTTATGTGGTTCTGGTAGACGATTTAGTATAGAATTGTTATTCAGTAGATGGCTCTAACCACCGTATTTTGTTGTGGCTCTAAGCACCGTATTTCGGTGTACAATTTCCTACTTGTGCTAAGTAATGTGCACGATAATTTTAGCAAGGGATCCCAAAAGTGAAAGCATGTACCAGCCTCCTGATCAAATACATATCAATATCTTCCCAATCAAGTTGGGATAGAATTCAAATCATACATACGGATGTACATGGACACATCAAGAACGTGAAGAAGCTTTTTTGAGACTGAGGTAGTAGTTCGAACAATTTTATCCCATTTGGAAATTGAAAAATACAAATTTATAATAATTTATCCCAATTTGCGGCGTCGAACACTGGCCGCGCAGCTGATGGGCAAGAAAGGCCGGGACGACGGGCGGCTGAGGGGTGGTCATCTGCGCCATCAAACGTTGAAGCGATGTTATCGGCGATGGCTTCAATGTTCGTGGCATCGATGACCAGTGCTCGGAACCGCCGCCGTCTTGGTGTACTTCATCAGCCGACGGATCCGCGGAGGGCTGGATCGGCGGCTTTGCAGCGCGGTTGTAGACGATGGCTTCAATCGTCTTGGCATCGATTCGCACTCTCGGCACCGGAAGTGAGACATCAACAGGCTCCGACATTGAAGGCTGGGTCTGCGCCGTCGAAGCGATGTTGTAGGCGATGGCTTCAATGTTCGTGGCATCGATGACCACCGTCGGCACGGCCGCCGTCTTGGTGTTCTTCATCATTCAACAGATCTGAGAATAGAATCGAAAGTGAGACAAGAGAGACATTTCAACTATTTTCGACGGCTAGATCCTCACCGGCACTCTTAGATCCACGGCGCACGCACGGCTAGATGCACGCCGCCGCACGCACGGTTAGATCCGCGCGCGCACGCCGACGCACGCACGGTTAGATTCGCGCCGCGCACGCCGCCGCACGCACGGTTAGATCCGCGCGCCGCACGCACGGTTAGATCCGCGCCGCCGCACGCCGCGCACGCACGGTTAGATTCGCGCGCGCACGCCGCCGCACGCACGGTTAGGATCCGCGCCGCGCGACCGCCGTAGTAAGAGAGGAAATACGAGAGAGGAGGATGCGATCGGAATATGCGATCGCCAGGGTTGGTAGGTATGTGCTCGCTCTTGTCTCCGTATGCGTCCATCGTGGTAGAGAGAGAGATACAGGCCGTCCGATCATAAATGATCGAACGGTGCAAGCGTTCGTTGAGCTTTCAACTAACCAAGATCCGTGTGACATACATCTCGACCAATCGAGATCAGCCAGATGAGTACAAGTTAGGAAAACTGAGTAGAACTAAGAGGGGGAAAAGTGAGGAAATGTTTATCTAAGGGCAAACTCGAGTAGGACTGAGTAAAACAAGTGGGCCCGGAGGGGGAAAGCTGAGTAACACTAAGTAAAACAGGGCACCGAAATAATAAAGTGACTAAGGGAAATTGAAGCTTTTGGCATAAAAATTGTAAAATTGTGTTATTTGAACAATATATTACATTTTGGCCGACTAGATATTGTTTGCAACTCAAAGATACACAAGTGTGACGAATTTGGACTCATTTGGACAAAGTTTGTAAGCATAGTGGGTATTTGGGAGGTGTATTGAGCGTAAAGCCCCGCATCTTCATATCTAGTAGCTCATGGACTAGGAAGTGGTTTTGAAGCTTTTGGCATAAAAACTTCATATCTCTATATTTCCTTTTCCATTATTATTTCTCTAGGTTGTAGGTAACATAACAAGGCTCCATGGGAAGGTTCCACCATGTTTTGAATTATTTTGAATTGAACCCTAAAACCCTAAAACCCTAAAACCCTAAAACCCTAAAATGATAAATGTGGCTTAAATGTGGCATACAAATTGTTCATACAAATTCAAATTGTTCAACACAAAGGGATCCCCAATACAAAGGGAACCACAATACAAATTGTTCATACAAATTCAAATTGTTCAACACAAAGGCATCCCCAATACAAATTGTTCAACACAAAGGGATCGCCAATACAAAGGGAACCCCAATACAAATTGTTCATACAAATTCAAATTAGTTGTTCGTAATAAAATCTTTCTCTTGCTCCCGGTGTGACTCGCGGGCCACCACCTTACTCCGGTAACCCTAACGAGGATATTACCGGTGTCTACCTTCCTTTTGCCCTCTTTCTTGTTCTTCTTCTTCTCGCAAAGCTTGTGCTTTTTCTTCTGCCATGCACTCTTCGAAGTTAGCTTGTATCATGGCCTTACCACTTTCGTGGCATTCTCGACTATACCGTTCCCTCTCCTCTAGACTCACTCGGTTGAAGCCATTCTATATCCATCTTTTCCCTCTCGCTCTCCATCCAATGGTTCAAGCAGCTCTACATCCATCTCGTTCCCTCGCTCTCGATCCATCGGTTCAATCTCCTCATGTTGAACCGCCGCTTCAATCTCCTCTCGCATTTGCCGCTTCAATCTCCTCATGTTGAACCGCCGCTTCAATCTCCTCTCGCATTTGCCGCTTCAATCACATCATGTTGAACCGCCGCTTCAATCTCAAGTTGAATTGCCGCTTCATTCTCCTCTCGCATTTTCCGCTCCCGCCTGATCTTCCATTCCAAAAGCCGGGTCAACTCCATTTTTACAAAGCCTAGCAATGTGTCCAGTGGATTCCACAACGCTTGCACTTACGTTTTCGAATCGGTGCACCACCCTCCGCACTAGCTCGATCCTATTCTTCCTCGGCCTACCCGCCGGCCTAGTCAATACCGGAGAGTACAGCTTGAAGCCTCGGATCGACTTTCATCCATTGGTCTTTTCCCAACAAGGTAGGAACATTCATAGCATATGCAGCTCTAAATTTGGCAACATGAGAAGTACTCGACACATACCGATCAACTTCACCATCTTCACCCCCTATAACACTCATGAAAAACAATGCGTGTATGCAGTGGTATCCCACTGGATCTCGCCATCCCCTACAATGGCATGTCCTATCAACCAAACTCACCGGATACCTCCACTCGCCTGTTTTCTTTGTCGCTGTAGGTTACCTCAGCCTCCATTCCTTTTCTCGACGCACCGCATCCTCAATTGTTTTGCCCCGGCATGCAAAGACTTAATCAAAGATCTGGAGCATGAGATGGCCAACATAATTTGTGGATGCAATTTTTGACGCAGATCGATCTTTATCATGATCATCTCGCCTAATCTTATCAAATATTTGCCACAAAGATAAGCCCTTTCAATGACTTGACCTTTGAATTGAAACTCTCCGCAAGGTTACTTGTTACATAGTCTACCTTGCAAATTTCATTGAATTGGCTTCTTGACCACACCCTACCATGATGTTCATCCAAGTACTCCTTCACCCCAGTTTTTTGTTTATACAACACATCCAAATGAAACAGATGCTTCCTAGAGCCGCATGTGTATGAAGTCGGCCATAGGTTGTCGTAGAAAACTTTACCCTTGAATTTCTTTGTAAAATTTCGTACCAAGTGTCGCATACATTCCCTATGCTCCACTCCAGTGGAATACCGCTTCTACCGCAGCCTCCAAACCTTTGCAAGCTGCCTCAGGTGGATAACAAGTCCCGTTGGATGACCTATAAGGTCGCGCAAATTCTCGCAGAAACCAAGTCCAACTTTCCCGTGACTCAACCTCCAAAACCCCATAAGCAACAGGGAACATCCAATTATGTCCATCAACCGCAAGAGCAAGAACTAGTCAGTCCTTAAACCCGCCATGAAGAGCTGATGCATCCACGGCCAAATAAGGCCTCGCAACCGTCCAAAAAGCCTTTCCAGCAAGCTTTGAAACAAACAAAAGCCCTTCTGAAACATTCCTTGTGCATTACCTTCCCGCTTTTCAATTTGTAGGGAACCGTATGCTTGTCTATCGCTACAACACCGCTCGGACTAGCCATCTCCACTTCAGCCTTGAAAGTGTAAAGCAACCGAAAGCTTTCATTCCATGGACCATTGATCTTGTCAAGAGCCATTTCCTTTGCATAGAACATTCTCATGTAAGGTACTTTCATTTTATACTTCTCAACCACCTTTTTACGAGTGCTGTTGGACCAAGTGAAGGATCTTCTCTCAGCCTAATCTAGGATTACATCTCACCAACCACCTAGTCTTCGCTAGCTTTGTTTTCAGCCTCGGCTCTCCCCTAGAGGTGGACACCTATGGATCTCATTATTCTTCTTTATCCGAAACATAATGATAAGGGATGTCGCAATAGATAACAAATTTTACACCGTGATCTAAATACACAACCGGTTGGCGTAGTACCCGAACCAAGCCGCTTCGCGCATTGTGGATGCATGCAGCCTAAACCTACACCTTGGGTATGGGCATTTAATTGTGAACCTACCTGGCTCACTTTTAATAACCTCGAAATTATTCTTAGTGAGAATGTGATATGTAGTAATTGCATTACGGCAGTCCATCATCGTTTGAAACACGGTGCCTTCTACAAGCCGGGGTTTCTCCCTGCTCCACTCAATTGTTGGCAAGTCTTCACCTTCGTAATCGGCTAAAACGAGGCTCGTCATCATTCTCATTCTTCTCTTCATCATCGTGTCATCAAATCTGGCACCAAAAGCCATATCTTCCATGTATTGATCCTCCATTGCCTCGCTATCGCATCGATCTACCAATTCAGGAAACATCAACTCATCCTCATCATCTTGAGGAGGCTGATCCTCAATGTCCGCATCGTCCTCCACATCGACCGTACGAACGATCCGGCTACCACTAGCACCGGGGACGATGGTGCTGCTCGTGGACCTACAAGGAGCGCCACGGCGCACACTATTAGCAGAGGCAGCGAAGCAGAGAGAGACATGATGCCCGACCACTCGATGATGCCCCAAGCACCGGATGATGCCCGGCCCCTCGTCCACATGGATACGAATTTTACCGAACCGGCAAGAAGCATTCAAAGCAAAAAGAAATCCCGGATCGTCTTCGGAAATTAGTGGAACAAATCTTCCCTCCGAGCCGTTGAAATATTCGAAATGAACCGCATCGAGAGAGCTCCAGGTGTAGTTATCGTAGATGTTAGCTTTGAAATCCGTTAACGAGATGGTGGTTGCAACCACCGCAGGGAAGTTAAACCCAGCCTTACAGCGTTTAGAATCACGCGTAAAGCTAGAATCCAGCCTAACCACCAGCCGAAAAGCCAGCGCTGGATCCATCCTATTCGAAAAGCAACGCAGCTTAGTTGAGCAACAACGATTGGCGCTCAAAAACCGCCTACCGCTAATTCACATGGGATAGGCAGACGATGCTCACCTGCGATGGAATCCATGCGTTAGATCCCTCCGATTCCCAATCTTCTCCACGGCCGGCGGGAATAGTCTGCACACCAGACGGAATTACAAAGAGGACAGGGGTAGATCCAGATCCGGTGGAGGCGGAGCCCGGGGGTGGTGGTGGGGGCGGGGCCGGCTCGGCGGCGGACGACGCCATAAGGTAGGTGGGCAGGATGGCGTGGCGGCGGAGGGGCGGTGTGTGAGCTCCTCCGGCCTCGGACGGAGGGGAAAGCTTTGGGTCAGCCTCTTCCAGCCAATAGTCAACACATTTCGAAAGCAACGGTCAAGTCAAAACCACCGCGGCTCCCTAGCCGTCACCGGTAACTGAAGGCCTCTCGAACAGACGGCAACCCTCCCGTCCGAGCCTCTGGAAGGGGTTTCAAACTAGAGGGAGGGGAAAACTGAGGAAAAGTTAAGAGGCTGGGGAAAACTGAGTACAACTAACGAACCAGGGGCACGAAACTAGAAATCCCTATTTAGTAATTAGTAGAGAATTATAAATTACTTGTCTCATACAAACATGTTCTTGTTTCTCTCACACACACATGCATGTACTTGTCTAACACACACACTCATACACATGTGATAGACCAAAAAAAGATCTTCTTCGTCCCGGCTCCGAGCTCTAGCGTCTCTTTGCAATCTTCTTGCCCTTTCGGTTGTTGGCGGTTGAATACTTTATGCCGGCCACCTTGAGATTTCTTCGCGTGAACGGACAACCTTTAGAGGGTAGGGAGGTCTTCCTTCTTACTTTACTAGTAGTAGGCATGTCGAAGTGCCTGTCGAATTCCTCCTCAATCTTCGGGTCACCGTTCTTGTCCAAGTCTTCCTCGTTGGCGTCTCCTTGCATTCCTATGATGCTCCTCTTGCCCCTCCTCATGACAACACGGCTAGGCCTCGACGGATCGGTGATGAAGAAGCATTGGTCAACTTGGCTACCGAGTACCCATGGCTCATTTTTCGCGGATGCGTTCTTCGATTTTGCATCGGGTATAACCATGGTTGTGAAATATCGGCCTTCTTTTTTCGACCTTCTTGGCCTGTCTCACACGACACATTGGCACCGTCTCTCCACAGTAATTGAGCTCCCATATCTCCTCGATCCTTCCAAAAAATCTTTCCTTGACATTAGTCTCGTCATCGGCGTATGACAGCATAGTTACTCGTGAGTTTTGATTTTCACTATTTCTGTCCTTTTCCTCGGTGTAGAATCTCGTAACCGTTGATGTCGTCCCGATAGGTCCTTACGTTATGCGCGGGTCCCGGTGATAAGGTGTATATGAGTTTTTCATCTTCGGTAGAAGGCCTTTTTCTCTGTGCTTCAACCAGTTGAGTTTGCTTGAACCAACGCGTGAAGCTGGAGTTGTGCTTTTTGGTTACGTCTCCCATCTTCCTCGGCCGGCCCATATCAATGTAATTCTGCTCGACCATGCTTTTGTGCTCTTGCACGAAAGGTTCGATCAGTTTTAAGTGTTGTAGCGCGACCCGGTGAGCCCTGTCAAAGTCGTCGCGTCAATTTTCAATGCCGACATGGACTGAGCGGTAGCCCTCGCGGTGACCGACTCCGGCCCAGCCTCCCGAGGTGCGTCCCGGGGGTAGACCAACATGATCCTCGTCGTCCCCGGTGCTTAGATAATTCTGGCGTAAGGAGATGCACTCGTAGGTTAGAAACCCCTTGGCCATGCTTGCGTTCGGGACGGGCCCTATTGCGAACGTATCCTTTCATGACACCGTTCTGCCTTTCGAAAGGCATCATGTTGTGGAGGAACGTTGGGCCGAGCTGCTTGATGTCTTCAACGACATGGAGAAGGAGATGGACGCATATATCACATAATGCAGGCGGGAAGTAAATCTCGAGCTCACATAGTATCACCACGATCTCATCCTGTAGCATCTTGAGCTGCCTCACGCCGATCGACTTCCTGGTGATAACGTCAAAAAAGTTGCAAAGGCCAAACAGCGTATCACGGACGTGCTCGTCCATTATGCCTCGGATTGCAACGGGAAGTATCTGCGTCACTAGCATGTGGTAATCGTGAGACTTCATCCCGGTGAACCTCTTCTTCGCTACGTCCAGCTAACTGCTTATATTCCCCGAGTAACCGTGAGGAACTTTCACTCCTAGGAGGCACCTGAAAAACTGCTCGAGCTCCTCCGGACTCGTTGGAAGCGTGCAGCGGGAAGCTGCACCGCGTTCTTCTTAGCCCTTTTGCGGAGACATTGAGTCCCTTCCGTCCGATCATCATCATCATCATCGTCGTCGCGTATCGGGGCTTGAAGATCTTTCCCGATGCCAAAATGTTTAAGATCGTATCTTGCTTTCGGTCCATCCTTGGACTTTTCTGAGTTGCAAAGAGTGCCAAGCGGACACTCGGTAACGTTCTTCGTAATGTGCATGACATCGAGGCCGTGGGGCGTGTGGAGGACCTTCCAGTACTCCAAGTCGTGGAAAACGACCTCGCTTTCCATACACCGAGCAGCGGCTCGGCTTCTGGTCGCTTCTTTCCCGGCGCTCGGGCACTCCTTCCAATTTTTCGGAAGATCATCGATTTCTGCGCCGCTCCTCGGCGTGGGGGTCCATCGGGCTCATCTTTACCATTGAACGGATCACCGCGTTTTCTCCACGGGTGATCCAAGCGAAGCCACCTTCGAGCACATGGGTACACGGTTTTCGAGGACCCGGGATCCCTTGGTAGTTGTAGATGCGGGGTCTCGTCCATGCACTTCACACAGCCGTTGAATCCGTGGCCGACCCAGGCGGATACATATGCGTAACCAGGATAGTCCGTGGACCGTCGTGATCAACGCGGCTCTCATATCGAAATAAGTTCTAGTGTAGGCGTCCCACGTACGGGGTGGCGTCTTCCACAACGTGTCTAACTCCTCTTTCAGCAGCCCGAGATACAAATGCATGTCGACACCTGGTTGTTTCGGCCCCTGAATGAGAATACTCAGGTGTATGTACCTTTGCTTGGTGCACAACCACGGGGGTAGGTTGTAAGGCCATACAAACATAGGTCAGATGCTATGCGTGCTACTCTGGTTGCCGAACGGATTGAGTCCATTGGTGCTCATACCCAGCCTAATGTTCCTTGCGTCGCCCCCGAACCTAGGGAAGGCGATGTCCAATGCTTGCCACCGTCCCGGCGTACGAAGGGTGTGTCGGCATATAGCCCATCTCCGGATCTTCTTCGGGCTTCGGCCTTTCCGCGTGCCATTGCATGAGCTTTGCTTCCTTAGGGTCCACGAAATACGGCTGCAGACGGGGAGTGATAGGAAAGTACCATACCACTTTTCGAGGTACCTTCTTGTTCCCAACCTTGTACCGTCCGTGGCCACACACCGGACATGTGGTTCTGTCCTTGTACTCGCACCTATAAATCACACAATCATTAATGCAGGCGTGGTATTTTTCGTGCGGTAGGTCAAGGGGACACACGACTTTCTTGGCCTCCTCGGTACTACTTGGCAATGTGTTCCCCTCCGGGAGACGATCGTGCCAGAATTTTAAGTTCTTGCTGAAGCTGGAATCGGTCCACTTGTTCTGCGTCTTCATCTCGCGGGTAATCAAGCGTTACATGCAAGCGCGTATCCTGCGGACGACACCCAGGAAAGATCGGAGTCATCCCGTCTTTCTCCATTTGCGACAGCTTGGCTCTCTCTCTAGCTGCAACTCTATCGTTGCTCGTCTACTGGAGGAGAAGATCTTGAACATGAGAGTCCCGCAAGGCCGAAATTAGCAGGGTCGCGCCGGAATCTTCTTCTTCATCATGATGATCTTCTCCACCGGCATCTTCTTCTTCATGATGATCTTCTCCGCCGACTTCTTCTTCATGATGATAGTCCCCGTCGGCATGATGATAGTCTTCTTCATGATGATAGTCATCTCGCTCGACATGGTCTTCATGCGCACCATTTGATGGGGCCGGCTGCGCCTGGTTGTCTTGCATGAAACCGCGCCTCAGCAGGTGCTCCTCCAGTTGTCCGGAATCAGGGTTGATCCAGCTCTCGAGTTTGCATGATCGACACGGACATCTTATCTGGCACCTATTGTTCCGAATCATGTCCTCCTTCACGTCTATCTTGTATCTAGAGATTCGAGCGGAACTCATCGAGAGGACCATGTTTGCCTGCAAATGGTATACATAGAACAGGAAATTAGAACCGCAACAAATGCACACACATGCATGGGCCGTACCTCTCCTCAAGGTATTACATGGAGCGGAAAAATTCGGCATGACCTCTCCTCAAAGTAGGACATATGGGTAGTGCAAAATTTTCCGAAACGGAAATGAATCAACATTTCGGCAAACATCCATGCACCACACCGGCACACACACAAGCGCTTCACCTGCAACAAGCATCCATACACATGACGGCCACACAAGATTTACAAGCATATGCATGTCTCCTCCAAGCATATGTATGTCTCCTCCAACTACTCACCTTGTAGATTCGATACCGAGACAAGACCGCGATCGATGAGTTCGAGAGGAGGAGAGAGTATGGAGACCCTTCTCCTCAACTCCAATTATGTATCAACCAAAGTAAGTGCAATAAATACCCAAGCAAGTGAAAAGTAGAGCCAAAATGGTATGAGAGAGAAGGGGGACGAGCTAGATGGAGGAAGAAGAATGGCTTGTGTAGTGTGGTAGGTGGGAGGTTGGCTCACTTTTGTATATCTGGTTCGCTAATTCTGTGGCGCACCGAGCACAGTGCGCCACAAAATACCTTATTTCTGTGGCGCACCGAGCGCAGATGGCGCCACAGTAATCACCTTATTTCTGTGGCGCATCGTCGCCGTGCGCCACAGAATAAGGAATTTCTGTGGCGCACTGTGGTTGGTGCGCCATAGAAGTAGTAAAACCAATGATTGGGGGTGACAGGTTGTGGGGCCCACCAAGTTTTTGTGGTGCACGGCTCGCTGGTGCGCCACAAAATTAAGCTATTTCTGTGGCGCACCTTGCCTGGTGCGCCACAAAATAAGTTTCTGTGGCGCATTTTTAACGGTGCGCCACAGAACTAAGCTCCGCCTATAAGGGTTTTCCTACTAGTGTCATGGCGAAGGTTGAAAACCGCTTCGTTTATTGCTATTTGGTTGGAAACAGAAAATGCTCCATGTGGTAATTGGTATATTATCTTGAATAATTTGATACTTGGCAATTGTTTTGAGCTCTCAAATAGATCATGTTTAAGCTCTTGCATCATGTAGTTTGAACCTATTAGTGGAAGAATTACTGTAGAGCTTGTTGAAATTTGGTTTGCATGATTGGTCTCTCTAATGTCTAGATATTTTCTGGTAAAAGTGTTTGAACAACAAGGAGACAGTGTATAGTCTTATAATGCTTGCAATATGTTCTTATGTAAGTTTTGCTGTACCGGTTCATACTTGTGTTTGCTTCAAACAACCTTGCTAGCCAACGCCTTATACTGAGAGGGAATGCTTCTCGTGCATCCAAAACCTTGAGCCAAAACTTATGCCATTTGTGTCCACCATAACTACCTACTATGTGGTATTTCTCTGCCATTCCAAGTAAATTGCTTGTGTTCTACCTTTAAAAATTTCATTCATTGTCTTTGCAATACATAGCTCATGGGAAAGTAGCTTAAAAACTATTGGGGTAAAGAATATGTCGCTTATGTATCTTATTTCTTATAAGTTGCTTGTTGAGCGGTAACCATGTTTCTGGGGACGCCATCAACAGTTACACCTTTGTTGAATATCATGTGAGTTGCTATGCATGTTCATCTTGTCTGAAGTAAGGGTGATTTGTCATGATTAAATGGTTTCAGTATGCATATTGTTAGAGAAGAACATTGGGCCGCCAACCAAAGCCATGTATCATGGTGGAAGTTTCAGCTTGGATATTAATCCTCAAATCTCTTATGAGAATATTATCTGTTGTTGAATGCTTAAGCATTAAAGAGGAGTCCATTATCTGTTTTCTATGTTGTCCCGGTATGGATGTCCTCAAGTTGAGATCTATCAAAATTGAGAAATCAAATGCGATTTATCTCCTTGGACCTTTGTACAGGTGACATAGAGGTACCCCTTTGTGACACTTGGTTGAAACATATGTAATGCAATGATAATCCATGGAAATCCGAGCTAATTAGGACAAGGTGCGAACACTATTGGTATTCGATGCATGAGGCTTGCAACTTATAGGATGTTTTATGCATAACACATATGAATTATTACTACCGTTGACAAAATTGTTTCCATGTTTTCGAAATAAAAAGCTCTAGCACATGAGTAATCCCTGCTTCCCTCTGCGAAGGGCCTTTTTTTTACTTTATGTTGAGTCAGTTTACCTACTTCTATCTATCCTAGAAGCAAACACTTGTGTCAACTATGTGCATTAATTCTTACATACTTGCTTATTTGCATTCATCATATTACTTTGTGTTGACAATTATCCATGAGATATACATGTTGAAGTGGAAAGCAACTGCTGAAACTTATATCTTCCTTTGTGGTGTTTCAAAACCTTATATTAAGAATCTATTGCTTTATGAGTTAACTCTTATGCAAGACTTATTGATGCTTGTCTTGAAAGTACTATTCATGAAAAGTCTTTGCTATATGATTCAGTTGTTTAGTCATTATCTTTACCATTGCTTTGAATCACTTCATTCATCTCATATGCTTTACAATAGTATTGATCAAGATTATGATAGTAGCATGTCACTTCAGAAATTATCATTGTTATCGTTTACCTACTCGAGGGCGAGTAGGAACTAAGCTTAGGGATGCTTGATACGTCTCAAACGTATCTATAATTTATTATGTTCCATGCTAGTTTTATGACAATACTCACATGTTTTATATACACTTTATATCATTTTGATGCATTTTCCGGCACTAACCTATTAACAAGATGCCGAAGCGCCAGTTCTCGTTTTCTGCTGTTTTTGGTTTCGAAATCCTACACAGAAATATTCTCGGAATTGGACGAAACAAAAGCCCACGGTCTTATTTTCCACGGAGCCTTCCAGAAGTCCGAAGAGGAGACGAAGAGGGACGACGAGGCGGCCACACCCTAGGGGGCGCGGCCCCACCCCTGGCCACGCCGCCCAATGGGGTGGGCCCCTTGAGCGTCCCCCGACTCTGCCCCTTCGCCTATTTAATCTCTCCATCGCGAAAACCCTAGTACCGAGAGCCACGATACGAGAAAAGTTACTGTGACACCGCCGCCGCCAATCCCATCTCAGGGGATTCAGGAGATCACCTCCGGCACCTTGCCGGAGAGGGGAATCATCACCGGAGGGCTCTACATCACCATGCCCGCCTCCGGACTGATGCGTGAGTAGTTCATCCTTGGACTATGGGTCCATAGCAGTAGCTAGATGGTTGTCTTCTCCTCTTGTGCTATCATGTTTAGATCTTGTGAGCTTCCTATCATGATCAAGATCATCTATTTGTAATGCTACATGTTGTGTTTGTTGGGATCTGATGAATATGGAATACTATGTCAAGTTGATTATTGATCTATCATATATGTGTTGTTTATGATCTTGCATGCTCTCCGTTGCTAGTAGAGGCTCTGGCCAAGTTGATACTTGTGACTCCAAGAGGGAGTATTTATGCTCGATAGTGGGTTCATGCCTCCATTGAATCTGGGACAGTGACAGAAAGTTCTAAGGTTATGGATGTGCTTTTGCCACTAGGGATAAAACATCAATGCTTTGTCTAAGGATATTTGTATTGTTTACATTACGCACAGTACTTAATGCAATTGTCTGTTGTTTGCAACTTAATACTGGAAAGGGTGCGGATGCTAACCCGAAGGTGGACTTTTTAGGCATAGATGCATGCTGGATAGCGGTCTATGTTCATTGTCGTAATGCCCTAAGTAAATCTCATATTAGTCATCATGATATGTATGTGCATTGTTATGCCCTCTCTATTTGTCAATTGCCCAACTGTAATTTGTTCACCCAACATGCTATTTATCTTATTGGAGAGACACCACTAGTGAAATGTGGACCCCGGTCCATTCTTTTACATCTGAAATACAACCTATCGCAATCATTGTTCTCTGTTGTTCTTTGCAAACAAACATCATTCTCCACACCATACGTTTAATCCTTTGTTTACAACAAGCCGGTGAGATTGACAACCTCACTGTTAAGTTGGGGCAAAGTATTTTGATTTTGTTGTGCAGGTTCCACGTTGGCGCCGGAATCCCTGGTGTTGCGCCGCACTACACTCCTTCACCAACAACCTTCACGTGGCCTTCATCCCCTACTGGTTCGGTAACCTTGGTTTCTTACTGAGGGAAAACTTGCTGCTGTAGGCATCACACCTTCCTCTTGGGGTTCCCAACGGACGTGTGCTCTACGCGTTATCACGGAGACGAAGCGGTTGCACTTATACCCCCCCTTTGGTCCCGGTTCGTATTACAAACCGGGACCAAAGGCCCCCCTTTGGTACCGGTTTGTAATACGAACCGGGACTAAAGGCCTATTTTGCTGCGATTTTCGTTGCGCGCGCAAAATAGGACTTTAGTCCCGGTTTGTATTCCAAAGGCCAATTTTTTAAAAAAAATTCGTTCCCGCCTTATTTCAAATCAAAAAAAGCCACGTACTGGTCACCGCCGCCACCGTGCCACCGCCACCGCCATGTACTGGCCACCACCACCGCCGTGCCACACGTGTCCACCGCCGCCACCGCCACCGTCATGTACTGGCCACCGCCACCGCCGTGCCACACGTGTCCACCGCCGCCGCTGCCACCGCCACCGCCATGTACTGGCCACCGCCACCGCCATGTACTGGCCACCGCCACCGCCGTGCCACACGTGTCCACCGCCGCCGCCGCCAACGCCACCGCCATGTACTGGCCACCGCCGCCGCCGTGCCACACGTGTCCCTTCCCCGTGCCACGTGTCGCCGCCGCTTCCACGTGCCTCGCCCTACCGCCGCCGGCGTGCGACGTGTAGATGCCGCTTCCACGTGCCACGCCCCGGCGCTTCCCCGCGCCACCTGTCGCCAAATTTCCGCGTCACTTCGTGTGCTATAAAGCGCCGCGTGCGCGCGCAACCACACGTCGCCGTCGCCTCCGCTCATTCGTCGCCGGGATGCCGCCGCGCCGTCGCGGCTCGTACGGCTTCCGTGGCGTCCGAGCGCGTCCGAATGGTAGGTTCTACGTCGAGATGCGCGCCGGTGGCTTCCGGCTCACCCTCGGCACGTACAACACCCCGGAGCTGGCGGCGCGTGCTTACGACGCGGCCGCGTGGCGATTTCAGCGGCCACGGCGTGACATGAACTTCCCAGACGTCGAAACGCTAGAGGAGGCGGAGTTCCTCGCGCCGACGCCGTGCCTCGTCGACGACGAGGACCGTCGCCGCCACCGCCAGGTGCAGCGCCGGATCACCATCCCCGAGCAGGACGAGGAGTTGATGCGCCAGTGGAGGGCGCAGTTCCCCAACAACGTCGACAACACCGACTCGTTCTTCGCTGACCTCCGGGCATATCGCAGGTCCAACAAGCGCCACCATCGGGTCGTCGCCGAGTTCGAGCTCGACAACCCGAATACAACTTGGGCTGACAACGACCCTCAGTGGGACGAAATTTGGACCGAGACAACCTCCGACGACGAGTAGATCGACTAGACTAGTTGTTTATCTATTTTAATTGTATTTCAATAAAGTCGTTGTGGCAGACGCTGATGATGAGAAAAGTTTCCCGCCACGACGGAGCACGGGAGAAAAAAGGGCGGGAAACAATGGGCGGGAATAAAAAAATTATTACGATTGAACTGGAATTAAAGTACAGAGCTCAACTGAAAATTAAGATACATGGCCAGATTCGACTGTTCGAGTCATTCAGTCATACTCGTGCCTAGCCCTATAGTAGTCGCCACTGTAGTCGTCGTAGTCGCCGACATCATCGTCGCCGGCATCCGGGTCGCGGTAGTTGAACCTCGGCGGGTGAGCACGCGTGGGCTGGGACTGAGGGTAGCGCAGGCGGGGGCCACATTAGGCCATGACACTCTGGAGAGTCCGACCGCGCCACCACAGCCGACGGCCGGCCTCGTTGAAGTTCGAACGAGGCGGGCCGTCCTCCTCGTGCCAGGCAAGCGCTCTCTCAAGCCGATTGATGAAGAAGTTGCCCCAAGTCGGGCTGTAGTCGAGATGCCACTGGGGATTCCTCCGCTGCTCTGGCGTGAGCTCGAAGTAGTAGTGGTTCGTGATGGCCATCTCGCGCGCCACACCTAGAGGGACAGGAAGGACCGGTACGCCTCCTACGCTCAGCAACCAGCCGGTCGGGACGCGGTAGCCGGGCGGGCAGGGGTAGTTCGAGGCGCAAAGCGCCTCCGCCTCCCGGAGGGTTAGAGATACAATGGAAGCCATGGGACAGAGTGATGAGGGTTGCAAATATGAGTCTAGATGTGATATGTAAATGGAGGCCAAGCCTACATATATATAGTGAAAAAATGGCGGGAAGATGGAGGCGGGAAGCAGTGGAAAGCGCGGGAAGAAAAATAGGCGGGAACGCAGTGGCGCCGGAAACTTATCTGGGGGAGGCTTATCTGGATTCTGCATTATCTGGGGAGGATTAGTCAGGCAAACATTAGTCCCGGCTGGTGGGTACAACCGGGACTAAAGATCCTTTTTTTTGTCATGTAACAAAACTGTCGGTGGGATAAGGACGTGTGGGTAACCTTTAGTCACGGCTGGTCGGTACAACCGGGACTAAAGATCCTTTTTTTTCATCTAACAAAACTGTCGGTGGGATAAGGACGTGTGGGTAACCTTTAGTCCCGGCTGGTGGGTGCAACCGGGACTAAAGATGTCGGCAGGATAAGAACGCATGGGTGGACGCACTTCTCGATGAGATAAAGCATGTAGCGCACGACGCCCTGTCGAAGGAACAAGACAAAGTAGAAGCGGTGTCGTGCCTATAAAAGGAGCATCGATACGCCTTGCCAAGCAGATCAACAAGCCAAGCAGAGTTTCATTCCCATGGATGAAGGAAAGGGTTGGGAAATCTCCCGTGGCGTAGCTTCTCGAAGATGTCGTTGGTGCACACACCCTACGGCATCTTCGGAAGCTACTCCTCGGAATTTTTTCCCTGCAAGCCCCTGAACGACTACATCTCCTCTAACAGTGTTGGGGAAAGGGTTGGGAAATCTCTCGTGGCACAGCTTCTCGAAGATGTCGTTGGTGCACGCCCTACGAGATCTTCGGAAGCTGATCCTCGGAATTTTTTCCCTGCAAGCCCCTGAACGACTACATCTCCTCTAACAATGTTGGGGAAAGGGTTGGGAAATCTCCCATGTCGCAGTTTCTCGAAGATGTCGTTGGTGCACACGCCCTACGACATCTTCGGAAGATGCGCCTCGGCATTTTTTCCCTGCAAGCCCGTGAACTACTACATCTCCTCTATACATATGGTACAAAAAGCCAACCACATCTCCACTTTTAATATCTTACATACAGTTACATGATTACACAAAAAATAAATGGGAAATTGATTGCCATGTTGAGATACTCATTTGTGCCATGAACATTCTTCAATGAACTTGATGATGGAGCATCTTCATCATTTAACCTTCTTCGGCCGTAACCATGGAGCATCTTCATCATTTAACTTGATGCTTGGATCAATGTTCACTGAAGGGTTGAATTTCATCAAACTTATTATAACCTTCTGACATGTCTGTCTTGTCCTCCACTCCCACGATGTTTCTTTTCCAGAAAGAACTATGTTGCGCTTTGGCTCATCGTTTGATGTATTCATTTCCTTATGTTTCCTTTTTCTTGGTTTGGTAGACATATCCTTCACATAGAAAACCTGGGCCACATCCTTGGCTAGGACGAATGGTTTGTCTCTATACCCAAGATTGTTGAGATCCACTGTTGTTATTCCATACAACTTGTCTACCTGAACCCCGCCTCTTGTTTTGTTGACCCATTTGCACCTAAACAAAGGGACCTTAAAAGAAGGTCCATAGTCAAGTTCCCATATATCCTCTATGTAACCATAATATGTGTCATTTGGGCCTTCATTGATTATTGCATCAAATCGGACACCACTATTTTGGTTGGTGCTCTTTTTATCTTGGGCGATCGTGTAAAATGTATTCCCATTTATCTTGTACCCTTGGAAAGACAATACAGTCGAAGATGGTGTCTGGGCCAACAAGTACAGCTGATCTTCAATATCGATGTTATTCAGGAGATGTTTTTGCAACCAACCGCCGAAAGTCGACATGTGTTCACGTCTAATCTAATCGTTCGACTGCCCCGGGTTCTGGGAGCGTACAAAGTTCTTGTGGTCACCGATATACGGAGCCACCAAGGTGGAACTTTGTAGAACTGTGTAGTGTGCTTGAGTCAAAGAAATCCCGTCCCTACATATCATTGATTTCCTTCCTAGCGTGCCTTTTCCACTTAGTCTCCCCTCATGCCGCGATTCAGGAACACCAATCGGCTTAAGGTCAGGAATAAAGTCAACACAGAACTCAATGACCTCCTCTGTTCCATAGCCCTTGGAGATGCTTCCTTCTGGCCTAGCACGGTTATGAACATATTTCTTTAAGACTCCCATGAACCTCTCGAAGGGGAACATATTGTGTAGAAACACAGGACCGAGAATGGAAATCTCATCGACCAGGTGAACGAGGAGATGTGTCATAATATTGAAGAAGGATGGTGGGAACACCAACTCAAAACTAACGAGACATTGGACCACATCATTCTGCAACCTCGATAGAATTTCTGGATTTATTACCTTCTGAGAAATTGCATTGAGGAATGCACATAGCTTCACAATGGGCAGTCGAACATTTTCCGGTAAAAGCCCCTCAATGCAATCGGAAGCAAGCTGTGTCATTATCACGTGACAGTCATGGGACTTCAGGTTCTGGAATGTTTTCTTCTCCATATTTATTATTCCCTTTATATTGGAGGAGAAGCCAGACGGGACCTTGATACTGCTCAGACATTCAAAAAATATTTCCTTCACTGCTTTTGTAAGAGCATAGCTGGAGTAATGACGTCCTTTATCTGTCTCATGCAGCTTTTTGGGGTCTTTCCTCCATTGCTGGTACTCCCGTGCTTCTGGTGTATCTTTTGTCTTCCCGTACACGCCCAGAAAGCCTAGCAGGTTCATGCAAAGATTCTTCGTCACGTGCATCACATCGATTGAAGAGCGGACCTCTAAGACTTCCCAATAGGATAGATCCCAAAATATAGATTTCTTCTTCCACATGGGCGCGTGTCCGGCAGCGTCATCCGGAACAGACCGTCCGCCAGGACCCTTTCAATATATTATATCTAGATCCTTGACCATACCAAATATATCAACACCATCACGATGGGGAGGCTTCCTCCGGTGATCAGCCTCACCGTTGTAATGCTTGCCTTTCTTTCTTACGGGATGGGTATGCCTAAGAAATCGACGATGCCCCAGGTACACGACCTTCTTACATTTTTCCAAATAATCACCTTCGAGCTCATGTAAATAGTGCGTGCATGCATTGCATCCCTTGTTTGACTGTCCTGAAATGTTACCAAGAGCAGGCCAGTCATTGATGGTTACGAAAAGTAGCGCTCGTAGGTCAAATTCCTCCTGCTTGTGCTCGTCCCACACAGGTACACCTGCTATGGACCACAGCTGTAGAAGTTCTTCGACTAATGGCTTCAGGTACACATCAATGTCGTTCCCGGGTTGCTTGGAGCCTTGTATGAGCACTGGAATCGTAATGAACTTCCGCTTCATGCACAACCAAGGAGGAAGGTTATATATACAAAGAGTCACAGGCCAGGTGCTATGGCTGTAGCTCTGCTCTCCAAAAGGATTCATGCCATCTGTACTTAGACCAAACCTTAAGTTCCTTGCATCCACTGCAAATTTTGGGAACTCTCTATCGATTTTTCTCCATTGGGATCCATCAGCAGGGTGCCTCAACATCACGTCTTTCTTACGGTCTTCTTTGTGCCATCGCAACAACCTAGCGTGCTCTTTATTTCTGAACAAGTGTTTCAGCCGTGGTATTATAGGAGCATACCACATAACCTTGGCAGGAACCCTCTTCCTGGGGCGCTTCCCCTCAACATCACCAGGGTCATCTTGTCTGATCTTATACCGCAATGCAGTGCACACCGGACATGCATCCAAATTCTCGTACTCACCGCGGTAGAGGATGCAGTCATTAATGCATGCATGTATCTTTTGCACATCTAATCCTAGTGGGCAGACAATTTTTTTCGCTTCATACGTACTGGCGGGCAATTCGTTACCCCTTGGAAACTTCCTCTTAATTATTGTCAGCAACTTTCCAAATCCTGAGTCAGTGACACCATTCTCTGCCTTCCATTGCAACAATTCCAGTGTGCTGCCTAGCTTTTTATGGCCATCTTCGCAAGTTGGGTATAACAATTTGTTGTGATCTTCTATCATCTTGTTGAAGGCCAACCTTTCCTTTTCAGTTTCACATTCTCTCCTTGCATCAGCAATGGCCCGACCAAGATCATCATCAGCAGGCTCATCTGGTGCCTCTTGATCTTCTGCTTCATTGTCTTCATTACCTTCTGCAGTGTCATCATATTCAGGGAAATTGGGATAACCGTCATCATCCTGTTCCTCTTCTTCATTGTCTTTCATCATAACCCCTCTTTCTCCGTGCTTGGTCCAACAATAGTAACTAGGCATGAAACCGTCCCGCAGAAGGTGGCCGTGAATGGTACTCGAGTGAGCGTAATTTATGATATTCTTACAGTTAACACATGGACAATACATGAAGCCACCATGTTTGTTTGCCTTAACCACTGTCATAAAATTACTCAGTCCCGAAGTGAACTCGTCAAAGCGTCGGTCAATGTACATCCATTGCTGATTCATCTGCATGATATAATTAAGCTTATCAAAACCATTACAGAACATCACGATGTATATATACACATGCATTTTATCAATTACAAATGAAAGGATAAAGTTGTTAACCTCGATGGAGAAGAAAAACGCAAGTTAAGTGTGACTTGATTTGTGTGAACTCAAGTGGCAAAACCTCTTAAGAATTTCATCGAACACCTCTTGTGCATGTGAAGAGAGCAAAGCAATACACCCCTCTTATGAGAAGAAAGTGAAAAATGGCTAAGTGTGGCTCACACTTGGGCAGGGGCAAGGTTATATAGGCAGATTGGGGACTTTGTCCCGGTTTGTAATACAAACCGGTCCAAAGGGTGGGCCTATGGTCCCGGTTTGTGCTACAAACCGGGACTAGAGGGTCCCGAGGCCTGACACGGCCTGCCGCGCCCTGCCACCACCCCTTTTGTCCCGGTTTGTAGCACAAACCGGGACCATAGGCCGCTAACGGACAGGCTCCATCGAGTGGGGTCGCCCAGCGCGAAACGAACCGGGACCAATGCTCCCCTTTAGTCCCGGTTTGGTTCAGAACGGGGACATTTGCTCCCAGGGGCTTGGGACCAAAGGCCTCTTCTCCACTAGTGAAATGTATGCTACCATCATTAGAAATATTGCCTTCATCCCTCTCATTTTCTTTATCTCTATCATCTACTGGAATGCCAAATTTTTTTGGCGATCTCTCTGTTAGCTATTGGTGCAATGACCAAATCAGTATGGTCATGTAACTCTACTGAATTTCAATGAATACAAACAACAGTCCCTGCATTTGCATCACCACCAGGCCCTTAAGCTATTACTGTCACTTCAGTACGTATGGGCACTATCAGCCTCTGTGAAGCTCAATCATCGTATGCCATCTACGAAGCCAACTTTAAGGGATCTTTATTAAAAGTAATTAACGTCCTTGTTTGTTGAACGTTTTTGCGGGTCAATTTCATCAACCATCTCCTCTCCATTCTCAGTTCTCACATTAATCTCTCTCTTCCAACCCTCATACCTTGACAAGGCTACTTTTTTTTGCTTAGGACCCCAAAGACTACTCTCCCTAAGTTTCTTCACCACATTCTTCACGGTCTTCTCTTCCACTGTCTGCAGCTCTTGTGGATCAATCTGCAAATTGAACCTCCCAACTCACAATTGTATCTCTCTCGATGCACCGCACGCTACCATCAACTAGCTTTGCCTTACAAGAAAAGAATTTGACAGTGAATTGGTTCCGCGCATCATCGACTTTGTTTTGAATTTGACACTGAGGTGGCGGGATTCGGACGAGGACCAAATCAGGTTCAAATTCAGAGAAATATAGATGCATTTACCTATTCGGAGTATAATACGGTGGATCTATCTCGTTGCCCTTGTTTAGCCTCCCGCAATCTAGGTCAGGCGACTACGGTCAGATCCACTCCGAAGAGCGCCCCCGAGAGGTAGTGGAATCGACTTGGGAAGGGTTCCGAAATCACTGACCTAATAACATGCTGCCGCCGAGAAGGAACATGTTGCTGCCACCGACAAGGAACATGTCGCCGCCACCGAAAAGAAGAAGGGGACACTGGGAAACGATCGGGCATGGTGGAGCGGGCTAAAGTTTCTTTTGTTAGATGGCGTGGGCTGAAGTTTCACTATCCAATATTGCATGCAATTACATGGGACCCACCTATCTTAATCTAACCTAACACTTCCTTAGAAACGTCGCACCAGAACGTGAAGCCCGTTTAACCACCCGTGTCGCATCTAGCCTATTAGACACTGGGAAACATTTCATGAGAGGGATCGCTGCGAACGATGTTCTGTTTCGCGCAATACCGTTGAAAAACGTCACACACATGCTATTCGCCCGAGGTAAGATCATCATACGGTAAAGAGGTGAGGGCGTGAGGCTAAAGTGCTAAACCAAGACTTGTGCGTAACAAAAAAAAAAGGGGTAAAATCTGAATACCGAGTAGTGCAGCTCAAGCCACCAAACAAAATGCAAAAAAGAATGGCTCAAGTCGCTTTCTGAACGGGCTAACATCCGCAGTCTATCCCACAGAGCGCAAAAAAATTCACAAAGTCAGTCTACCAAACACGTCCTAGCGCTATAAGATTCAAATGGGCAAGTATTTCACTGGTAGAAAAAGAGGCTTCCGCCCAGCCCCATTAGTCGCGAAAATATAGGAACCGCGACTAATGGAGTCTTTAGTCGCGGTTCGGGAGGCGAACCGCGACCAAAGGTCTAGGCCCAGGGCGCTCGGTGGCCAGCTGGTGGACGGGAGGAGCTTTAGTCGCGGTTGGCCTGGCCAACCGCGACTAAAGGTGCCCGAAGGCCTTTAGTCGCGGTTGGCCTGGCCAACCGCGACTAAAGCCCCACCCCTATATATACCGTTCAGCCCACTGCACTTAGCCATTTGGTGCCACTTCTCTTCACAAACTTCACAAGGGGGTGTTAGGTTTGATTTTGGCTCCTCTTATGCACACAAAGTGTTTGATGAAATGCCCCAAGAGCATGAAACAAACATGATATGAAGTGTCAGAGCCACACTTGAGCTTCCTCATTTATTTTTTCCTCCTCGATCGTGGTTAGCTACTTGAACCTTTCATATGTGTCATTGATAAAATATGCATGTGTGTAGTTCATTGTTTAATTTCTATTGTTTGTAGCTAGTTAGTTTAACAAATGCATGATGGTTAATTATATATTTTATATTATAATAATACAGATGAATCGGCAATGGATGTACAGTAACCGACTCTTCGGCGAGTTCACTACGGGTTTGAAAGATTTCCTCGTAGTGGCTAATGCGAACAAGCAGAAAGGTTTTGTTATCTGTCCATGTGTTGACTGTAAGAATCAGAAGGGTTACTCTTCCTCAAGAGAAGTTCACCCGCACCTGCTTCGGCACGGTTTCATGCCAAGCTATAATTGTTGGACCAAGCATGGAGAAAGAGGGGTTATAATGGAAGAAGATGAAGAAGGGGATGATTTCATCGATGAAAACTATCTTGATCATTTCGGTGATACTTTCATGGAGGATGCTGAAGGTGAAGGGGAAGGTGAAGAAGAGGCACGTGATGAGCCCGTTGATGATCTTGGTCGGACCATTGCTGATGCACGGAGACGCTGCGAAACTGAAAAGGAGAGGGAGAATTTGGATCGCATGTTAGAGGATCACAAAAAGTCGCTGTACCCCGGATGCGATAATGGTCTGAAAAAGCTGGGCTGCACACTGGATTTGCTGAAATGGAAGGCACATGAAGGTGTAGCTGACTCAGGATTTGAAAACTTGCTGAAAATGTTGAAGAATATGTTTCCAAAGAATAACGAGTTGCCCGCCAGTACGTATGAAGCAAAGAAGGTTGTCTGCCCTCTAGGTTTAGAGGTTCTGAAGATACATGCATGCATCAACGACTGCATCCTCTACCGCGGTGAATACGAGAATTTGAATGAATGTCCGATATGCACTGCATTGCGTTATAAGATTAGAGGCGATGATCCTGGTGACGATGTTGAGGGCGAGAAACCTAGGAAGAGGGTTCCTGCCAAGGTGATGTGGTATGCTCCTATAATACCACGGTTGAAACGTCTGTTCAGGAACAAAGAGCATCCCAAGTTGTTGCGATGGCACAAAGAAGACCGTAAATCGGACGGGGAGTTGAGACACCCCGCAGATGGAACGCAATGGAGAAAGATCGACAGAGAGTTCAAAGATTTTGCAGCTGACGCAAGGAACATAAGATTTGGTCTAAGTACGGATGGCATGAATCCTTTTGGCGAGCAGAGCTCCAGCCATAGCACCTGGCCCGTGACTCTATACATCTACAACCTTCCTCCTTGGTTGTGCATGAAGCGGAAGTTCATTATGATGCCAGTGCTCATCCAAGGTCCGAAGCAACCCGGCAACGACATCGATGTGTACCTAAGGCCATTAGTTGATGAACTTTTACAGTTGTGGGGCAGACCTGGTGTCCGTGTGTGGGATGAGCACAAAGAAGAGGAATTTGACCTACGAGCGTTGCTTTCGTAACCATCAACGATTGGCTCTGCTCTTAGTAACCTTTCAGGACTCGTCAAATAAGGGATACAATGCATGCACGCACTCGCTTACATGAGACTGAAAGTGTACATTTGCCAAATTGTAAGAAGAACGTGTACCTTGGGCATCGTCGATTTCTTCCGAAAATTCATCCAGTAAGAAAGAAAGGCAAGCAATACAACGGCAAGGCAGATCACCGGCCGAAGCCTGCGGAACGCACTGGTGCTGAGGTATTTGATATGGTCAAGGATTTGAAAGTCATCTTTGGAAACGGTCCTGGCGGACAATCAGTTCCGAAGGGAGCTGACGGGCACGCAGCCATGTGGAAGAAGAAATCTATATTCAGGAGCTAGAATATTGGAAAGTCCTAGATGTCCGCTCTGCAATCGACGTGATGCATGTTACGAAGAATATTTGCGTGAACCTCCTAAGCTTCTTGGGCGTGTATGGGAAGACAAATGATACAAAGGAAGCACGGCAGGACCAGCAACGTTTGAAAGAACCTGATGACCGGCATTCGGAATGGTTTCAAGGTCGTGCCAGCTACGCTCTGACCAAAGAAGAGAAGGTCATCTTTTTTGAATGCCTAAGCAGTACGAAGGTCCCGTCTGGATTCTCGTCCAATATAAAGTGAATAATAAACATGGCGGAGAAAAAGTTCCAAAACCTGAAGTCTCACGACTGCCACGTGATTATGACGCAATTGCTTTCGATTGCTTTGAGGGGGCTCCTGCCGGAAAATGTTCGAGTAGCCATTGTGAAGCTATGTGCATTCCTCAATGCAATCTCTCGGAAGGTAATCAATCCAGAAGTTCTACCACGGTTACGAACGATGTGGTCCAATGTCTTGTCGGTTTCGAGTTGGTGTTCCCGCCATCCTTCTTCAATATTATGACGCACCTCCTGGTTCACCTAGTCGAAGAGATTTCCATTCTCGGTCTCCGTATTTCTACACAATATGTTCCCCTTCGAGAGGTTCATGGGAGTATTAAAGAAATATGTTCGTAACCGTGCTAGGCCAGAAGGAAGCATCGCCAAGGGCTATGGAAATGAGGAGGTAATTGAGTTTTGTGTTGACTTTGTTCCTGACCTTAAGCCGATTGGTCTTCCTTGATCGCGGCACGAGGGAGACTAAGTGGAAAAGGCACGATCGGAAGGAAATCAACGATATGTATGGATGGCCATTCTATGACTGAAGCACACCACACAGTTCTGACCAATTCCAGCTTGGTGGCTCCGTACTTTGAGAAACACAAGACTATTTTACGCTCGGACAACCCGGGGAAGCCTGAATCCTGGATTAGGAAGGCCCACATGGAGACTTTCGGTAGTTGGTTGAGAAAACATTTAATGAATGACATTGATGTTGTAGATCAGCTGTACATGTTGGCCAAGACACCATCTTCGACTATAACGACTTTCCAAGGGTACGAGATAAATGAGAATACATTTTACACGATCGCCCAAGATAAAAAGAGCACCAACCAAAATAGTGGTGTCCGCTTTGATGCAGCAACCGAGAATGGGCAAAACGTCACATATTATGGTTACATAGAGGAGATATGGGAACTTGACTATGGACCCTCCTTTAAGGTCCCTTTGTTCCGGTGCAAATGGTTCAAGCTAACAAGAGGTGGGGTAAAGGTGGACCAGCAATACGGAATGACAATGGTGGATTTCAACAATCTTGGTTACCTTGACGAACCATTCGTCCTAGCGAAAGATGTCGCTTAGGTTTTCTATGTGAAGGACATGAGTAGCAAACCGAGGAAACGGAAAGATAAGAAAACGATCAGTACATCATGCGATGATCCAAAGCGCCACATTCGTTCTTTCGAGGCAAAAGAAACATCGTGGGAGTGGAGGACAAGACAGACATGTCATAAGATTATAATATGTTTGGTGAAATTCCGCCCTTCAAAGTGAACACCGACCCTAGCATTAAGTTAAATGATGAGGATGCTCCATGGATACGGCACAATCGTAAGCAAGCAGGGACACAAGGGAAGAAATGATGTGTAATAATTTATTGTACCAAACTTTGTTGAATGGATCATGTGAATTATATTACCCGTGATGTGTTTGGGGTCCATTTTCGAATGATTCGATTGATTCGAGATACCACTGATGATACATGAAATTTGGAGTGATTTAGTCATACTCCTGCCTAGGCGTATAATATGCATACACGTAGTCTTCATAGCCGCCCCCGTTGTACTGGTAGTCGTCGCCTTCTAAGTGGCCGCCGTCGTCGTCGCTGTCGTCGGGCGGCGCTCGTGGCTCGAACTGAGGGTAGCGTAGGCGGGGGATATCGCCGGCCGTGATGTAGTCCATGACGCTCTGCAGAGTCCGGCCGTACCACCATAGCCGACGGCCGGCCTCGTGGAAGTTCCCAGGAGGCAGACCGTCCTCCTCATACCTGGCGAGCGCCCTCTCACGCCGATTGATGAAGAAGGCGTCCCAAGTATGCTGGTTACTCGGGATGCCGGCGGGATTCATCCGCTGCTCCGGCGTGAGGTCGAGGTAGTAGTGGTTCGTGATGGCCGCCCGGCGCGCAGTACCCTGAGGGACGGGATGGACCGGCACGCCGCCGGCGCTTAGGCTCCAGCCGGCGGGGACGCAGTAGCCCGGTGGGCAAGGGTAGTTGATGACGCGTAAAGAACACGCCCGTTGGGAACCCCAAGTGGAAGGTGTGATGCGTACAGCAGCAAGTTTCCCTCAGTAAGAAACCAAGGTTTAATCGAACCAGTAGGAGTCAAGAAGCACATTGAAGGTTGATGGCGGCGGGATGTAGTGCGGCGCAACACCAGGGATTCCGGCGCCAACGTGGAACCTGCACAACACAACCAAAGTACTTTGCCCCAACGAAACAGTGAGGTTGTCAATCTCACCGGCTTGCTGTAACAAAGGATTAGATGTATAGTGTGGATGATGATTGTTTGCAGAAAACAGTAGAACACGTATTGCAGTAGATTGTATTCGATGTAAAAGAATGGACCGGGGTCCACAGTTCACTAGAGGTGTCTCTCCCATAAGATAAATAGCATGTTGGGTGAACAAATTACAGTTGGGAAATTGACAAATAGAGAGGGTATGACCATGCACATACATGATATGATGAGTATAGTGAGATTTAATTGGGCATTACGACAAAGTACATAGACCGCTATCCAGCATGCATCTATGCCTAAAAAGTCCACCTTCAGGTTATCATCTGAACCCCTTCCAGTATTAAGTTGCAAACAACAGACAATTGCATTAAGTATGGTGCGTAATGTAATCAATAACTACATCCTCGGACATAGCATCAATGTTTTATCCCTAGTGGCAACAACACATCCACAACCTTAGAACTTTCCGTCACTTTCCCGGATTTAATGGAGGCATGAACCCACTATCGAGCATAAATACTCCCTCTTGGAGTTAAGAGTAAAAACTTGGCCGAGCCTCTACTAATAACGGAGAGCATGCAAGATCATAAACAACACATAGGTAATAGATTGATAATCAACATAACATAATATTCTCTATCCATCGGATCCCAACAAACACAACATATAGCATTACAGATAGATGATCTTGATCATGTTAGGCAGCTCACAAGATCCGACAATGAAGCACATGAGGAGAAGACGACCATCTAGCTACTGCTATGGACCCATAGTCCAGGGGTGAACTACTCACTCATCACTCCGGAGGCGACCATGGCGGTGAAGAGTCCTCCGGGAGATGATTCCCCTCTCCGGCAGGGTGCCGGAGGCGATCTCCTGAATCCCCCAAGATGGGATTGGCGGCGGCGGCGTCTCTGGAAGGTTTTCCGTATCGTGGCTCTCGGTACTGGGGGTTTCGCGACGAAGACTATATGTAGGCGGAAGGGCAGCCTCGGAGGGGTCACGGGGGCCCCACACAACAGGGCCGCGCGGGCCCTATGCTGGCCGCGCCGCCCTAGTGTGGCGGCGCCCCGTGGCCCCACTTCGTCTTCTCTTCGGTCTTCTGGAAGCTTCGTGGCAAAATAGGCCCCTGGGCGTTGATTTCGTCCAATTCCGAGAATATTTCCTTACTAGGATTTCGAAACCAAAAACAGCGAGAAAACAACAGAACCGGCTCTTCGGCATCTCGTTAATAGGTTAGTGCCGGAAAATGCATAAATATGACATAAAGTATGCACAAAACTTGTAGATATCATCATCAATGTGGCATGGAACATAAGAAATTATCGATACGTCGGAGACGTATCAGCATCCCCAAGCTTAGTTCTTGCTCGTCCCGAGCAGGTAAACGATAACAAAGATAATTTCTGGAGTGACATGCCATCATAACCTTGATCATACTATTGTAAGCATATGTAATGAATGCAGCGATCAAAACAATGGTAATGACATGAGTAAACAAATGAATCATAAAGCAAAGACTTTTCATGAATAGTACTTTCAAGAGAAGCATCAATAAGTCTTGCATAAGAGTTAACTCATAAAGCAATAAATCAAAGTAAAGGTATTGAAGCAACACAAAGGAAGATTAAGTTTCAGCGGTTGCTTTCAACTTATAACATGTATATCTCATGGATATTGTCAATGTAAAGTAATATAACAAGTGCAATATGCAAGTATGTACGAATCAATGCACAGTTCACACAAGTGTTTGCTTCTTGAGGTGGAGAGAGATAGGTGAACTGACTCAACATAAAAGTAAAAGAAAGGCCCTTCGCAGAGGGAAGCATTGATTGCTATATTTGTGCTAGAGCTTTGGTTTTGAAAACAAGAAACAATTTTGTCAACGGTAGTAATAAAGCATATGTATCATGTAAATTATATCTTACAAGTTGCAAGCCTCATGCATAGTATACTAATAGTGCCCGCACCTTGTCCTAATTAGCTCAGATTACCGGGATTATCATCGCAATACACATGTTTTAACCAAGTGTCACAAAGGGGTACCTCTATGCCGCCTGTACAAAGGTCTAAGGAGAAAGTTCGCATTGGATTTCTCGCTTTTGATTATTCTCAACTTAGACATCCATACCGGGACAACATAGACAACCAGATAATGGACTCCTCTTTAATGCATAAGCATGTAGCAATAATTAATGTTCTCATATGAGATTGAGGATATATGTCCAAAACTGAAACTTCCACCATGATTCATGGCTTTAGTTAGCGGCCCAATGTTCTTCTCTAACATTATGCATGCTCTAACCATTAAATGAGTGGTAAATCTCCCTTACTTCAGTACAAGACGAACATGCATAGCAACTCACATGATATTCAACAAAGATTAGTTGATGGCGTCCCCGGGAACATGGTTATCGCACAACAAGCAACTTAATAAGAGATAAAGTGCATAAGTACATATTCAATACCACAATAGTTTTTAAGCTATTTGTCCCATGAGCTATATATTGCAAAGGTAAAGAATGGAAATTTTAAAGGTAGCACTCAAGCAATTTACTTTGGAATGGCGGAGAAATACCATGTAGTAGGTAGGTATGGTGGACACAAATGGCATAGTGGTTGGCTCAAGGATTTTGGATGCATGAGAAGTATTCCCTCTCGATACAAGGTTTAGGATAGCAAAGTTATTTGAAACAAACACAAGGATGAACCGGTGCAGCAAAACTCACATAAAAGACATATTGTAAACATTATAAGACTCTACACCGTCTTCCTTGTTGTTCAAAACTCAATACTAGAAATTATCTAGACTTTAGAGAGACCAAATATGCAAACCAAATTTTAGCAAGCTCTTTGTATTTCTTCATTAATGGATGCAAAGTATATGATGCAAGAGCTTAAACATGAGCACAACAATTGCCAAGTATCAAATTATTCAAGACATTTTAGAATTACTACATGTAGCATTTCCCGATTCCAACCATATAACAATTTAACGAAGAAGATTCAACCTTCGCCATGAATACTATGAGTAAAGCCTAAGGACATATTTGTCCATATGCAACAGCGGAGCGTGTCTCTCTCCCACACAATGAATGCTAGGATCCATTTTATTCAAACAAAACAAAAAACAAAAACAAACCGACGCTCCAAGCAAAGCACATAAGATGTGATGGAATAAAAATATAGTTTCAGGGGAGGAACCTGATAATGTTGTCGATGAAGAAGGGGATGCCTTGGGCATCCCCAAGCTTAGATGCTTGAGTCTTCTTAAAATATGCAGGGGTGAACCACCGGGCCATCCCCAAGCTTAGAGCTTTCACTCTCCTTGATCATATTGTATCATCTCCTCTCTTGATCCTTGAAAACTTCCTCCACACCAAACTTGAAACAACTCATTAGAGGGTTAGTGCATAATAATAATTCACATGTTCAGAGGTGACATAATCATTCTTAACACTTCTGGACATTGCACAAAGCTACTGGACATTAATGGAACAAAGAAATTCATCCATCATAGCAAAAGAGGCAATGCGAAATAAAAGGCAGAATCTGTCAAAACAGAACAGTCCGTAAAGACGGATTTTATTGAGGCACCAGACTTGCTCAAATGAAAATGCCCAAATTGAATGAAAGTTGCGTACATATCTGAGGATCACGCACGTAAATTGGCATATTTTTCTGAGCTACCTACAGAGAGGCAGGTCGAAATTCGTGACAGCAAGAAATCTGTTCCTGCGCAGCAATCCAAATCTAGTATTGGCTTTACTATCAAAGACTTTACTTGGCACAACAATGCAATAAAATAAAGATAAGAAGAGGTTGCTACAGTAGTAAACAACTTCCAAGACTCAAATATAAAACAAAGTGCTGTAGTAAAATAAACACATGGGTTATCTCCCAAGAAGTTCTTTCTTTATAGCCATTAAGATGGGCTCAGCAGTTTTAATGATGCACTCGCAAGAAATAAGAGTTGAAGCAAAAGAGAGCATCAAGAAGCAAATTCAAAACAAATTTAAGCCTAACCCACTTCCTATGAAAAGGAATCTTGTAAATAAACAAGTCATGTAGGCATAATGCAACAAGCATAGGAAAACTAGACAAGCGCAACTTCAAAATTTTCAGCATATAGAGAGGTGTTTTAGTAACATGAAAACTTCTACAACCATATTTTCCTCTCTCATAATAAATTTCAGTGGCATCATGAAAAAATTCAACAATATAACTATCACATAAAGCATTCTTATTTACATGCATAACAGTATCATCACTCTCCACATAAGCATAATCAATTTTATTAGTTGTAGTGGGAGCAAATTCAACAAAATAGCTATCATTATTATTCTCATCAAGTGTAGGAGGCATAGTATAATCACAATAAAATTTACTCTCCATAGTAGGCGGCACCAAAAGACCACTATCATTATAATCATCATATATGGGAGGCATATCATAATCAACATAAATTTTCTCCTCAATACCCGGAGGGCTAAAGAGATCATTTTCATCAAAACCGACCTCCCCAAGCTTAGAATTTTCCATAGCATTAACAACAATGGTGTTCAAAGCATTCATATTAATAACATTCCCATTAGCATGCATATAAAGTTCCATGGGTTTTTTTAATTCTCTCTTCAAACACATCATGTCCTAATTCAAGATAAAGTTCATAAAGATCTCTCATATTTTTGTTGTTTTCCATTATGCCTTACTAGTGAAGTCACACAATGTGGTGACCCGGCATACCACTGCATGGTGTAGTATGCAAGTCTGATATAACACCAATGAAACACCGTTCCACGAGTATTATATCGCTCAGAGTGGTACAACAGAAACATATGCGGGTCCAAGGCATGTCTATAGAATTACATACGTACTCTGTTACATAAGATCAAGCACAGACCTCCCACTTTACAATGAGGTAAATCTACAAATAAACTCCAGAAGAACGACTCGTAGTCTAGTCTTATCACGGACTCTATTTGTAGAGTATTTAACTAGCTACAGAGGCTATGAATAGATTCTAGCTAAATAGGAGCTAGGTTTAGGAAGCTAGTTCCCCTCTATGGCTAAGCTAGGTTTTCTCCTTGTTGGATGTGGTATCTGACTCCTCTGACAGGGTCCTGTCTCGTGAAGTAGTTGTTGACTCCTTGGTCTTCGAGTTGCGCTCGTAGATCCTCCTTCGATGCCTCCATATCTAAGCAGGGGATTTAAGAGTGGGATGAGTACGAGCGTACTCAACAAGTTCATTATAGGAAAGAGGTGTTTAATGCACTAGCTACGGCATTAGACCGTAAAGTCTAATACCAATGCAGGTTTTCATAATCATTTCTTCAAGAGGTTGCTTTTATTCGGAAGAACTATGTCCGTCAGCCTTCACCGGTTTACTAGAACTTCATGGAGCTCCTTTCCGCCGCGTTCGCTAGCTCCATCTCCCGGAACAGGGAGTGATAGGTCACGGTTCTTTACACTCTGCAGAGGTGTGTTGCTTTACCCATAAGAGATCTTAACCTTGGTGCCAACCGAGCCGCGAGCTCGTCCACACTTCCTTTGGTGTGAGGCCCGGTATAAGGTCATAGCCAATCATATTCCTCCGCTACCTCATACACCCACCCTTTGCTGCAAACTCCGACCCTGGGTCCTCGCCGGTGCTCTTATACCAATTAAGGACGGCCCCGACCACGACAACAGCTCAGGTCTCTACCATGAACTCCTTCGCCGGCAGCTGCAACCCATCATAGACCGCAATAACCGTGGGGACTTCATCGGGACCCCCACCCTACCACTTGTCCTCTCTTGGATCAAGGGTACCACTTGTCCTCTCTTGGATCAAGGGTCTACGGTAAAGCGCATCCGTTGATGTACAAGAGGTGGAAATACAATTGACTATTCCGTCCCACTCCGGATCTTATGGTTAACACGGGTATTACGGCACAAGAATCACTGGACGACATTTGTTGTTTAATCCTAGATGGATATAAACCCTTGCAATGGAACCTCCACCATATCAACACAATCTATGGTTCCATTGCCCACCACATAGTCATATTCATAGTTATGAAAATAGTGGTTTTGGTTTTTATGCAATAGTGATAATCATAGTACTTTGCAAGTAATTTGATAAAGATACTCAAATGACATGAGCAAGTGATGAACTTGCCTTTCTTGACCGCAAGGTTATGCAGCAAGGTCTTCGATACGTAATAACTCCAAATTCTGAAATAGCATCATCGTCCGGTAAGGACGATGTTTAAAAGATTGGCAAGGATGCAATAATGCATAAGTATGAGATGCAATCGCTCTAAGCGTGACCTAACCCCGATGATTTAGGATCAGTGAGTTGTAATGATTGGTTTAGGTTGTGTTGCACTTTTAGAGTGATTCACATACAAGGTTCTTATTCAGGTGTGATTACTTGGTATTATCAACAGGTAGACAATAAAGAATAGTAATCAATTGAGCACATAAAGAATGATAATGGGCATAATGTTATCAAGTAAAGAACAGTGGTCAGTTTTAGTATTAGATGGCATGGTTAAGGATTAATTATCATATACTTCAAAAGAATAACTTTTGAAGAACATGTTCTTTAATAAAGAACAAGTATGATAATTAGGTTGGTGGAGTTCTATAATTTATTATGGTTCCAAGTAGTTTTTGGAGTAAGTGTTAGATGGATCACAACAATGTTGGACTCATCGACACCTAGGGCTTGTAAGGTTAAGATAAGCCTAGGCATCCTAAGCAATTCATTATACATGGTTGTTGTCAAGGTTGGTTTATCTTGCTAATGATAGCTGGCTAAGGTTTATAGGTCCTTATAAGCAGGGTTGGTGATGATTCCTTATTTTCTTCAAAAGAATAACTTTTGAAGAACATACTTCTTAAATAATAAGAAGTATATCAATTAGGTTGAGGTTGTCTAGGGTTTGCTATTGGATTCACTAAGTAAGGAATAGTGGTTTCCTAAATAGGATGTTTAATAATTATCTTACACTAATGGGGTTTAGTGGAGTATGATTAGGTGGTGCATGATAATGGGCATGGTTGCTATTAGGGTTCATCATAATGGTGTGATGCTAAACATGTTTAATTTAGATTGATATCTCTAAGGATAGGAGCTAGGGTTTGCATTTAGTTGCCCTAATTTGATCAATTAGGTTGGATAGGTATGCCTACATGGACTTCTAAATTATTGATAATAGGGCTCCTACCATTTTATGTGGCATGGCAAGTATTTAATTGCTATTATGATTCTATGTATGGAAATCGAATACCATGATTACATGTGAGGATCTAGAGTTTAGGTTTTAGAAATAAATTAGGGTTCCAACGAAATAGTGGAGCTAGGTTCTAGTTGGCATTAGGGTTTTAGGATCCCACCTGAATTATGGGGTTATCACTTTGTTTTAAAATGGAACTAGGGTTTCCTAATTACTCTGTAATTCTTGTATTAATAACTTCATTAATAAAGTTGAAGTTATTAATAACTTTGAAATTAAAATAATATTGGATTTGTCCTTTTATTATTTTTAAAGAATTGATAATTAAGGTAATTATTAATTAGGATTTAAATCCTTCTAATAAGGATTTAATAAGTTAATAGTAAATAAAAATTAATATTAATGTTTAACTTATTTACTTACTGGTTTTAATTTATTTTAGGAAGGTTTTCCTAATTATTGAATTGTAATTCAATAATGAATAAAAGAAAAGGCTTAATTATTAAGTTTAAAACAATTAAATTTTTATTAAAAATAAAAATTTCATATTATATTTTTATTGGATAGAGTTTTCTTTTCTAAGAATTTTGATATCTTATTTATATTTTTCTGACTTAAGATGAATTTTCTAAATATTTATAAAGTTTCAGTATTTATTGAATTGGAATTAAAACAAAGGAAAAACTAAATCTACCCGGCTTGCTACCCGCAGAGGCACTGACTAGTGGGCCAATGGTCCATGTCAGCAGCCACGTTGGTGTGGACCAAGTCCAACTACTGACTGGGACAGGAACACGTCGCCGGCGAGCAGGACGGTGGCGGTTCCGGCGCTACAGAGCTCCCGCTACCCTACAGAGATGCGCGTTCGAATTGCCTTGGTGTGGTGAGACGGACGAGCGGCGCCAGTGACCAAATGGTCACCGGAATCGGCAACGGCGAATGGTGCTGCGGCGGCGCTGGTCCGGCGAACCTCAATCTCGAGCTAGGGATGTCTATTCTACGCAATAAGAGATGCTAGAGATGCGCAGGCTCACCTCAAAGCTGATAGGCTGCTCGGGGAAGACGGGGATGGTCGGAGTTGCCCTCACGGACATGATTTCCGACGAGCACCCGAGAAAGGGAACTCCAAAATTAACCCTTCTCCTTGCTTCCCCGGATGCTCTACTCCGCCAGGTGGTTATACTCGTCGAGGCGCACCTCCTCGACCTCCTCTCGGTTGCTGGAGTGGCTCCAATCGTCGGGTCCTTCTCCGACTCCGGCGACAGTACACGGATAAGTTCGAGAGATAGAGGCAGATTGGGGGAAAATGGAGAGGCTTCAAGGTTCTAGGGTTTTCAGGCGGTGCTAGTGATGCTTTTATAGGGCTTGGCGAGGACGGAATCGTCCTTTCCATTACCGGCGGTGGCTCGGATGCGCCGGCGATGTCGGCAAGGTTCCTTGCACGAATCTGGATGTTGAAGGATGTACTCGGACGTGGAGAACCTTGTACGTGCCTCTGGGTTGATTGTTGGCGTCCGTGGCGGTCAAGTATGGCGGCGATGACGGAGCTCGCCGCGGTGTCGGCCTCGCAGAGGAGAACGAAGAAGATGGCCTTCTATTTTTTTCTGCTTCTCCTCGAATCGGTACAGAGAGTTGGGTTGGCTTCGAGTTTGGGCTGGGCCTCGTTGGTGGGCTGCTGCTGGGTTGCTCCACGGCCAGGTAAGGTCCAGGTAAGCCCCATTCTCTTTTCTTTCCTGTTTTCTTTTTATTTTCTGTTTTATTCATTGTTTTGAATTCTGTTTATAATTCATGTTTTAACTATTTTCTATTTTGCAGGTTTTAAACAATTGGTCTTTTATGAAGACTAATAAAAGTATTATTGTAATACCCAATTGTTTTGATTAAACATTTCACACATGTGAGCTTTATTACAAATTGTAATTAATCATGATTTTATGCACTCATTTTAATTTCCTTTTTCTTGTGAATTAATTCTGTTAGGATTTATGAGAGTTGATTATTGCAACTTAAAGTATTTCAGGGGTTAATATTAAGACTTGGTTTTCCTTTGAGAAGTGGATGACTTACATATGATTTATGTGATCACCAACTTATTAAGGTTTTTAGAACTTCTATCCTAACCCCCGTTTAAAGTTAATACTATCATTAACTTTGAAAGTATCTAAGGTAGGTATTGTTCCATCATGGTTGATCTTGGTTACCAAGATAAATAGTTGATTACTCCACATATGGTTTTAACTATATAATGTAGCACAAGGTTTTTCTTATGTTCAAGAATTGAAGCATAAGATTTATTTGATGTGTAAATCTAGGGTTCAAATGCTATTTACCTAATGATACATGGGTTGAATCTTAATTGTGGTTTAGGTTTGTTATCACCAGATTTTTGGCTAAATCAGGAGATGGGCCGCGATCAAGATGGGCTTGGAAGATTACACGTGGAAGATCTCTGAAGCGGCCTTGCACGAAGAATTTGGGCTAGATTGCCCGTGTATCTTTAATTATAGTAGATTGTATCATAGAATAAAAGTTAGAGTTTGTCTCGTACACGGTGGGGATTATTCCCACGTTAGAAAGTCCCCTGGACTATAAATATGTATCTAGGGTTTATGGAATAAACAACAACCAACGTTCAACACAAACAAATCTCGGCGCATCGCCAACTCCTTCGTCTCGAGGGTTTCTCCGGTAAGCACCATGCTGCCTAGATCGCATCTTGCGATCTAGGCAGCACAAGCCTATCTTGTTGTTCATGCGTTGCTCGTGCTGAAGCCCTTTTGATGGCGAGCAACGTAGTTATCTTAGATGTGTTAGGGTTAGCATTGTTCTTCGTATCATATGCTGTCGTAGTGCAACCCTCATGCATCTAGCCGCCCTTACACCTATCTTAGGTGTAGGGGCGGCACCCCGCTTGATCATAATTTAGTAGATCTGATCCGTTACGGTTGCTCCTTGTTCTGCAAGGATTAGTTTAATATCTGCAATAGTTAGGCCCTACAAAGGGTTGGAGGATCCAGCGGCGTGTAGGGTGACGTTTGCTAGCCCTAGAAAGGATGTTCCGGGGATCAACCTCGCGTTGGTTTTTAGGCCCCGTCTAGGATCGGCTTACGGTCACCGTGCGCGAGCGCGAGGCCCAATCGTGAGTAGGATGATCCGATTATGCGGTGAAAACCCTAAATCGTCGTAGATCTCATTAGCTTTATCTTGATCAAGCAGGACCACCATATATTCGGACACCTTGTACGAATCATGGGTGGATCGGCTCTTTGAGCCGATTCACGGGATAACCCGAGAGCCGATCGAGGCTCGTATTTAATGTTTACGTGTATGCCATGCAGAAACTAAGCGAGGCATCATCCAACACCTTCCCGACCAGGTATAGGTCAGGTGGCACGCCCTTGCGATAGCATCGGACGTGTGACCAGGGAGGCTTTGCGGGCCGTCGCTCCGAGGGAATGGGGCCAGCCGCAGCCCTAGTTGTTCCCGGCTCTACCGTGTTGCCCGTCGCTGCCCGCCGCTGGGTTTCCGACGTCAACACATTCTCGGCACGCCCGTGGGACACCCTTCGACATCCACTACATCGCCATCTACATCCGAGATGGCGGAAGGCACTCCGGTCGAGTACGAGGATCTGCCTGATGAGCTCAAGAAGAAACATGACGAGATCAAGGCAACCCTCGAAGCCGAACTCATCGGCTCCTTTGAGAAGACCCGTTCGCACGGTATCAAGCTCAATGAAAACACACGTCCGTTGCCTGGCGACAACATGGTGGATCTCAGCCACTCCATATACGAGCCAGAGTTCCTCTTTGGCGTCAACATGGCAGGGCTTACAAGCCGCCATGGCAAAGATGAAGCAGAAGGCAGCCACTCCCGTGGCAAGGATAAAGAGGAGGCCGATCCGCGCGACCGGCCCCAAGATGATGACAGACGGTACCTGACAGAGGAGGAAGTGAGAAGCGTGCGGTATCAACGTCCACTCTCCGTGCATCTCCTCAACAAATATGAGCAACAGGACGACCGACGTCGGCGCTACGACGTAGATGATGAGAGAATTTGTCGGTCTGATGCAGAGGACAGGAGGTACCGTCGGCATGATAGAAACAACGACGGGTACAATCGTCACGCTGGAGGGAGGTCAAGGGGGCAGGATGACATGGATAGGCACTGGGACTGTCCTTTCTTCAAACATTGCTGGGACTCAGGAATGAGCCGATTGCCAACAATTGAGAACTGCCCAGAATGCAAACAAAGGAAGAAGGATGCAGCTAACGTGTCCGTGTTCAAGCGTCTAGGGCCTCTCCCGCCTCGGAACAAGCATGCCGAGTCCGCTCGGGTAGAAGATCTCGAGGAACTAGAGGACGATGATGAAGAAGATAAGTATCATCGGCCAAGGTGGTGCCCTGATGGGCTCAGCCGTTCCTAGAAGCGAAGGGTTCAGCGTCTGCGTGGGTTGGAGGAAGCCGAAAAATTATACCGCACACGTTGAGGAAGGCACGGCCTGATTTGGCCGCCAAAATTCAGCGAACCCTGGACGAAGAAGGTCGGCCACAAAGAAAAGTGTGGCGCCCCAAGCAAAGGAAAGCCGATGATGAGACATCGGCTGGCACAAACATGGTCTTCATCCTTCCAACGGAGTTTAGCGCTCAAGGATTGTACGAAGCACCTGTGGCACAATTGGACTGCGGCCCACGGCCGGTCATCTTTGAGAAGCCACAAGAAAGAAGTTACAGGCATCTGAAGGCCCTATACTTGAGAGGTTACATCAATGGGCAGCCTGTCAACAAGATGTTGGTGGACACCGGAGCGGCAGTTAACATTATGCCATACTCCATGCTACGTCGGTTGGGACGCTCCAGCTCGGATCTGATCAAGACCAATGTAACACTGAGCGATTTCAACGGCCAAGCATCTGACGCACAAGGTGTTCTGAATGTGGATCTGACCGTAGGAAGGAAAACCGTCCCTACGACGTTCTTTATCGTCGACAGCAAGAGCTCCTATGCTCGTCCTACTAGGGAGAGATTGGATCCACGCCAATCGTTGCATTCCATCCACGATGCACCAATGCCTGATACAGTGGGATGGAGATGAAGTAGAAGTCGTCCACGCAGATGATTCAGTCGAGGTTTCAACAGCTGGCATGGATGTTTGGGAGACATCAGGCCAAGAGCCACTCTCAGGCATCAATTTGGACAACTGCGAGCGCATCGACGTGACAAAGAACGGGGTTAGGCTGGTTTTATCCACCGGCCTGACTGTGTAACAAAGCCAACGTCGATGGACGAACGTGGCGAGGCTGATCCTTGTGATCGGCCCCAAAAGTTTTTTATGGGAGGACATTACAAAACCTTCATCGAATAAGCAACGTGGAGGCCGACTCCAGCAATCGGCAAAAATCATCCTCACCATGCTCTCGGTCTGGGCTCAACGTCGATCTAAGGGGCAATGGGATGCGTCGGCTGATGCACCGGAAGAAATCCACATTGTTCCTAACGAAGCCGACGTTCACATCGTAGTACTTTGGCTAACCATAGAGCCGATTTCAGCAGTTACTTGACAGAATCGGCTCGGGGGGGGCACC
Organism: Lolium rigidum; assembly: GCF_022539505.1. Taxonomy (NCBI): domain Eukaryota; kingdom Viridiplantae; phylum Streptophyta; class Magnoliopsida; order Poales; family Poaceae; genus Lolium; species Lolium rigidum. The sequence goes on from NC_061508.1 coordinate 209,646,026, forward strand.
TAGATGGATAAAACACGAGGATATGAAGTTTGAAGCAATTCAAGATATATTCTCTGATGAAGTATGGGGGCCGATACAAAATTCAAAAATTTTAAGCACAGCCGATGCGCGGACATCGACTTGCGGATAAACAGCCGGTGCATGGTCATCGACTCAAGAGGCTCAGCAGTGCCAGCAGAAGCGTCAGTTTGGTGACCAGAATTGCCCTTTTCTCATGGAAGACGCTAATATTTGTCCGCAATACCAGCCGGAGCAAGTCTGAGGGATCACAGCCCTGACCAACAACAAGAGCAGCATGGACATGCAGATCAGGTTAAGGATGAGCCCCACGAAGAGAGTATGTCTCTTCTAGGTCCATGAGAACAGCCGATGACGAAGCAATCGGCTGTGACGTTTTTTCCTAAGGCTTGGCCAAGGAGGCGACTTGGTAGCTGTCACTTTCAGAGGTTGTTACGTCCAAAGTTTTGGAGGGCATCAGAAATTCCAAACATCCTCGCCGGAAGTTGCATCAGCCTGCCAAAGATGATGAGCCGATCTGGTCAGCAAGGCGCAAGAATTGAACTAAAGAAGCTCGGGGGGCAGCTCACACTGAAGGTTCTCTGCTCTTGGGAGCCGATTTTGTTGGAATCGGCTGGCTCTGCATTGCAACTTGGATAAGGCTCGGGGGGCAACTCACTCGAAAGGTTCTTTGTTCTGGGGAGCTGATTTTGTTGGAATCGGCTGGCTCTTCATCACAACTGTTCTGAAGAGGGGTGCTTTTGTTACGGAGCTATCAGTTTCAGCATCCAAGCTTATTCAGCAACAGTTCCAGGGCTCTCTTGAAGACACCTGCCCAAAACCGGATTGCCGACTTGCTGGATTGGCTGGTTTCATAATCAGGTTTTATGATCCTTTTTGAGGTGTCTCATGATCCAAAGCCGATGCGCGGCCATTGACTCTAGTACAAATGCGCAAAGTGGCCAGGTTGCCAGTTCGGCAGTGCTATCAGGGGAGTTTTGGCATACAAGACAGCTTTTTGCTCATTGAACTGTGGGTAGTCATCTACAGTATCGGCTGTCAACGGAAGAAAGGTGATCGGCTGGTTGGCCCTGCATGATAGCTCTCTCAGATAAGGTCGAGCTCAGGTCCATTTGTCTGAATTATGTGTCTTCATCACTGTCTTCGCCTTAACTGAGGCGTGTGGGGCAGCTGGCCTGGTAGATGCCCTGTTTTTAGAAGCCGATTGGAGTGTCGTCGGCTGGTCCTGCGTCGCAATCTTCTTCAAAGATGATGATCCACCAGAGCCCAAAGTTATCAGAAAAGATGAAGGATAGATTATGAGGGACCATTGTGTTGCCATCGGCTCATTTGAACATTGGTTAAGTGGATAATCGGCGCAGTCAGCATAATGGGGAATCGGCTAAATCGGCATAAAGGAAATCGGCAAGATCAAATTGGGGAAATTCTTCATTGATAAACAAGATTTCTTACATAAAGAGCTGATTGCTCTCAAAAGGAAGTACTAGGGGATACATTGCCCCGTCTACTACTACTGGCCCTATGCTAAGATCCTATCTAGGGGCCGTTGCTGCCCTCGTCGTCGTCGTCGCCGTCATCGCCGCTGTCGGCGCTGCTCCCTGCCGGCTCGTCGTCGCTGCTCCAGCGGCCGCCGGCAGGACCCTCGTTGTCCTCGTCCTCCTCGTCAGCGTCGTCGTCGTCGCTGTCGACGTCGCTGAGGTTCCCGGGCCAGAGGCAGTGGCGCTTGGCCGGTGGCTCGTCGGAGGAGCTGTCGTCGTCCTCCTCCTCCTCCTCCTCCTTCGCCTCCTCGGAGGAGGTGAAGTCATCCCAGGAGAAGCGATCGTCATCGCTCTCCTCCTCCGATTCCCCGTCGGCGAGGAAGCGGAGGTCGCTCTCCCCACTGGTCAAGGACTTGTCTTCCTCGGACCAGATGGAGGAGGCGTGGTCTTCCAGGTCCCATTCTTCTGGTGCGCGAATGTCCGGCGGCGTCTCGCGGGAGGAGGAGGACCCAAGGGAGAGTTCCGATGAGGTGGAGGAAGAGGAAGACATGGTGCGCAGAAGGGCTTTTGGAGTGCTAATGCGGAGATGATGAGGAGGATGAACTGTTCGGTGCGGTTAAATAAAAGAAGTGGGCATTTAATGTTCGAACAGTTTTCGAGGAGGTGGTGCCAAAAAACTGTCAAATCGTGCAGAGAAGTTGGGAAGGCAAGTTGTCATGATGGAAATACTGCGACGGTTCTGCTCTGCCATGACATGACCCCTCGGAGGGAAACAGAGTGGTTTTGAAATTATCATTACCAAAACCAGGGGGGCATGTGTTATCACCAGATTTTTGGCTAAATCAGGAGATGGGCCGCGATCAAGATGGGCTTGGAAGATTACACGTGGAAGATCTCTGAAGCGGCCTTGCACGAAGAATTTGGGCTAGATTGCCCGTGTATCTTTAATTATAGTAGATTGTATCATAGATTAAAAGTTAGAGTTTGTCTCGTACACGGTGGGGATTATTCCCACGTTAGAAAGTCCCCTGGACTATAAATATGTATCTAGGGTTTATGGAATAAACAACAACCAACGTTCAACACAAACAAATCTCGGCGCATCGCCAACTCCTTCGTCTCGAGGGTTTCTCCGGTAGCACCATGCTGCCTAGATCGCATCTTGCGATCTAGGCAGCACAAGCCTATCTTGTTGTTCATGCGTTGCTCGTGCTGAAGCCCTTTTGATGGCGAGCAATGTAGTTATCTTAGATGTGTTAGGGTTAGCATTGTTCTTCGTATCATATGCTGTCGTAGTGCAACCCTCATGCATCTAGCCGCCCTTACACCTATCTTAGGTGTAGGGGCGGCACCCCGCTTGATCATAATTTAGTAGATCTGATCCGTTACGGTTGCTCCTTGTTCTGCAAGGATTAGTTTAATATCCGCAATAGTTAGGCCCTACAAAGGGTTGGAGGATCCAGCGGCGTGTAGGGTGACGTTTGCTAGCCCTAGAAAGGATGTTCCGGGAACAACCTCGTGTTGGTTTTTAGGCCCCGTCTAGGATCGGCTTACGGTCACCGTGCGCGAGCGCGAGGCCCAATCGTGAGTAGGATGATCCGATTATGCGGTGAAAACCCTAAATCGTCGTAGATCTCATTAGCTTTATCTTGATCAAGCAGGACCACCATATATTCGGACATCTTGTACGAATCATGGGTGGATCGGCTCTTTGAGCCGATTCACAGGATAACCTGAGAGCCGATCGAGGCTCGTATTTAATGTTTACGTGTATGCCATGCAGGAAACTAAGCGAGGCATCATCCAACACCTTCCTGACCAGGTATAGGTCAGGTGGCACGCCCTTGCGATAGCATCGGACGTGTGACCAGGAGGCTTTGCGGGCCGTCGCTCTGAGGGACTGGGGCCAGCCGCAGCCCTAGTTGTTCCCGGCTCTACTGTGTTGCCCGTCGCTGCCCGCCAGTGGGTTTCTGACGTCAACAAGGTTTTACTTGTGATCACCCAAGTGTTACTCAAACTAGGGTTGAGATTTAATTCTAGGGTGGAGAGATGAGATGTTACCATATTGCATGTGCTAGGGTTTAATCTCCCCTAACCATGATAAGGTGGGTACTTGCTTAGTATTTCCTGTGCTTCCCTAATTACTAAGGATTTGGGAATTGGATTTACCTTCTACCAATTAACTTCTATTATTATCCTCAATTAATCATTAAAGTAAATGGTTATAGTTCTTTTTATAGTTAACTTTGGTCTTATGGATGGATGGTTTCTCACCATATTAAATATGGAATTTTACTCTAAGGTTTTCTTAGGTTCTTAAGTGAAGAATAGATGGAATGTAAATGTGGTAGAATTATACATGTGATCACCAAGTGGTTCACAAGTTAAGGTTGGAATCTAAGCCTAGGGTTGTTTATTATTGATCTCCTTATAATTTCATGTAGCTAATGATATCTGCTTATCCTATTAGGGTTTAACTTATCGTCACATACTTCAAGAGCATGATCATGGTTTGACATGATCCACTTGTTCTTGATATCCTTACCTCAAGTTCTTAGGGTTTATGATCATCACTCAAATTATAATGATCAAGGTTGGATTCCTAGGGATCTCTCATTAAATGGGTTCTCACTTCCATGATCAAGCATTGTCTAGATCAATCAAGGTATAGCACTTCTATTTGACTTTCTAGGACAGGCATATTATGGTTGTCTCAATAATTTGTACCCCAGAAGAATTGTCTGAGATATACACTTAGAGTTCTTCTTAATCAATGATGATATGATCATCTGGTTATATGGATAGTTCTCTTCCTTACTTTATCAATTCATGGATATGATATTAGTTCATGTAATATTAGGTTAGCTCACCACTCCAAGGGAAATGGTTTACAACCTAATACTTTAGTTCAATTGTTGTCCTTTATTCTTAAATAGATAAAGCTATGTCTTGTATGATTGGTCTCCTCATTTTGGAAAGGACTTTAATACTAACTTAAGGTTAGGCTCTATAGAGATTGATGTGATCATCAATGTCTATGTTAAATATAAATGGTTTATCTCACTAGGAATTGTCTTGGATAATATCCTAGGGTTTCTCTTAGAGATGATGATTTGAATACTTGGATGTATATCCAAGGTTTAGCTCAATGTTTGTTATTGCTTCTCTAATAATTATAATAGAAATCTCACCTCTCTAGTTTTGATGCTTAATAATTTGGAATAGAGAGGAATATATACTTCTTGAGTGGATCTCCTTGTTATAACTCCAATGTTGAAGTAAAATGAATACCATGAGGCTCATGGTAGGATCATGGATTAGTTTAAGACATGGAGAAGATGAGTGAAGAATAGTTTCTCCAATTATTGTTTCTTGATTTCCAATTAAATGGATATTCATATGTTATGGCAAGGATTACCCTATTATAGTCTTCTATGAGATTAAGCAATTGATCATTGAATGAAGTGTTGTTGTGTTGATTATTAATTCCATTTGATGTAACCCCTTAGATCAAATCATCTCTACCCAAAACAAAGTTTTAACAAAGGTCACATTGAGGTTTATAGCGCTTGACTTGATGAGCTACTTCAATTCCACCAAGGTCAAGTGAAACTTCGACCATCGTGGATCGTTTTACTTTAAAGCGCGAAAATTCCCTGGATTTTCTATGCATGAATGCAATGCACACATCTGTTTCCTCTATTTTTGTAACCCCAATACCTGGGATATTACAGTCTCTACCCCTTAAACTAAACTTCGTCCTCGAAGTTTGATCTCTCTCACGTTTCGGAGTGTGGTTCTGACTTATGCAGACTTAAACTTTTCTCGAACTCCGTAATGATCTCACTGGATATAATTGAATATATCCCTTGTCCAGATTCTTCCTGGAATCCATTAAGGTTTGTCTCTGAACCATGGTTCTTACTTTGATTATTTGATTTCTTTCAACTCTATATGCTTGTTTCCCTTCTCACTAAAAAATCAATGATGTGACTTTTTCTGGTGCTGCTAGTCTTAACTGAGGACTAATTTGATAATAAACTCCTAATTGATAAACAGGTCTTTGTTTTCCCTTACTACCAAAACTGCAATAATGGTACTTGGTAAGGTACTAAACATGGAATGGTCGTGATGGTTTATTTTCCTAAGAATGGATTAGACTAATTTAGTCCATCCAATCATGGTTTATAGTTGATACCTATAACTATTTTGGGTTATTTAGGTTTCATGAAAGGAATCATTCTATTAGTCTTTGATATTGGTATGTTCAATCTTTTTCATTCTTTTACCATCTTGGGATTTATTTGGTCTATGGTAGTTTCTTCGTCCAACTTCTTTATGCTTGCCTTACTTGAGCTTTCGTACTTCGAGTAAATATTACTCACTTTCTCAAGTTATAGTCCACTTCTTACTTCCTCGAGGTATAAACCTCGGCTTCTAGTCTGACATCCTTCTGAAAGTAGTGTTCGATAATCTTATGAAAATAAGATCGAACTTCCTCTCAGTTCAGACCTTCTTCAACTATCTTGCTCAAAATATTGAGTTATGGTACATCCAACTTAATCTTTACTCTACCCCTTAGAGTTTTCTTAAGGTCTTCAACTCCTTTTCCTCCAACCATTGGACTTATGGTTAGAATATTGGTCTAGGTCTAGCTTATGGTTTATATTCCTCTAAGGTTTTGCGAAGAATCTTTGTGGTGTATCCACTCAATTGTGGACATCCAATGTGAATCCTTCAACTAAATGATTATATATCTAGCTATTTGGCTGACAAGATTTTTATTTGTTCACAAACTTTTGTTACAACTAAATAAATCGTGGACTATTTGTATTACCAACTGATACCAGCTGTGGTTATTATACCAACTGTGGCTATTTGATATCTAAAAATGGATTCTATTATAGATTCTGATCAACTGGACGAGACATCTTCTACTTTATCTCGCAGTATGGATACTATACCAATTGTGGTCTTCTGATATCGACTATGGTCTTCTTATGTCTGCTATGATTTCATATATATCACCTTCCTTCATTCAGGGTTTATTTTGCAAGAAAAACCACTAGCTAACACTATGATTATAGTATCCTAAGTGATTTCCCATGCATTCCCTCTTCTATGTTGACTATGGATCTGCTTCAGCTTCACCATAATCATTATATTTCTCATCTTCATGCTTCTCATGTACTAAAGTACTCCTCTGTTGAGGTAAAGCATGAATGTTGATTAGTACTTCCTTCAGAGTATTGTGGTTGCTTCCCACAACTTTGTTTCCTTTATCTGATGAACCTTCATCTTGTCTTCAAAATATACTGCAATTCGTCACTTCCTCACACGAATACCATTACCCTCTAGATCTTTAACATCAAGTAGGAACTTGATATTGCAACATGCATTTGCATATCAAAGTCAAACTTCATGTATGGATCTAGTAAAACAATGAAAATCCAATAAAATCCAAGAAGATTCAGCTTTGTGCATATAATACACACCATCATAAGCCTCGAATATACTAGTTGAGTAAGACATCTCTAAACATCGGCTCGATGTGTAGTATATAACACCACATAAGATAGGTTTGTATTGTGATACCTAGCACGAATATATGGAAGTCTACTATTCGTCTCAACCTTTACCTTAATTGCACAATTGCAATGAGATAAACTTGACACAAAGTGGTCTAGGATAGTTAAGGTTACCCTAATTTTCTCTGGAATATTACTTAACTTCCATTTTGTTGAGGACTATCTCACATGGTATGTCTAGGTTCTAGCATGGCTACTCTAAACACATAACTCTTGGAATATAGCTCCTATACTTCCAAGTGATTCTATCATAAAACTATGGTCATGATGTGCTTGGCACACTTCCCATGGTTTTGGATAACAACTCTTGCACTATTGGTGAACACCTGACTTATTATTGTACTCCTCCTAAGTATTTATGATGCTCTAGTACATCACATAATGAATCTCAGGTGAATCATATATGATTAACAACTCTACCATGTGAGTAATCATATTTAATTCCTATCTCTCTTCCTTATCACCCATGATTGACTCATCATGGTCTATACTGCCTCATATGACTCATAGTTATCACTTACTATCCATTGTTTCACATGTCTAGATAAATTTTTACTTACCCATTACCTGTCTTGGTGTACACCTTCTAGCAGAATATCTTTCTTATATACTTATCTTTATCACTTATTATTACTCCTATTTCAGGTCTGAATAATTCTTACTTAATCAGAACATATGTTGGTACACATCTTCCAATAGGATAGCTTCCTTATGGTTGTATCCTCTCTTTGGACTACCATGTATTGTATACCAACTGTGATCTACTCATAATTATTTTAGGGTCTTAAGAGTATGCTACATACTTGAGATTAGCTAGCTAACATTACTTAGGAAATATAGGTAAGAAAGGTTGACTCAAGTGTGTCAGGATTATTCTCAAGTGAATATCCATCTCAAGTCATAAGAAGTATTTGGTTTAACTAAGATGACTTCCTATAGACACTACCAATCCTATAGGTCTCCTTTAAAGGATTTTAATCCTAAGGTCAAAGCATTTGCTCGATACCAACTCGTGGTGACCCGGCATACCACCGCATGGTGTAGTATGCAAGTCTGATATAACACCAATGAAACACCGTTCCACGAGTATTATATCGCTCGAGTGGTACAACGTAAACATATGCGGGTCCAAGGCATGTCTATAGAATTACATACGGACTCGTTACATAAGATCAGCACATGCCTCCCACTTTACAATGAGGTAAATCTGCAAATAAACTCCGGAAGAACGACTCGTAGTCTAGTCTTATCACGGACTCTATTTGTAGAGTATTTAACTAGCTACGAGAGGCTATGAATAGATTCTAGCTAAATAGGAGCTAGGTTTAGGAAGCTAGTTCCCCTCTATGGCTAAGCTAGGTTTTCTCCTTGTTGGATGTGGTATTCGACTCCTCCGACGTGGTCCTTGTCTCTTGAAGTAGTTGTTGACTCCTTGGTCTTCGAGTTGCGCTGTAGATCCTCCTTCGATGCCTCCATATCTAAGCAGGGGATTTAAGAGTGGGATGAGTACGAGCGTACTGTTGACGTCAGAAACCCACTGGCGGGCAGCGACGGGCAACACAGTAGAGCCGGGAACAACTAGGGCTGCGGCTGGCCCCAGTCCCTCAGAGCGACGGCCCGCAAAGCCTCCCCGGTCACACGTCCGATGCTATCGCAAGGGCGTGCCACCTGACCTATACCTGGTCGTGAAGGTGTTGGATGATGCCTCGCTTAGTTTCCTGCATGGCATACACGTAAACATTAAATACGAGCCTCGATCAGCTCTCAGGTTATCCTGTGAATCGGCTCAAAGAGCCGATCCACCCATGATTCGTACAAGGTGTCCGAATATATGGTGGTCCTGCTTGATCAAGATAAAGCTAATAAGATCTACGACGATTTAGGGTTTTCACCGCATAATCGGATCATCCTACTCACGATTGGGCCTCGCGCTCGCGCACGGTGACCGTAAGCCGATCCTAGACAGGGCCTAAAAACCAACACGAGGTTGATCCCGGAACATCCTTTCTAGGGCTAGCAAACGTCACCCTACACGCCGCTGGATCCTCCAACCCTTTGTAGGGCCTAACTATTGCAGATATTAAACTAATCCTTGCAGAACAAGGAGCAACCGTAACGGATCAGATCTACTAAATTATGATCAAGCGGGGTGCCGCCCCTACACCTAAGATAGGTGTAAGGGCGGCTAGATGCATGAGGGTTGCACTACGACAAGCATATGATACGAAGAACAATGCTAACCCTAACACATCTAAGATAACTACGTTGCTCGCCATCAAAAAGGCTTCAGCACGAGCAACGCATGAACAACGTGGGTAGGCTTGTGCTGCCTAGATCGCAAGATGCGATCTAGGCAGCATGGTGCTTACCGGAGAAACCCTCGAGACGAAGGAGTTGGCGATGCGCCGAGATTTGTTTGTGTTGAACGTTGGTTGTTGTTTATTCCATAAACCCTAGATACATATTTATAGTCCAGGGGACTTTCTAATTGAGGCGTGCACCTACCCGTGCACGGGTAAAACTCTAACTCCTAACCGACACATAATCTAATATGTTACAGATACAAGGGCAAACTAGCCCAAACTTTGCATGTAAGGCCGATTCACGTATTTCTTCTATATATATATTCTTCAAGTCCATCTTGATCGCGGCCCACCTCTGACTCGGTTAAATTCTGGTGATAACACATGCCCCCCTGGTTTTGGAAATGATATTTCCAAAATCATTACGCTCTTCTTTCGTCGGGTCACGTCGTGGCAGAGCAGAAACTGCCGCAGAATCCTCATCATGATTACGCCTCGCCTCCCGGGCTTCTCTGTATGAATTGACAATTTCGGCATCACGTCCTCGAGAACCGTCATGGCATTAAATCTCCACTACACTCCCTTTATTTATCTGTGCCAAATGGTTCACCACTCCATCCCCTCGCTCTGCTCTGTCCACCAGCGCCAAAAAAACCCTCTTCTCCTGCAACCATGTCCTCCTCTTCCTCCTCTGCCTCAAGCCTCCCCCTCCAATCGTCGCCGAAGAACAAGAAAGAGGACGACCTCCACTCCGGGGCGAACCCCATTTCCTCCGACAAGGAGAAGAAAGAAGGAGAAGCAGCGAAGGCCAAGGCCTCCCCTCCGCCAAGCTTCCGCCGAAGAAGCGTTCCCGCATGTGGGCGGACAGCGAGGATGAAGATGATGACGAGGAAGGAGAAGAGGAGGAGGAGGAAGATGATTCCTCCTCTTCAGCTGGGTACCCGCCGACGAAGCGCTTCCGCTCTTGGGCGGACAGCGAGGACGATAATGATGACGAGGAAGACGAAGCTCCATCCAAAGGCTGGGGCAGCAGCAACGAGGAGCTTCCTGGGAGCAGCGCCGACGACCTCGACGACGGCGATGATGAGGACAGCGACGACTAGTAGAGTAGGACCAGCAGTAGCAGTGCACTAGGCACCAGATCCCTCTTTTGAGAGCCATCGGCTCTTCTTGTAAAGCCGCTCCTTTGAATTAATGAGAATTGTTCTTTCAATTTATCTTTCCATTAATCCAATTTCCATCCTTCCGCTTGCCACACCAAGACCGATAGCGACGAATCAGATTTTTTTTTTCTTTGACCGTGGTACTTTGCAATCCCATAGCCGATGACTATTCATCAGCTAATTTGAGAAACCAGTCTCCTTCCTTCTCTTGCAGCACCAGTACGGTCCAAACCTCGTACAAGACGACGGCTTCCCTTCCCAGCTCTTCCCTGCAGCTTTGACAATCTTCTTCTGCAAACAGCTCACCGCTTTTCGGAGAAGATCATGATGCAGGGTCAGCCGATGCAACTCCAACCGGCTCTCAAAAATAGAGCACCTCCCAAGTTAGTTGCCCCCGAGCCTCATTCAAGGCGAGAAATAGCCAATCGTGTCGCCATTGACCTCACGTCACAATGCAGAGCCAGCCGATTTCAACAAAATCGGCTCCCCAGAGCAGAGAACCTTCAGGGTGAGCTGCCCCCCGAGCTTCTTCAGTCGATCGGCTCCTTTCCTTTGGCGGATCTGATGCAATCCAACCTTACCCTGGTCTGCACGTCCATGCTGTTTTTGGCATTGGTCAGGGTCATGATCCCTCAAACCGCCCCAACTGACATTGTGGCTTCGAGTACTTGGCATTCCATTGAATCCTTAAGTCGATGTCTGCTGCATCGGCTATGCTTAAAAAATTTCGAATTTTTTGGCCGATTATGTATCGGCCCCCATACCTCGATACCCATCACCAAAGGATGAGACGCTTCTACTGCATATCCTCGTGTTTTATCCACCTGGGTTCCCCCCCGAGCCGATTCTGTCAAGAGAATTGATGGTATCGGCTTTGTTGGATTACATGTTGAACCCAGGCAGAATGGATGGTGAGGATAATTTTGGCCGATTGCTGGAATCGGCCTCCACGTTGCTTGCTCGGTGAAGGTTTTGTAATGTTCCTCCATAAATTTTTTGGGGCCGATCACAAGGACCAGCCTCGCCACGTTTGCTCATTGATTTGCTCTTGCTACTCGTTCAGGCCGGTAGATAAAACCAGCCCAATCTCTGATTTTATCATGTTGGCGCGCTTGCTGTCGTCCACCTCGAGTGCATCGTGTAACCGTGGAGCACTAAGCTTCGTCGGAAGGACGAGCACCATGTTTGTGCCAGCCGATGTTTCATCATCGGCTTTCCTTTGCTTGGGGCGCCACTCCATTTTCCGTGGACGACCCTCTTCATCCAGGGTTCGCTGAACTTTCGCAGCCAGATCAGGTCGTGCCTTTCTCAGTGTATGCAAGTATAACCTTTCGGCTTCCTCCAGGCCGCGCATTCGCTGAACCCTGCGCTTTTGGGAACGGCTGAGTCCATCAGGGCACCACCTTGGCCGGTGGTACCTGTCTTCCTCTTCCCCCTCGTCTTCCGAATCTTCGAGATCTTCTAACCGAGGGGACTCAGCACGTTTGCTTTGTGGCGGGAGAGGTCCTAGGCGCTTGAACACGGACACGTTGGCTGTCTCCTTCTTCTTCTGGTTGCATTCTGGGCAATTGCCGATTGTGGGCAATCGGCTCATTCCTGAATCCCAGCAGTGTCTGAAGAAGGGGCAGTCCCAGTGCCTATCCACGTCGTCTCGCTCCCCGACTTTTCCTTGGCACGGCGCTCGTGCATCTCCTCCTCGCGATCATGCCGACGACGTCTCCTGTCGTCCCTAGCCAGACGATCTTGTTCATCATCGTCGTTGTATCGCCGGCGTTGGTCATACTGACTCACATACTTGTTGAGGAGGTGACCAGAGAGAGGTCGTTGATACCTTATGTTTTTCACTTCTCCCTCTGTGACGTAGCGCTTGCCGTCTTGGCGGAGCCGATCGCGTGGAGCGGCTTCCTCTGTATCTTTGCTATGAGAGCAGCTGCCCCGATCTCCGTCCTTACCGCAGTGGTGTCCGGGTCCTACCATGTTGATATTGCACGAGAAATCCGGCCGGCACCCTCCATGATAAGTATACTCCACCATGTTCACGGCGGGGAAGGGGTGTGTGTCGACCTTCATGGCGTACTGGTTGAAAATTAACCGTCCATTTTCTATCGCCATTTGGATCTGCTGCCGCCACACCCTGCGGTCGTTGGTGGTGTGGGTGAACGTGTTATGCCACTTGCGAGTATGGCTTTCCGTTCAGCTCTTGCACCGTGGGGATCTTGTGGCCTTCGGGTACCTTTATATGCTTTTCCGTGAGTAAGAGATCAAAAATCTGCTCAGTTTTGGTCACGTCGAAGTCGAACCCTTTTGGAGGGCCTTGTGGCTTCACCCATTTGCAGGACACGGGGCCTGCCGCTCGAGTCCATTCGAGTCCATCGCTACCTCTCGATCTCCCGCGAACCTTCATCCTCGTCCGCCTCAACCAGGGTCACCGCACGCTTGAATTTGTCCCGGTAGACATCCGGGTGGCGCTGCTCATATGCCGACGGCTTCGCACCATGTGCGCCAATGAAGGGTAGTCCGCTTGGGAGGCCACGTCCTTAATCGATGATGAGAGACCCACCACCGCCAACTCGATCGCTTCTTTTTCACTTACATGAGCCGAAAAGCATCGGTTCCTAATGGACCCGAAGCGCCGGACGTATTCCGACACCTGTCTCCCGCGCCTCGTCGTACTTGTGCTAGATCGGCAATACCAACGTCGGAAGCCTCCGAGTGATACTGCTCATGGAACTGCTCTTCCAACTCGCTTCCAAGTCCGGATGGAGTTCGGTGGCAGCGATGTGTACCACCCGAAAGCCGATCCCGTGAGGGACCGTGCGAAGAACCTCACACGCAACTCGTCCGATGCTGAGATCGTGCCCGAGCTGTGCCAAATATCGGCTCACATGCTCGATGGAGCTGGAACCATCCGATCCACTAAACTTTGTGAAGTCCGGGAGCCGATATTTGGGTGGTAGCGGGATCAGTTCGTAGTCGTTGGGGTACGGCTTGGTATAGCCGAACGTCTTCCTTTTCGGCATCATGCCGAACCGATCTTTCAGGATTGCACAAATCTGATCCGCGGTGATGGCTGAAGGTGTCGAACCCTGAAGATTCGCCGGGGTGGCATACTTAACCAGCCATGCTTGCTTTTCCGGTTCTAAGCCAACTGCAGGAGCTGGGCTCTGGAGGTTGGTCGGAGTGGCGTACTTAGCTAGCCACGTTTGCTTCTCAAGATCTGCTCCTGACGTTCCTCCTGCTGTTCCAGAGGCCCCTGCTGTCGCAACCTGGTTCGGGAGTGCCCAGGTATTGCAGTCTGGTACGTATGCGCACGCGTATCCGTGCGGCATCTCCTTGGGTGCCTCAGGTAGGAATTGGTAGTCACTAGGATCACCACCAATCTTGTAGACGACGTATGCCGATGAGTTCGGCAGTTCCGGTGCCGCCCATGCGAACGGCAGCGGAGGATGGGACTGGAGTAGCATCTCTCCTCTGTGAGTCCCCAGAGCTGGTCCCGACGGAGAATACCGGTGGCTCATGATTTCCTGGACCACGCGCAGAGCGACACGCTCCAAAGTGTTCACCAGGCTCTCAGAGTGGCGGTGCAGCGAATGAGCCACCCTGTAGTTGATCTCCTGACGCAGCGACCTCGTGCATTTTTCTGACGGGGCGGACAGGTCCACTCCATCGAGTGCGCCTTCAGGTGTGAACCCCTTCCACCTGACGCCATGGGAGCGGGTTCGGTGGAACGAGCCGATGAGTTCGGCTTCGAGGGTTGCCTTGATCTCGTCATGTTTCTTCTTGAGCTCATCAGTGCGGATCCTCGTACTTGACCGGAGTGCTTTCCGCCATCTCGGATGTAGATGGCGATGTGGTGGATGTCGAAGGTTGTCCCACCGGGCGTGCCAGAATGTGTTGACGTCGAAACCCACCGGCGGGCAGCGACGGGCAACACGAGTAGAGCCGGGAACAACTAGGGCTGCGGCTGGCCCCGGTCCCTCGGAGCGACGGCCCGCAAAGCCTCCCGGTCACACGTCCGATGCTATCGCAAGGGCGTGCCACCTGACCTATACCTAGTCGGGAAGGTGTTGGATGATGCCTCGCTTAGTTTCCTGCATGGCATACACGTAAACATTAAATACGAGCCTCGATCGGCTCTCAGGTTATCTCGTGAATCGGCTCAAAGAGCCGATCCACCCATGATTCGTACAAGGTGTCCGAATATATGGTGGTCCTGCTTGATCAAGATAAAGCTAATAAGATATACGACGATTTAGGGTTTTCACCGCCTAATCGGATCATCCTACTCACGATTGGGCCTCGCGCTCGCGCACGGTGACCGTAAGCCGATCCTAGGCAGGGCCTAAAAACCAACACGAGGTTGATCCCCGGAACATCCTTTCTAGGGCTAGCAAACGTCACCCTACACGCCGCTGGATCCTCCAACCCTTTGTAGGGCCTAACTATTGCAGATATTAAACTAATCCTTGCAGAACAAGGAGCAACCGTAACGGATCAGATCTACTAAATTATGATCAAGCGGGGGCCGCCCCTACACCTAAGATAGGTGTAAGGGCGGCTAGATGCATGAGGGTTGCACTACGACGAGCATATGATACGAAGAACAATGCTAACCCTAACACATCTAAGATAACTACGTTGCTCGCCATCAAAAAGGCTTCAGCACGAGCAACGCATGAACAACGTGGGTAGGCTTGTGCTGCCTAGATCGCAAGATGCGATCTAGGCAGCATGGTGCTTACCGGAGAAACCCTCGAGACGAAGGAGTTGGCGATGCGCCGAGATTTGTTTGTGTTGAACGTTGGTTGTTGTTTATTCCATAAACCCTAGATACATATTTATAGTCCAGGGGACTTTCTAATTGAGGCGTGCACCTAACCGTGCACGGGTAAAACTCTAACTCCTAACCGACACATAATCTAATATGTTACAGATACAAGGGCAAACTAGCCCAAACTTTGCATGTAAGGCCGATTCACGTATTTCTTCTATATATATATTCTTCAAGTCCATCTTGATCGCGGCCCACCTCTGACTCGGTTAAATTCTGGTGATAACACGTACTCAACAAGTTCATTATAGGAAAGAGGTGTTTAATGCACTAGCTACGGCATTAGACCAGAAAGTCTAATACCAATGCAGGTTTTCATAATCATTTCTTCAAGAGGTTGCTTTTATTCAGAAGAACTATGTCCGTCGGCCTTCACCGGTTTACTAGAACTTCATGGAGCTCCTTTCCGGCCGCGTTCGCAGTTCCATATCCCGGAACAGGGAGTGACAGGTCACGGTTCTTTACACTCTGCAGAGGTGTGTTGCTTTACCCATAAGAGATCATAACCTTGGTGCCAACCGAGCCGCGAGCTCGTCCACACTTCCTTTGGTGTGAGGCCCGGTATAAGGTCATAGCCAATCATATTCCTCCGCTACCTCATACACCCACCCTTTGTCGCAAACTCCGACCCCGGGTCCTCGCCGGTGCTCTTATACCAATTGAGGACGGCCACCGACCACGACAACAGTTCAGGTCTCTACCATGAACTCCTTCGCCGGCAGTGCAACCCATCATAGACCGCAAAACCGTGGGGACTTCATCGGGACCCCCACCCTACCACTTGTCCTCTCTTGGATCAAGGGTACCACTTGTCCTCTCTTGGATCAAGGGTCTACGGTAAAGCGCATCCGTTGATGTACAAGAGGTGGAAATACAATTGACTATTCCGCCCCACTCCGGATCTTATGGTTAACACGGGTATTACGGCACAAGAATCACTGGACGACATTTGTTGTTTAATCCTAGATGGATATAAACCCTTGCAATGGAACCTCCACCATATCAACACAATCCATGGTTCCATTGCCCACCACATAGTCATATTCATAGTTATGAAAATAGTGGTTTTGGTTTTTAAGCAATAGTGATAATCATAGTACTTTGCAAGTAATTTGATAAAGATACTCAAATGACATGAGCAAGTGATGAACTTGCCTTTCTTGACTGCAAGGTTATGCAGGCAAGGTCTTCGATGCGTAATAACTCCAAATTCTGAAATAGCATCATCGTCCGGTAAGGACGATGTTTAAAAGATTGGCAAGGATGCAATAATGCATAAGTATGAGATGCAATCGCTCTAAGCGTGACCTAACCCCGATGATTTAGGATCGGTGAGTTGTAATGATTGGTTTAGGGTGTGTTGCACTTTTAGAGTGATTCACATACAAGGTTCTTATTCAGGTGTGATTACTTGGTATTATCAACGGGTAGACAATAAAGAATAATAATCAATTGAGCACATAAAGAATGATAATGGGCATAATGTTATCAAGTAAAGAACAGAGTGGTCAGTTTTAGTATTAGATGGCATGGTTAAGGATTAATTATCATATACTTCAAAAGAATAACTTTTGAAGAACATGTTC
The DNA here is from genome assembly GCF_022539505.1 of Lolium rigidum. Lineage (NCBI taxonomy): Eukaryota > Viridiplantae > Streptophyta > Magnoliopsida > Poales > Poaceae > Lolium > Lolium rigidum. Next base: position 209,662,993 of record NC_061508.1, read on the forward strand.
TTTAATAAAGAACAAGTATGATAATTAGGTTGGTGGAGTTCTATAATTTATTATGGTTCCAAGTAGTTTTTGGAGTAAGTGTTAGATGGATCAGAACAATGTTGGACTCATCGACACCTAGGGCTTGTAAGGTTAAGATAAGCCTAGGCATCCTAAGCAATTAATTATACATGGTTGTTGTCAAGGTTGGTTTATCTTGCTAATGATAGCTGGCTAAGGTTTATAGGTCCTTATAAGCAGGGTTGGTGATGATTCCTTATTTTCTTCAAAAGAATAACTTTTGAAGAACATACTTCTTAAATAATAAGAAGTATATCAATTAGGTTGAGGTTGTCTAGGGTTTGCTATTGGATTCACTAAGTAAGGAATAGTGGTTTCCTAAATAGGATGTTTAATAATTATCTTACACTAATGGGGTTTAGTGGAGTATGATTAGGTGGTGCATGATAATGGGCATGGTTGCTATTAGGGTTCATCATAATGGTGTGATGCTAAACATGTTTAATTTAGATTGATATCTCTAAGGATAGGAGCTAGGGTTTGCATTTCGTTGCCCTAATTTGATCAATTAGGTTGGATAGGTATGCCTACATGGACTTCTAAATTATTGATAATAGGGCTCCTACCATTTTATGTGCCATGGCAAGTATTTAATTGCTATTATGATTCTATGTATGGAAATCGAATACCATGATTACATGTGAGGATCTAGAGTTTAGGTTTTAGAAATAAATTAGGGTTCCAACGAAATAGTGGAGCTAGGTTCTAGTTGGCATTAGGGTTTTAGGATCCCACTCGAATTATGGGGTTATCACTTTGTTTTAAAATGGAACTAGGGTTTCCTAATTATCGTAATTCTTGTATTAATAACTTCATTAATAAAGTTGAAGTTATTAATAACTTTGAAATTAAAATAATATTGGATTTGTCCTTTTATTATTTTTAAAGAATTGATAATTAAGGTAATTATTAATTAGGATTTAAATCCTTCTAATAAGGATTTAATAAGTTAATAGTAAATAAAAATTAATATTAATGTTTAACTTATTTACTTACTGGTTTTAATTTATTTTAGGAAGGTTTTCCTAATTATTGAATTGTAATTCAATAATGAATAAAAGAAAAGGCTTAATTATTAAGTTTAAAACAATTAAATTTTAATTAAAAATAAAAATTTCATATTGTATTTTTATTGGATAAGATTTTCTTTTCTAAGAATTTTGATATCTTATTTATATTTTTCTGACTTAAGATGAATTTTCTAAATATTGATAAAGTTTCAGTATTTATTGGATTGGAATTAAAACAAAGGAAAAACTAAATCTACCCGGCTCGCTACCCGCAGAGGCACCGACTAGTGGGCCAATGGTCCATGTCGGCAGCCACGTTGGCGTGGACCAAGTCCAACTACGGTCGGGACGGGAACACGTCGGCGGCGAGCGGGACGGTGGCGGTTCCGGCGCTGCGGAGCTCCCGCTACCCTACAGAGATGCGCGTTCGAATTGCCTTGGTGTGGTGAGACGGACGAGCGGCGCCAGTGACCAAATGGTCACCGGAATCGGCAATGGCGAATGGTGCTGCGGCGGCGCTGGTCCGGCGAACCTCAATCTCGAGCTAGGGATGTCTATTCTACGCAATAAGAGATGCTAGAGATGCGCAGGCTCACCTCAAGGCGATAGGCTGCTCGGGGAAGACGGGGATGGTCGGAGTTGCCCTCACGGACATGATTTCCGACGAGCACCCGAGAAAGGGAACTCCAAAATTAACCCTTCTCCTTGCTTCCCCGGATGCTCTACTCCGCCAAGTGGTTATACTCGTCGAGGCGCACCTCCTCGACCTCCTCTCGGTTGCTGGAGTGGCTCCAATCGTCGGGTCCTTCTCCGACTCCGGCGACAGTACACGGATAAGTTCGAGAGATAGAGGCAGATTGGGGGAAAATGGAGAGGCTTCAAGGTTCTAGGGTTTTCAGGCGGTGCTAGTGATGCTTTTATAGGGCTTGGCGAGGACGGAATCTTCCTTTCCATTACCGGCGGTGGCTCGGATGCGCCGGCGATGTCGGCAAGGTTCCTTGCACGAATCTGGATGTTTAAGGATGTACTCGGACGTGGAGAACCTTGTACGTGCCTCTGGGTTGATTGTTGGCGTCCGTGGCGGTCAAGTATGGCGGCGATGACGGAGCTCGCCGCGGTGTCGGCCTCGCAGAGGAGAACGAAGAAGATGGCCTTCTATTTTTTTCTGCTTCTCCTCGAATCGGTACAGAGAGTTGGGTTGGCTTCGAGTTTGGGCTGGGCCTCGTTGGTGGGCTGCTGCTGGGTTGCTCCATGGCCAGGTAAGGTCCAGGTAAGCCCCATTCTCTTTTCTTTCCTGTTTTCTTTTTATTTTCTGTTTTATTCATTGTTTTGAATTATGTTTATAATTCATGTTTTAACTATTTTCTATTTTGCAGGTTTTAAACAATTGGTCTTTTATGAAGACTAATAAAAGTATTATTGTAATACCCAATTGTTTTGATTAAACATTTCACACATGTGAGCTTTATTATAAATTGTAATTAATCATGATTTTATGCACTCATTTTAATTTCCTTTTTCTTGTGAATTAATTCTGTTAGGATTTATGAGAGTTGATTATTGCAACTTAAAGTATTTCAGGGGTTAATATTAAGACTTGGTTTTCCTTTGAGAAGTGGATGACTTACATATGATTTTATGTGATCACCAACTTATTAAGGTTTTTAGAACTTCTATCCTAACCCCCTTTTAAAGTTAATACTATCATTAACTTTGAAAGTATCTAAGGTAGGTATTGTTCCATCATGGTTGATCTTGGTTACCAAGATAAATAGTTGATTACTCCACATATGGTTTTAACTATATAATGTAGCACAAGGTTTTTCTTATGTTCAAGAATTGAAGCATAAGATTTATTTGATGTGTAAATCTAGGGTTCAAATGCTATTTACCTAATGATACATGGGTTGAATCTTAATTGTGGTTTAGGTTTTACTTGTGATCACCCAAGTGTTACTCAAACTAGGGTTGAGATTTAATTCTAGGGTGGAGAGATGAGATGTTACCATATTGCATGTGCTAGGGTTTAATCTCCCCTAACCATGATAAGGTGGGTACTTGCTTAGTATTTCCTGTGCTTCCCTAATTACTAAGGATTTGGGAATTGGTTTTACCTTCTACCAATTAACTTCTATTATTATCCTCAATTAATCATTAAAGTAAGGGATTTCTATTTTCGTGCCCCTGCTTCGTTAGTTGTACTCAGTTTTCCCCAGCTCGTTAGTTTTTCTTCAGTTTTCCCCTCCCTCTAGTTTGAAACCCCTCGAAGACGCGGGTTGCCGTCAGGTCGGAGGCCTTACCGGTACCGTGAGGTCGGTTCCTCGGCGACCGTCTCGTGCTCGACGGGTGGATCCATCTACCGCTGACGCGTGGGCCGTTTTATTTCCTGATTGTATACGCGGTGCTGCCAATGACAAATGGGGCCGCTCTATGGGGCTGCCGCAGCCAATGACCAGTGGGTCATCTATTTATTTATAGAAAATTATATATTGCCGCTCTGTGGGGCCTCCGCGGCCAATGACCGCTGTGGTCGTCTATTTTATTTAGAGAATATAATATAGAGCCGCTCGTAGGGGTCGCCTCAGCCCATTTTCGCAGCTTAATCTAAAGTGACTCTTATGCTAAACATTGTGCATCCCGACGTTGACCTAGCGGTGGCGGCGAGCATAGCCGTTCCGACCATGCCGATATCGGCATCGGCATCGGCATCGTTTGGAGGATGTGGTGCTCGAATAATAGTGGAAATGCGATATTATTTTTTACATGCATAATAAATAGCTAGATCTCTAAATCGATGCATATGAAGCTACATATATATTCTTGGTCATAATCCCCTTAATTATCTAAAGGGGATGGATGCATGGCTTCACGTCGTCGTCGCTTTCATCGTCAGTATCTTCGTCGTACGAGTAGTAGTACCTCCTGCACATTGTTCCGTCGAACACCTTCCACTGTGAGCACATCATCGCCTTCATATTTGAAGTGTACGAACCAGCCGAAATCCACACCGTGCGCGATGGCGAATTTCTCCCAGCCCTTGTCGAGGTACATCCGGCCTTGTCCGTCAAATAGGACCTCCACGGTCCGGAGACGAGGACCGCAGTCAGCCTGCTCGCGAGATACACCTTAGCTGGCTCCTTGCCGTCAAGATAGTCCGCAAATTTTTTTGGGAGTTCTGCAAAGAGATCGAGCGCCGATCGTTTGAAATTAGGGAACCCTTGAAATTAAAGGTTTTTTAGAACATGCCCATAATTAATCACATGCATCATATATGTGGGAACGCGTACGTACCTTCTTGACCAAAGGGTCTTCATAGACGACGATGAAGAACTCCTCTATGATCAATGGCGGTGTTGACGGTGGTGGTGGCAATGATGATGATCCACTTCCCCTTCCCCTTCCCCTTCCCCTTCCGGTCCGCGTCCGAGACGTGGAAGCCATGGCAATGGATAAAGTGTATGTGAACGAAAAGAAGAGAGAGGCAGAACCTATTGACACAAGGGATGGCCGTGTGGGTGTTTATAAGGGAGAGATGACCGTTGTAGGGTTTACACAATAAAATAAGGAGGAGATGACCGTTGTGGGGGTTTATACACAATAAATTAAGGAGGAGACGACCGTTGTGGGGGTATAGTTTATCATTTTACCGTGAAAAGTAATGCCTAAAAGGAAAGTAATGGCTACAAGAAATCGGTGATGGTTTATCGTTTTTTGCGTGAAAAGTAATGGGTACAAGAAATGGGTGATGGTGTATCATTTTTTGCGTGAAAAGTAATGGCTACACGAAATGGGTGATGGTGTATCATTTTTGTGCGTGAAAAGTAATGGCTACAACAAATCGGTGATGGTTTATCATTTTTGTGCGTGAAAAGTAATGGCTACAACAAAATCGGTGATGGTTTATCATTTTTTTGCGTGAAAAGTAATGGGTACACGAAATGGGTGATGGTGTATCATTTTTGTGCGTGAAAAGTAATGGCTACAAGAAATCGGTGATGGTTTATCGTTTTTTGCGTGAAAAGTAATGGGTACAAGAAATGGGTGATGGTGTATCATTTTTTGCGTGAAAAGTAATGGCTACACGAAATGGGTGATGGTGTATCATTTTTTGCGTGAAAAGTAATGGCTACACGAAATGGGTGATGGTGTATCATTTTTGTGCGTGAAAAGTAATGGCTACAACAAATCGGTGATGGTTTATCATTTTTGTGCGTGAAAAGTAATGGCTACAACAAAATCGGTGATGGTTTATCATTTTTTGCGTGAAAAGTAATGGGTACACGAAATGGGTGATGGTGTATCATTTTTGTGCGTGAAAAGTAATGGCTACAACAAATCGGTGATGGTTTATCATTTTTTGCGTGAAAATTAATGCCTAAAAAGAGTTTATAATTTAGCTCGTGAAAAATAATGCGAGAAAACCAAACTTTGCGTGAAGCTAACCGACGACAGAGAGAGAGAGGGTGGTGGCCCCGACCAGAGAGAGAGATAGGGGTTATCCTGCCCGTTAGATCATACGATCAACGGTCGTCGGGCACGATCCGCGTGACATGGGCTAGACCAATCAGGGGCAATGTTGGGCGTCCGTGAGAGTTTGTGAAGGGAGAGGGCAAAACTGAGTAGTATCAAGAAACCAAGGGCAAGTGAGTAGTAAACGGACTAAGGGATTCAAATATGAGATTTAAAAAATGGAAAATGCGTGTTTTGTACAATGAAACCCATCTTGGCCTACCTCAAACTATTTGCAATACAAATCTACATGAGTGTGAAAATTATGGTCTCATTCGGACAAAGTATGTTTTGGGGAAAGCTGTTTTGGGTAGGGCTTATTATGGAAAACCATGCACCTTCATAGCTACTAGGTGATTTGAGAAGTGGCAATTTGTGGTGAAACTTGATTTATCTACGATTTATCTATGATTTGAGAAGTGGAAATTTGTGGTAAAGACTCCATGAGTAAGTGCCACTCCTTTTCGGAATTTTTTGCACATTAAATAACTCATTTAACTAGTTAATCCCATTTGTTGACTCTCTGTTGACCAGCCACTTGAGGGTAAAACTGAGTATATTGCACTAGCCGAGTATTAGCACTCAAGGTGAAAACCGAGCATACAAAAAATGCTAGTATATGACTCGAGGGTATACATGAGTATATCTAAATTTCCAGGGTTAGACTCGAGGACGCGTGTTGCGGTGCAGAAGTGGAAGAAGTGCCATTGTTGACGCGTGTCGCGGTGCAGACGTGGAAGACGTGCCATTGTTGACTCGGGTCGCATTTAGGACGCGTAAGCCCCTCTCTCTGCACACAGTACGTCTCATTATCGCTCACGCACGAAACCACCCCTCTCACGTCCCATCAACTTCTCCAAAAAACCCCAACCGCCGTACGAGCCCTCCCCTGCCGGCGATGGAGAAGAAGAATGCGCCGGCGGCCATCGCCCCGAGCCCGTCGCCTCCGAGCCCGTCGCCTCCGAGCCCGTCGCCGCCGAGCCCGTCGCCGCCGAGCCCGTCGCCTCCGAGGGCGGCGCATCCGAGGGCGGCGCATCCAAGCGCGGCGCCTCCGTGAGCCGGGCCGGTCTCACGGCCGACGGACCACTTCACAAGATCGGCGAATGCTTATTGGCCAAAGAGGAGTACGTGGACAGCTACTCTGCTATGAGGCAAGTCCGTAGAAATTGGCGCTCAGGTTTACCCGATCCCGGACGTGCACCTGCACGAATGGATCATGCTACACCACGCCCTTCCACGCGCCGCTGAGTTCACCTTCCTCCATCTCGGCACATCCCGCTACGTCACCATAGATCTATCCGCAGTTCGTGCAAGGTTCAAATTCCTCGGCTTTTCCCGTGGCGTCACCATAGATCTTATTTTCAATCTTAGTGCTTGAATGTTATCTTTTCAATATATTTTAGATTCTACTTCGTCGGCTTTTCCCGTGGCGTCATCGTGCTTGCCCAGAAGAACCCACCGCACAAGATACGGCTGCTGAACCCACTCACAAAGAAATCGAACACGATGTTTGAGGCGCAGATGCCATCTGTTTTTCTGAAATCAGTCGCTGTTATCAAATCCCCGACTATGGTCTTCGTTGCCACACATTACCCGCCGGAAATTGGTTGGGTCGATGAGAGCACTCCAACTAAGGATATAAATGAAGATGGGGATTGGGGAGAAGGAAGATTTTCGATCAAGAACCATGGTTTCCGTTGCATTACCCCGTTCAATGGTGAACTGTATGCGGTAGCTGCGGACAATTTTGAGATCGGAAGAATAGTGTGCACCAATATACGGTTGCAGCAGCGCGCGAGCACCTGTCAAGATGGAGACACTAATTTCATTTCCAGAACTTGGACGTCGAAGTTCTACCTTGTGGAGTCGGATGGTGATCTGCTGCTTGTGTTGTTGGTCGGCGCGGCTTTGGCGGGCAAACCATTGGTGTACCGTGTGGACACTCGAGCCGCTCTCTCCATCCGGTCACTAACATTGGCAGTAATGCCTTCTTCGTGAATTATATCCGGTGTATCTCCGTCGACACCCGAGTGTACCCGACACTTCAACCTGGCAGCATCTACTACACGGATTTGGGTTATATCGGAGCGTACTCTCATGATACAAATGCTGGGATGAGTGGCCACTACGTGTGGATAGAATAGGATTCTACGGTTTGAGAAATGAACACGAGGCCATACCGTTTGGAGGATGTATTGGCCTCACACTTGCGGACGGAAGGAGTTCAATGAATATTTCCTTGGGGAATTGCACGAATGGAGCGACGGAGAAATATATGAGGAGGAATGAAGAACAAATTCATTCATCCTAATCTTCTTGTTGTCCATACATTGCGTGCGTGATCTTGTATATTTTTGCAGCTTAGTTTGTCGTGAACATTAACAATGTTATTGGCTGCTTTTGGCTGCTGTATGCGGTTTACCTATGTATTATACTTAGTTTTCCGATTATGCTGCTTGTGAATTTATCATATAATAGCTTCTAGATTTGCTACTAGATTTGCTGCCATATTGGGCAAAAAACGAGGGCCAAAAGGCATAAATAACCCCGAGAGATTTGCTACTAGATTTGCTGCCATATTGAAGAAAGACAGAAATAGAAGCTTCTCTAGATTTGATACTAATTTGGTGAAAAAGACGAGAGAGAGAAAGAGGGGAAAAGGTGCTCTTAAAAATGCCAATTTGGGCCGAGAGAGACAAAACCCAGCTCCTGCTCACGTGCAACCAAACGCTTCTCGTCCTGTCCCACGCGGTCCCTTTCTACCAGCCCCACGCGACGCGGCCCCACACGACGCGGCCCCACGGACGACGCGGCGCAACACGTCGGCACGAACGTCCAAATAAACGGATTCCTTCCGTCTGAGCTCCTTTTGCGGGTCTTCAGACAAAGGCTAGGGTAAAACCGAGGAAAAACTAAGGGGCTGGGGAAAACTGAGCACAACTAAGGAACCGAGGGCACGAAAATAGAAATCCCTTAAAGTAAATGGTTATAGTTCTTTTTATAGTTAACTTTGGTCTTATGGATGGATGGTTTCTCACCATATTAAATATGGAATTTTACTCTAAGGTTTTCTTAGGTTCTTAAGTGAAGAATAGATGGAATGTAAATGTGGTAGAATTATACATGTGAACACCAAGTGGTTCACAAGTTAAGGTTGGAATCTAAGCCTAGGGTTGTTTATTATTGATCTCCTTATAATTTCATGTAGCTAATGATATCTGCTTATCCTATTAGGGTTTAACTTATCCTCACATACTTCAAGAGCATGATCATGGTTTGACATGATCCACTTGTTCTTGATATCCTTACCTCAAGTTCTTAGGGTTTATGATCATCACTCAAATTATAATGATCAAGGTTGGATTCCTAGGGATCTCTCATTAAATGGGTTCTCACTTCCATGATCAAGCATTGTCTAGATCAATCAAGGTATAGCACTTCTATTTGACTTTCTAGGACAGGCATATTATGGTTGTCTCAATAATTTGTACCCCGGAAGAATTGTGCTGAGATATACACTTAGAGTTCTTCTTAATCAATGATGATATGATCATCTGGTTATATGGATAGTTCTCTTCCTTACTTTATCAATTCATGGATATGATATTAGTTCATGTAATATTAGGTTATCTCACCACTCCAAGGGAAATGGTTTACAACCTAATACTTTAGTTCAATTGTTGTCATTTATTCTTAAATAGATAAAGCTATGTCTTGTATGATTGGTCTCCCTCATTTTGGAAAGGACTTTAATACTAACTTAAGGTTAGGCTCTATAGAGATTGATGTGATCATCAATGTCTATGTTAAATATAAATGGTTTATCTCACTAGGAATTGTCTTGGATAATATCCTAGGGTTTCTCTTAGAGATGATGATTTGAATACTTGGATGTATATCCAAGGTTTAGCTCAATGTTTGTTATTGCTTCTCTAATAATTATAATAGAAATCTCACCTCTCTAGTTTTGATGCTTAATAATTTGGAATAGAGAGGAATATATACTTCTTGAGTGGATCTCCTTGTTATAACTCCAATGTTGAAGTAAAATTAATACCATGAGGCTCATGGTAGGATCATGGATTAGTTTAAGACATGGAGAAGATGAGTGAAGAATAGTTTCTCCAATTATTGTTTCTTGATTTCCAATTAAATGGATATTCATATGTTATGGCAAGGATTACCCTATTATAGTCTTCTATAAGATTAAGCAATTGATCATTGAATGAAGTGTTGTTGTGTTGATTATTAATTCCATTTGATCTAACCCCTTAGATCAAATCATCTCTACCCAAAACAAAGTTTTAACAAAGGTCACATTGAGGTTTATAGCGCTTGACTTGATGAGCTACTTCAATTCCACCAAGGTCAAGTGAAACTTCAGTTACTGTGACTGTTTTACTTTAAAGCGCGAAAATTCCCCAGATTTTCTATGCATGAATGCAATGCACACATCTGTTTCCTCTATTTTTGTAACCCCAATACCTGGGATATTACACACAACTTAGTGTTCTCAGGAGTATTCATTTTAGCAGTAGTAAATAAAGCAAACTAAATAAAGTAAATGCAAGTAACTAATTTTTTTGTGTTTTTGATATAGAGAGCAAGACAGTAAATAAAGTAAAACTAGCAACTAATTTTTTTGTGTTTTTGATTAAGTGCAGCAAACAAAGTAGTAAATAAAATAAAGCAAGACAAAAACAAAGTAAAGAGATTGGAAGTGGAGACTCCCTTTGCAGCGTGTCTTGATCTCCCCGGCAACGGCGCCAGAAATTTAGCTTGATGACGCGTAAAGCACACGCCCATTGGGAACCCCAAGTGGAAGGTGTGATGCGTACAACAGCAAGTTTCCCTCAGTAAGAAACCAAGGTTTAATCGAACCAGTAGGAGTCAAGAAGCACGTTGAAGGTTGATGGCGGCGGTATGTAGTGCGGCGCAACACCAGGGATTCCGGCGCCAACGTGGAACCTGCACAACACAACCAAAGTATTTTGCCCCAACGAAACAGTGAGGTTGTCAATCTCACCTGCTTGCTGTAACAAAGGATTAGATGTATAGTGTGGATGATGATTGTTAGCAGAAAACAGTAGAACAAGTATTGCAGTAGATTGTATTCGATGTAAAAGAATGGACCGGGGTCCACAGTTCACTAGAGGTGTCTCTCCCATAAGATAAATAGCATGTTGGGTGAACAAATTACAGCTGGGCAATTGACAAATAGAGAGGGCATGACCATGCACATACATGATATGATGAGTATAGTGAGATTTAATTGGGCATTACGACAAAGTACATAGACCGCTATCCGAGCATGCATCTATGCCTAAAAAGTCCACCTTCGGGTTATCATCCGAACCCCTTCCAGTATTAAGTTACAAACAACGGACAATTGCATTAAGTATGGTGCGTAATGTAATCAATAACTACATCCTCGGACATAGCATCAATGTTTTATCCCTAGTGGCAACAAGACATCCACAACCTTAGAACTTTACGTCATCGTCCCGGATTTAATGGAGGCATGAACCCACTATCGAGCATAAATACTCCCTCTTGGAGTTAAGAGTAAAAACTTGGCCAGAGCCTCTACTAATAACGGAGAGCATGCAAGATCATAAACAACACATAGGTAATAGATTGATAATCAACATAACATAATATTCTCTATCCATCGGATCCCAACAAACACAACATATAGCATTACAGATTGATGATCTTGATCATGCTAGGGAGCTCACAAGATCCGACAATGAAGCACATGAGGAGAAGACGACCATCTAGCTACTGCTATGGACCCATAGTCCATGGGTGAACTACTCACTCATCACTCCGGAGGCGACCATGGCGGTGAAGAGTCCTCCGGGAGATGATTCCCCTCTCCGGCAGGATGCCGGATGCGATCTCCTGAATCCCCCGAGATGGGATTGGCGGCGGCGGCGTCTCTGGAAGGTTTTCCGTATCGTGGCTCTCGGTACTGGGGGTTTCGCGACGAAGACTATATGTAGGCGGAAGGGCAGCCTCGGAGGGGTCACGGGGCCCCACACAACAGGGCCGCGCGGGCCCTATGCTGGCCGCGCCGCCCTAGTGTGGCGGCGCCCCGTGGCCCCACTTCGTCTTCTCTTCGGTCTTCTGGAAGCTTCGTGGCAAAATAGGCCCCTGGGCGTTGATTTCGTCCAATTCCGAGAATATTTCCTTACTAGGATTTCTGAAACCAAAAACAGCATAAAACAGCAACTGGCTCTTCGGCATCTCGTTAATAGGTTAGTGCCGGAAAATGCATAAATATGACATAAAGTATGCACAAAACATGTAGATATCATCAATAATGTGGCATGGAACATAATAAATTATCGATACGTCGGAGACGTATCAGTAGTTCGAGGCGCAAAGCTCCTCCACCTGCTGGTATGTTAGAGTGGGTGCGGTGGAAGCCATGAGAGAGTGATGAGAGATTGTAGAGATGTGATAATGCTGGCCAAGCCCGGCTACATATATGTAGTGAGAAATGGCGGGAAAAATGGGAGCGGGAAGACAGGAGGCGGGAATAAAGTGGCGGGAAGAAAGAGGCGGGAAGACAGGGAAGAAATGACGGGAAGAAGAGGAATCCAGAGCTGGTCATCTAACCTTTAGTCCCGGCTGGTGGGTGCAACCGGGACTAAAGGTGGTTTTGTATCATCTAATAAAACTGTCGAGAACTGGCGGGAAAGAACTGGCGGGAAGACGGGCCGGGGAACTTGTGGGAAGACAGAGGTGGCCGGGAAGAACTGAATTAGTTTTTCTTAATTTTTTGATATATAATTTGTATTTTTAACATTTTGAATTGAATTAGTTTCATTTTTCTTAATTTTTTGATATATTATTTGTATTTTTAACATTTTGAATTGAATTAGTTTTATTTCTCTTAATTTTTTGATATATTATTTGTATTTTTAACATTTTGAATTGAATTAGTTTTATTTTTCTTAATTTTTTGATATATTATTTATATTTTTAACATTTTTAATTGAATTAGTTTTATTTTTCTTATTTTTTTGATATATTATTTGTATTTTTAAGATTTTGAAATGAATTAGTTTTATTTTTCTGATTTTTTAGATATATTATTTGTATTTTTAAGATTTTGAAATGAATTAGTTTTATTTTTCTGAATTTATTGATATATTATATGTATTTTTAAGATTTTGAAAATGATAAGTATTTTGAAAAAGGCCTTTAGTCGCGATTGGCCTGGCCAACCGCGACTAAAGGTCCTTTCCACGGGAAACACTCGAATTCGGGCGAAAAGGCCTTTAGTCGCGGTTGGTGTGACCAAACGCGACTAAAGGGTACCCTTTAGTCGCGGTTTGCCACACCAACCGCGACTAAAGTCCCCTCCCTATAAATACGCGCGGGCGGCGCGCAGGCGATCACTTCTTCTTCCTCACTCGAACCGCCAGGCTGCCGCCGCTCTACGTCTCCTCGATCTTCGTCGGAACGTCGCCGTTAGGCTGCCCTCGCCGCCGCCTCCGTCCTCGCCGCCCGCCGCCGTCCTCGCCGCTCTCGCAGGTCTCTCTCGCGCTGTCCGCCGCCTCGCGTGCGCCCTCTCTCGACGATCCCCGGTCGCCCATATGCATCTCGCGCGCATCGCCGCCGACGTCCTCCTCCGCGCCGTTCGCCGCGCCGCGCATCGCCGCCGACGTCCCTCCTCCGTTCGCCACGCCGTTTGCCATGTTCGGGCCGCGCACTATACTGCAGGCCGCGCGCCGCGCCGCCGGGAAGAGAGAGAGGAAGAGAGGAGAGAGAGAGCAGAGGGAGAGGGCCTCTCCCGGCCGTTTTTTTTGTTTTTTAACTAATTAAAATTTAACTAATTAAAGTGTAAATTTGTAACTAATTAAGTTGTTTTTAAATAAGTTAAAAAAATTGACTTAAAAATTTAACTAATTAAAGTGTAAATTTGTAACTAATTAAGTTGTTTTTAATTAAGTTAAAAAATTTGACTTAAAAAATTAACCCGTCCCCAACTCCCCATCCACTCCCCGCACAGGCCCGCACAGTCGTCGCGCATTCGTGAACCCACAGCACACAAGCAAACAACGCACTCAACAACGTCGACCTCCTCCGCCTCCCTCTCCGTGACGCCGTCGTCTGCCGCCCCGTCTCGCGCTCTTCCGCGACACCCTCTCCCACCCCTTCCTCGCCCCCTCGTACGTAGTACCCTCGCTCCGCCTCCTCCTGCTCCGCCTTCGACCCCCGGCGTTGGGGTGTCCCTATATATACTGGCGCGGAACGGCCGCACCGATCACCCAGTCCATTGGCAGAGGTGAGCGGCGGTCTCTCGGTCACGCGGTCACTGCGAGGCGAGGTCGATCGTCCGCATATACACATCTAATACGCGTCCCCCTCTCGCCTCCCTCGTCGCCCTCTCGGTCACGCGGTCACCGCCACAGCCCCCCTTTCACCACCGCCACCGCCCCCCTTCTTCACTTAATTAATTTGTTTTTACTACATGTTTTCAGGACTGACATATGGCGGACGATAGAGCTGACCCGATTATGGCCAACTATGATCCGGACGCTGAAGAACATATAATGGGCATCATAAACGGCGATATTCTATTTGTGCCGACCGAACAAGATGAAGAAGAGGATATCTCTTCTTATCTGAACCTTGACGGTCAAGATGAAGGCCGTCAGCAAGATGATGACGAAGAAACGTCAATAAACGACGATCTTCAATTGGAAGTAGCAACCACCTCCGCGCCGAGGTATATATATACATTGAGCCTCCGGTGATACAAACCTACTGATTTGAATAAATATGTGTGTACTAACGCGCGCGACTCTCTTTCTTATTTTAGCCCTCGGCCGGATCGTCGAAACAATCGAGTACGTCGTCAAAGCGTGGCGCAACCAAGATGCTGAAACAAGGAGAAACATATACCATCGAGGTTGTCAGTGATACCGGCAATCCGCTGGAGCCCCACAAGAACGCCACCAAGTTTATCAACCAATGCGGAGCCGTTGTTAGAGACAACGTCTCGATCACCGTCCAGGAGTGGAATGAGCCAAAGAAGGCACGTCTTGGTTTCACTTTTGTCGAGAAGAGAACAAAAAAAGATTTCTTGAAAAAGCTTATGGAACATTTGGTTCTACCTCCGGAATACAACAAATTCGATGAGGAGGGTAACAAGATTGAGGAAAACAAGGAGAGGAGGAGGCTAGTCAAACAGTTCACTCTTCATAAGATGGCCGACGCATTCCGGAAATTCAAGCAAAATCTAGCCCGTGACTATGTCAACCAGAACAAGACTCCGGATTTCAAAGGACAATATGAGAAACTGAAACATGATTGGCCAGAATTTGTGAAGCAAAAGAAATCGGAGCAGTTCATTGAAATATCGAAAAAAATAAGGAAAATGCGGCTAAGAAGGAGTACAATCATATTATGGGGCTAGGAGGGTATCGCCTTTGGGAGCCTAGGTGGGAGAAGATGGAGAACGAGCTGAGGGCGCGAGGAATCCGTCCAGGTACGGAGGGATGGGACCCAAGGGCCAAAAGCTAGTGGTACGGGCATGGGGGAATGCTACACCCGGAGACAGGGGAGTGTGTTCACCGGGACAAAACGTTTAAACCCACCCAAGCCCTTATTGACGCAATGAGGGATGCTCAAGAGGGGAAGATCAAGTTCAACAGAGAGAACGACGCGCTGACAAAAGCCCTCGGGAATCCTGAACACGGAGGACGTGTACGAGGCATGGGGAACATTCCGTGGAAAATAGGGTTCTCCTGAACGATGACCCGTACGGTTACAGAAGCCGTAAGAGAAAGATGGATCGGGATGCAGATGTTGTGGCGCGGTTGGCATCGGAATTCTATGAGATGAAGAAAACCGTGAATATACTAGTACAAGAAAGATCGGCAGCTGGGATGCATGCAGATCATCCAGCGGATCTCAGAAGCCAGCAGCGGAGAAGCAGCGTGGCTTCCACGGAGGCCCCGTCGGCTACTGCTAATGCACCGGCGATCGATATTACTGCACCGGAGCCTCCTCGCTACCCCGTGGACGATGTAAAGGAGATGAAAGAATGTCATCTGCATTATCCAATTGGGAACATGCCCACGAAGGTAGCCATCGGCAGTGCTTTACCATGTGAACCTGGAGCACTCCACCACAACAACCCCATTCAAGATGGCTATGCTCGTGTCACGGTGGAGGACATAGTCCCGGGGTTTGAGGACCTGGAGATTGACATTGCTACACCTGAAGGGGAGAGAAGACTTGGAGATGTCAAGCGCCAGTTCATTCTATGGCAAAAGAAGTTTATCAAGTTTCCAGGCGAGGCGCCAAGGCCAACAAGTCCACCCCCCTACGGTGGTGGTGGCGGTGGTGGCGGTGGTGGTGGTGGTGGTGCTTCACCTACACCTCCTTCACCTCCGCCGGGTAAGCAGCCGCCGCCCCCCCAGTCTGCCTCGGGCGGGTAAGCAGACGCCGCCCCCCAGTACGCCTCGGGCGGGTAAGCAGACGCCACCCCCCAATCCACCTCCGGCGAAGAAGCAGAAGCAGTCCTGGACTATTAACCCGGACCCTTATGTACCTAAGACCACAAAGGTACCGGAGCCATCACTGAAGCCTCTCCCCACAAGGCCTTGGGAACGTAGTGCCGAGGAAGTCGACGCGGCCGCGACTGCTGATTATGAGAAATGGAAGGCGGACTGCAAGAACAAAAGAGAGCCCGATCCCAAGCCCGTATTTTCTGATGAGCAAAAGAAGTGGGCTAAGTCATTTTTGAGCACACCGTCCCAAGCCGCGAAGAATCTGCCTGACGACTATGCACGTGAACTTCGTAGGCAGGCACTCATGTTGAAGGAGAAGAAAGAGCTGGCGGAGAAGCAGGAGAAGAAAGCCTTGGAGGAGGCCGAGAAAGAATTAGCAAGTAAAAAAAGCGGGAAACGAGTTTCCCAGCTCGGGGAACAAAGTAAACAATCGATTGCCCCGCTCATAGTGAAAGCCGCCGGTCCGGATTCCCCCGATATCATAGCAGCTGCGGCAACACAGGGATTGACTGTAACGAGTGCCAGAGAACAAGCGGCCAACTTAGGTATGACTCTTCGTGCAGTGTTAGGCCTTGAGGAGGCGCCAATGAGTAAACCAGTAATTACATATGTGCGGACTGGGCCCCTCGTCGAGCCTGCGCGGAGAAGAGGATCTACCTCAACAAATGAAAAATCTGCTAAATTGGTACAAGGGTTACATAAAAAATAAAAACGCCAAAGAATATATTTATGCGGAAGTTAGACATGAGCATCACTTCAAACATTACTATGTAACAATTCATCAGAGTGAATTGTTCCAGCTTTTCAATCTGCGCGAGCTCGACAAATCTATCATCAGTTGCTACGTTCTGTAAGTGATTTATTTCTACCCCATCTCGTTCATTGCCTGCACTATATATATGTCATAACTATATTGTTGTGTACGCTATTATGCAGAATGAAGATTAACGAATGCAGAGTAAAGAACATCCATGATGTTGGGTTCATTGACCCACACATCGTTAATGGATATGTGTTAGAACATCACCCCGCCGACGTGGAGGAAGACCTGTGGCGGTTTCTTTCAAAGAAGGAACTCAAAAGTGATATTCTATTTCCTTACCATTTTGGGTGAGTGTTTCTGTCTTGAGCACATTCTCTTTTGTTTAATCCATGCATGGTATGTGGCTAATCGATGAGTTATGCATGACTGTGCATGTATCGTGTCCGCAGGTTCCACTGGATTCTGCTAGTAATTTAATTTCACGACTCCACAGTTCTCGTCCACGACTCTCTGAATATGGATGCAAAGCTTTGGGCCGACATGAGAAAAATGATGCAGAAGTAATTATTTTCATTCATTTGCGCTCTATATCGATCGGCCTATTTCGTTCATTTCCTAATATCAAGTAACTAATAACTCTCTTGTTCATTTAATTTTCTTTGCCTCGTAGGGTTTGGAGATGGTTCGTAGATAAAAAGGTCGGTGAATTCAAAAAGAGCTACAATTTAAAAGATCAGTGGCTGGGACTGGGGATATTCAGCCACCGGGGACCAATCTATGTGGATACTATGTTTGTGAGATGATCCGGAGATAGACCTCTGAGCGGGTTCCGTGTGATAACAATGTCAAGAGGAATAACCTCCAGAAGATGCTTAGTCCAGAAGCTCGCTTCCGACCACTTCAAGAGGAACTAGCTGGATGGTTCGCGAGGGAAGTCGTCCATCCTAAAGGAGAACACTATGTAGAGGACGTAGAACTTCATATGCACTAAATTATGTATGAAAACTTGTTCAAAATTGTATATGGTCATCCGATATTGAATATATATTGTATATTCCTCTTGAATTCTTTTTGGTTCTAATTTCAAATTTGTTTGAAATTGTACATTCATATGCATGTATGTAGTACCGTAGAATATGTGAAACTCCCTCAAAATTAAAATAAAACACAAAAGAAATAAAACAATACAAAAGCCAAAAGAAACAAGGTTTAGGAGGAGGGGGGGGGGGGGCTAAAACCCTAAACCTGCGGCGGCCTTTAGTCGCGGTTGGCCAGGAGAACCGCGACTAAAGATCCTCCGCCCCGATGGACTGCTGGCGGCCACATGGGGCCTTTAGTCGCGCTTAATTGGTCGCGGTTACACAACCGCGACGAATGGCAGTTGCGAACCGCGACCAAAGGCGTTTTTCTACCAGTGTTTGCATTTTGGCAACACTTCTAAGACTGAGCCATACGAGATGACGTTGGCGTTTGAAAAGAGAAGTCGATCTTGTTCCATCGCGTGCACGTGCACGCCTCATATATGCGTGGGCACTGTCCGCGGGCGAGCGCGCTACGTAACGTGAGCACCGCACCGCTCGTGGAAGATGCTCATCTTGTTCCAAGGACACCAGTACACCGATCTCGACCAAGTAGTAGTTTTAGAAGGTTGACCACCCGAATGGAAGATTCTGCTTTTATTTAACTAATAATGTTGAGGTGAAGATCCTCAAATTTTTCTTAGTATATCTCCAACGGGCGAACGCGTAAAAGTGGTTGCGCGCGCGTCTGTTTACCTCGTCCGGTCCGCGGACATATTTTAACCGCATGTCCGTTTGCTTCTGGGTGTGTTTCCAGCAGGATGACCCATTTTTTTGTTTGCAACAATATTTAAAAAGCAGGTACTACAAACTATACAAACTACAATTGGTAGAAGCCTAGACTACTTGTTGTCCGATGGCCCGGCCCCGTTGTTGCGTCCCTCCCTCGTCTGCTTCTCCGCCGCTAGCCGTGCGCCGCTAGAGCTCGGTGCGCCGCCGCGTCCTCTAACAGGCACCACCGCAGCGTCTCGTTCGTGACATCCTCGGCCTTCTTAAGCGTCTCGAAGGAGTCGATCAAGGCCCTCTGCTCCGCCGCCTTCTCCTCCGGGGTAGACGCATCAGGATCATCAGAAGACCATGAGATGTCGGAGGAGTCGTCCTCTGCGGCGGCCACCACCCTGCGACGTTCCATCTCCACGTCAGCCAGAAACTTCGCGTCCCTGACCGGGTCAAGGAGGTCGTCGGTGCTGTCGTCGTCGTCGAACTTCTTGTCGGAGCTCGGGACCGGGGGTGGTGGAGTTGGAGGTGGAGGCGCGGTAGCCTGGTCGCATCCGACGCTGCTCATGGTGGCAAAGGTGGAGGTTGTGCAGCGGCGGCCTACGGTGGAGGTTGCGGCGGCTAGAGTTTTGTGTGGGAGGAGATGAGATGCCCGCGCCCCTGTTTATATAGGCCGGAGGCAGGCGACGGCCGCGGCACGCATGACATCGCCATTACTTCGTGCGTAGAGGTAGGCGACGGCCGTGCGCCACGCGAGGCATCGCCATTAACGCGGTCGCAGACTACCGAAGTGATGCCTCAGCGCCAATACTGACGCGTCTGAGAAGACACATCGATCCTGGATCACTGTCAGGTGGGCCCGACAAAACGTCCGCCAGACGCGAGCGGACACTTTGCGCGTTCTCTCAGCGTCCGCATAGACTCATCCGAAGCACATATTTGTGCTAGGTTCCGCATAGACTCATCCGAAGCACATATTTGTGCTAGGTTTGCAACGCTGTGGATGGCCCGATCACTATACGTCGATCCGCTAAAGCAAGGCTCAGACACATTTTACGATCACGCGGTTGCATCGACCCGCTAGATGCCCTTATTAAAAGATCGACCTACAAAATGACCGACAAACAATCCGTCAAAGCTCTACCCGAATAGTTGCGGCGATTTACACAAAAATAACCCAAAAGTGGAAGAAAAGCACAGACTGACCCTCCAGCGAAACTATTTCACCAATCTAACCCTTTTGTGTGGCGCCCCTCCCACGGGCGCCACACGTGCCCATGTGGCTCCCCTCCTGCCGGCGCCACACACCCAGCCGACGTGGCCCCATCGATGCTGAGCTGGTGCGCCCATCCGACGTGGCAGCATGTGTGGCGCCCCTCCCAACGGCGCCACACGTGCACTTGTAATCCCCCCAAACATACTGTGAGACAATTCCTCTGGGACTTAGCCGTTTTGCGAGGCTCGATGTGTGGCGCCGATGCCACGGGCGCCACACTAGCATGTGTGGCGCCGATGCCACGGGCGCCACACATAGAGGCTCGCGAAAACGGCTAAGGACTTATCGTCCGGAGCCCCTGGATGTTTTGGACCCAATAGTTCATATAAGTTGGCATGTGTGGCGCCGATGCCAGGGGCGCCACACTAGAACTTGTGGCGCCAGCGTGCAGGGCGCCACACATGGACTTGTGTTGAAAACATGAAAAAGCCTACCAAACTCCAACAGTTACGAGTACAACATTGGACACAACAAGTAGCAATTCCATGACATACACATATAACACTTCATAGGTCACATTTGTAGCACGTAGATTCAAACAACAAGTAGCATTACAGACCATAGTTCGAAATGACATAGGGTTCACAAATCGATACTTATGAATATAGAGTTCAGAACAACACGTAGCACATCCTAGTAGCGTCCTCGACGTGCCGTCCTCGTGGGCTGCTTCCGGACGGCCATCCTCTTCGTCCGCTGCCTTGGCTGTTGTTGCTGCTGCTCCTGCTGCTCCTGCTCCTCCTCCTGCTCCTCCTGCTGCTCCTCCTGCTGCTCCTCCTCCTCCTCCTCCTCATCTGAAGAGAACGGCTCGTCGTTCCTCATCCTCGACATAGCTGATCTCCGCGGCCGTCCGTCATCCTCCTCAGTGACAACCTTCTTTCCTCGGTTGACATAATCTTCCGGAGTGTACCGGTTTGGAGCCTTGCCCCTTGGCTTCAACTGGTAAGCTGACCGTTGCTTGGAGGCACGCTTCGGAAGTATGCCTTGACTCAGAATTAGGTCGTCCTCAGGAGGAATCTTCACAAACATGAACACATGAGATTACAAAAGTTGAAATTAGTAAGAACATGTTTCACAGCAACAAAATAGTCCATACATGTTCTTCAGAAGAGGAGGATGTAGGGATTTCGCCTTCGCGGCAACCTAGCAAGTTCGCTAACCGCCGCATCTTTCGTGCAGTGTTCTACGTCATGGAACTCATGGTTACAAAGCCACCAGAACATAATAGTGTACATTCAAAGTTGGTGATCATACCTTAATGAAATTCCGCAACGGTCCGACAGGCTTTTCATCTCTCCCGCTCTGCTCCCACATAACCTCGCAGTCCTCAGCTGTTTTTTGGATCTCCTCCCGCTGTGACAAACATAGCATACACAATTTAAGCGAGCACATGGCAATCTAGATGATGTACTAGTTAGTGAGAGAATCCATTACCACGAAGTTCAGCTCGGAAGCAATAGAAGTCGATCTCCCTCTGCGAGCAAAAGTATCGTGCTGGCTTTGCCCAACCTCATCGAACTGGATGGGGTCGTCCAAGATCTCTTCACGATACGCGCGCTTCACTAACTCGATACGCGTGTTCTGATGGAACCACTCGAGGTAGTAGGAGCCGCCGCTCCCAGTCTTGCTCCCAGTCCTGCGACAAGCTTCGTCCAACTGCGTACATAAGATATTTGGTTACTACTTTGTGTAGCGCACTACTATAGGAAAATAGTACATAGAACAAATCATCACCTGCCGGTAGAGGTAGGCAAGTGCCGCTGTTCCCCAACTCCACCGGTCGTCCAACACCGTAAGCGCCTTCAGCCAACACCAATGGGCCAGCTTACCCCCCCCGTCAGGAAAGAGAGTCCTGGAAATCATGTACCATAAGTACACGCGGGCGTACGTCCTCCGAGTGTCCTCGTCGGCCTCTATCGGGCATTCTCCAAAGTTAGTCCTGATCCATTCGAAAGACGCGCCGGCGGGAACTCTTCGCTTTGGATTTGCTCGGCGCCGGAGGAGCCCTGCCAATAAGCCCCTCCATCCGCTCGGCGCCACCCATCAGAAGCTGTGTTCATACACAGTGGCTCGCCTTGAATAGGTAGTGCAAGGATCATGGAAACATCCTGGAGAGTAGGGGCCATCTCGCCGGCCCTCAAGTGGAAGGTGTGAGTCTCCGGCCTCCACCGGTCGACAAGGGCGGTGAGTGCCGAGGGGTTCATGTGTGGCCCCCACGGCTTACAAGGGATATGAACGGCATAAGACCGGTAGGCCGGATGAACTCCGTGTACCTCTCGTCATAAGGTATATCCGATGTGCCATGGTAACGAATCTTCAAAGGGTGAAGATCCGTTTCCCTCTCCGTCATATGAACAGCCCGGTGCTCCCTGTCGTACTCTTCATCCAGAAGCCACACCATCCTACATGTTTACACAACCATGTTATGAGTCATTCCACTAACAAAAATGAGCAACACATACATGAGAATATCCAAATACACGAGAGTTCATATCCAAATACATCACACATATGAATTTCGTAAGACATACCATTCCTAGGCACATAATAGACATATGTAAGACAATAGAATGCATTTGCTAAGCTCCAATTTTGTCTTTCACCACATACATACATAAGGTTCCATACACACATACATTCATATCTAGGGATAGAACACCATATGAGTTATTCCTACAAATACACATTCATGAAATTTGATGCCTAGGGTTCCTCCACAAATCTAGGATACATACATTCAACACTTACATACCCATTTCAACACATACATAGCCATTTCAAACATCTTTGGATACAATGCATACAATCTAACAAAATTTAACATCTATGGTTCAAACACATGCATACAATCTATGGTTTCAACAAATCTATGGTTCAAATCTATGGTTCAACACACATGCATACAAATCTATGGTTCAAACACAACCAACATTTCCAATCTAGGATGAATCGAAGGGGAACGAATTAAACCGGAGCAAATCTTGGATGAATCGAAGGGGAACGAAGGGGAATACCTTGAGGATTGTATGGGGATGGATTTGGCCGGCCAGATCTGTCCAATCCGTGGAGGATTTGGTGGGGGGCGGCGGAGAGGCGGCCGGCGGCGGCGGTTGGAGGTGAGAAAGAGAGGAGAGAAAGAAGAGAAAGAGAGGGTCGGGCTGGGCGCGGGCGCGGGCACCACACTTAAGTGGATGTGTGGCGCCCGTGGCATCGGCGCCACACATGCTAGTGTGGCGCCCGTGGCATCGGCGCCACACATCGAGCCTCGCAAAACGGCTAAGTACCAGAGGAATTGTCTCACAGTATGTTTGGGGGGATTACAAGTGCACGTGTGGCGCCGTTGGGAGGGGCGCCACACATGCTGCCACGTCGGATGGGCGCACCAGCTCAGCATCGATGGGGCCACGTCGGCTGGGTGTGTGGCGCCGGCAGGAGGGGAGCCACATGAGCACGTGTGGCGCCCGTGGGAGAGGCGCCACACAAAAGGGTTAGATTGGTGAAATAATTTCGCCGGAGGGTCAGTCTGTGCTTTTCTTCGTCTTTTGGGTTATTTTTGTGTAAATCGCCAATAGTTGCGCCCATACCATATTGATCATTCCAGGGTATGACGAGGCCTACCTAGCTACTAGCTAGCTAGCTAGTGTCTTCTGTTCATGAAGTTCCGTTTGGTAGCCTGGACTAATTTAGTGCACCACTACGTTAGAGAAGAACTCATCTACGCGTTTTAGACGAGCCATGAGCAAAAACGTCATATCGTTTGGTAGTGCGCGAAGAATTTTTTCGGCCCGTGAAGATTTGGATTTTGGCTGTTTGATAGCTCGGTTTTAAGGCTACGTAGTAGCCTGAAACGTGAATCGTGTTTTTTAGTTACAACCTAAAATCAGCTTCTGGTTACTTGTTCTTTTCATTGATGAGGTCACGAGTGATAAATAGCGCACAAGCAAGTACACAATGCAAGATACTAGAAAGATCATAGACGATACGAAATAGGTTCAGTCTACTCAGCACGATGCAGCACTTGTTCATACACCATAATTCAGACACACCACAGACCCTAGTTTAGACACGACACTATTGGATAGTAGAGACAGAATACCATCAGCGACACAATACCAGCAGAGCTTCACATCACACTTTTTCTTCGAAGACGACACACCCGGTGGCATTATAATGGTTCGGGCACATAATCATCACCTCAGTGCAGGTGTGATCAAAGATGAACACACTGTACTCTAAAAAGAACACCTTAAAAGTGATGAACTAGCCTTTCTTGAGCCTATGTGCGAGCCATGCATTGATAGTTTGATGCACAACACGTCGATCCGGCCGACGACCGAGGCCCTGCTACATCAGATTAGAGTGGCCTAAACTCGACGGCCTCGACGATGAGCCCGCGCTTGGGGTACCACCCCAGCACCTCGAAGCTGACCACCACCTCTTCCTGGGCCGCCAGGGTCTCATCCACACGCAACCGCCCCATCTCCATCTCGGACCACCCGTCGTCCCGTCGCTCCGGCCGCCTCACGCCGTCCGCGTGAGCCACGCCCCTGAACTTGCGCGCCTCCCTCTCGTCCGGACAGAGGCACACGGCGTGGCTCGAGGCCGCACGGCCTCCGACTGCCACCGTGGTCTCCTGGTCCGGGAAGCTGAGGCCGCGGTGGCCTTCGTCGGCCACGCCGAACACCAGGTAAGCTGCGTAGTCGGTGGCCGGCGTCAGCGCCGATGCCGGGAGCCGGCCGTAGATGTCCAGGCCCGTGCAGCCCACCAGCTGCGCCACCTCCGGGAACCTGACAATAATCAATCATGCAGTGTCAGTGGGGAGATCAGATAGAGTGTCAAGAAATTCAGCAATATTTTTCTGATGCAGACGGCACAGATTACTGATGCGGATTGCTGGATTGTTAGCTTATTTAACGGCTGCTTATTATCATGGAAAAAAATAGCGCGCTATTTCAACGTTATACGTTATAGCGTTTCTGGACAGCCCACGCTACATCATTTCGGCGCTATAGCGTGCTATTAGCGCGCTATAGCACGCTATTTCACGCTAATAGCGTATTTTTTAGCCGACGCTATTTTGTTATAGCGCGCTATTTTTTCCTTGCTTATTATACGTCGTGTATAGCGTAGAGCAGACATCACCCGCTTCCGTGGCCTAGCTAGGCCTGCCATCCGCGTTGTTTGACCAGAATTAATTGTTTCTGACGAAATACTACTACGCAGCTGCCTCTAGCCGCCGGCGCCTCTGACGTCTACGTGTATTTTCTACGGGCGGTCAAGAAGAGTGTTTATGTGGTGGAAGGACTTTCTCTTTTTTATCATTTTGAAATGTCACTTCGTGGTTTTGTTCTTTGGACGCAATCCAAGGGAGAAGATTCAGGCAACGAGGGTACGTATGTCCGATGCAAGAACTTTTCTCGTGTCTGCATATATACTAGCGAGATGCATCTTGGAAAATGTTTTTTTCTAGCATATACTAGATCAAAGTGCATGCATGCACCGTTGATTTTACCTTCTTTAGTTGCTTTGAGATTTGGACATGCAGAAATCGTTTGCAAGTATATGGTACACCACACACTCTATTAGTTCACCGACTATTTTTCAGGCTAAAAAACTAAATTCAAGAAAACAATAAAACCTAACAAGAAATTAAACTATTCGCATTCTGATAGATTTGACATACGTGTCTAACACAAGTTTAAAGTAGATTGAAACACAAAATAAACAACGCTTTCGAAACACAGTGAAATAAACTGTTCCAGCATAGAATTCACCACATGACATAAAGTTTTTCAAAGTTTCATAATATTTCAAAAGTAGATTTTCAAATTTTATTCAACATTAATATTGTTTTGAATCTCTCTTCAAAAGAACTTATATTTTCAAACAGTTTTCAAATTAGAATTTTCGTTCAAAATCTACAGATGTTTTAAATTGTGGAAGAAGAGAGTATGTAGGCTGACATTATCTCTCATAAAGTATGGAGGAGAGAGCGTGGGACATGCACTATATCGCGTGCAACGTATAATCGGTGCTCACAATGCATCTCATGTCTTGTACAAGTGTACTATGATTCATGTTTGCTCTATAATAGGGGTGTGGCTAATACTCAGCTTATTGAAAATTAGTTTAATTGTCAGTCAAGTGATGTTATATCTTCACAATCTAATACTACATGTATAACCTTGGATTATGTGATTTTTTTTTACTCCAAACCATATCTTTTTAGTTGCAATCAAACTTACCAATTTAAAAACTCAGTTGCAACCTTACTTAAAACTAAACAATCTTAGTTAACAACTCACTTTTTTGTACCGTTGGGATACCTGCATCAGCATCAGTCTTAGGTGCATGCATGGATGATATCATATACCTCTCTATATAAAGTTTTGGTGTGCGAAAATGGTAAGTCGTTTTCCTTGTTTTTTTTTAAAAACCGCTATAAATTTTTCGGTGTGCGAAATTTCTTTGAATGGCTTCATAGCTGTTCGTGAGTACAGTGTTGCACGACCGTAAGAAGAAAATCCCCGGGATCTTTACTTTTCTATGTGTATTTTCTGGTGTTTTTTAATTGTTTCGGGAGATCCCGATCGGTGATGGAAGCATCTGTTGACATGATAAAAAATAATAATTGTGTTATAAAGAAACACGATTGGACGCGATACACACTCCACCAAATTGGTAAGAAAAAAGAACCATGGCATCGAGCAATCGATTAAGCACATGCATAAACTGCGGGACAGGATCGATAGCTATGGTGCATGATCTGTAGTATAGTCAGCAAATTAACCAGGAGAAAAAAAAAGGAGGATGATCCCAAATTTAATCATGCACCTGGAGAGCGGGTGAGGCGTCCATCTCCAGCTGAACTCGCCGTCGTCCCACGGCAGGCTCAGCTTCCTTGCCGGCAGCGCCACGCACTTGGCCCCGCTCCCCTCGCCAGCCACACCGCCGTGTCGCTGCTGTCGATGACCAGGACGCCGCTGTCGGAGAGGCGTAGGTAGGCCTCCTTCTTAGACGACGGCGATGGCGAGCGGCCGGAGCCGGAGCGCAGGAGGATGGCGAGGTAGTCCGCCGGGAGGAAGCGCTCCCAGACGGTGTCGGACTCGGCGGCGTCGCGGAAGGACGGTGACACGGCAGCGCAGCGGCAGACGTCGCGAGGGGAGGTGAGCGCCAGCACGTGCGCGACGCAGCCCACCGGGAGGTCGTCGAATCTGGTGGTCTTCTCCATCGCCGTCGCCATGCCAATGGTGTCCATCCTTTTTGTTTGCTTAGCCACTTTGGTTTCTGCGGGAGATGCTGATCCCGAATACCTACTGTGTCCGGGGATCTATATTTTGGCACGGCCTGTTTATAGGTGGCAGTGTGGCACTGCCTCTAGTCGATGTAGTTGAGTCGCTGCGTTTTCCGACTACTGCCTGTAACATGCAATATACTCCATTTAGTAACCGTCTAAGAACATTGTTCATCCGAAGATATAAAATATGTATTACGGGATGACGTTATTTTTTCCAACTTTTGTAAAAAGATGCCAGATCTATGGGTTAGGAAAGAGAGCAAATTGTTATCCTCAAGTAAAAAGGTGAAAGATTAGTAAGGCACCTCTCGGCATCCACATTTCAAGTGCTGCAGGCGAAACCCATCTCTCCCTGACCTAGCCACCGCCCTCCTCCTCTTCCGCTCCCTCCAGGGCAGCGGCAGAGGATCTGCCCGCCCCGCCCCGAGCAGCCGCCCCCGGACCACCGCCCCTCAGCCGCCGCTGCTGCCGGCCTTGGCCCCAGCCCCGGTCCCGGCGGCGGCGGCGGCGCCCCTTCCGTCAAACGACGAGGGGGAGGAGAGGGTTTCCACGGTGGCGTTCCATGGGAGGTGATGAAGCGCAGGTGGAGGAAGCCGGGCGGAACGGCTACTTGGCCGGGGCCTGATGCTCTCCGTCGGTAGTTATGGAGGATTCAGTGGAGCGGTGGCGGCCTCTGCCCCGGTGACGGTTCAGCGGTGGTACGCATGATCCACGCCACCGTCCTCTTCCCTGGTGATCCGGTAGGAGGGACTGGCGGCGTGGGGCTGCTGGTCTTGCTTTGTTTTTTGTGGCGGTTCTCGGGTTTCTCGCAAGCAAATATGAAGATCTACCGGAGGTCAGAGATGAGTTCTGAAAAGTTCAGCCGGCGAATGGAACAGTGCATCTTTTTCCTGGAGTTTGCTGGATCGGGTGGTATTCAGTCGCGCGCACCCATGTTTTATTCCGACCGTTTGGTTCCGGAGGGAGCGACGCGAAGCTCTATTCTGTGTTGACATCATGTGACTTTTTGGTTCATGGTGAAGTCAGAAGAAGGAATATCATGAATGCCAGATTGGTGGACTGGCTAAAGGAGGTTCGAGTCTCCGTGAGGCTGAGGGATTTTCTTGGCTTTCCGGGCTCCGCAGCAGTGGTATGCATGTGGGTGCGGCAGCAAAGGTGAAGTTCAGAGTCTTACATCTCAGGGTGAAAACCCAAGGTCTGGCCTTAACTGGTTGTGCCTAGCAATGATCTTGTTGGAGGCATTGTTTGGAGAGTGGGGACTATCTTCAGGGTGAAAACCTAAGACCTTTGGTTGGACGACGACGACGTTGGTGCACTGTTTCCTTCTCGGAGGCATCACTTTTGGAGTGTCTGTATTTCAGGTGTTGTCACGATGGTGATTGTATTGCTGTTGCTAGGTCTGAAAGGCTGTAGCGGGACTTTTATTTCTTAGTTTTCTTTACTCGTTTTTGGTTGTGTGCATCCGTACTACCACTAGGGTGGGGCGTTGTTGCAGAGGCTGGGTGTAATTGGTATCTTTTGATATTAATACATTCCCTTTATAAAAAAAAGTAAGGCACCTCTAACCCACCAAAATTCAAACCCTAGGTTTAACACTTTGGTGTCTCATAAGAGCATTTTCAATTGTCCTCTCCAAAGAAAAACCAAAATGGGACGCCGTACACTTAAAAAATCCGTCGGGCAAGCGGATTCGCATCTCTTACAACCCACACAATCTTCAGTTCTCGGGGCAGAAGCTATTTGCTTGGCTTTACATCCATCCCAGGGTATCATTTCTAATACATCTGTTGGACAAGTTCGTACACATTGAGTGCATCCTATACATGTATCGTAAATTTTTACGGAATGTGACATTGGATCTATAAATTTTTCTTTTCAACATAAATTTTTTCGATTTGGTAAAAATAAAATTAGTATTATATGAGTAATATGTATTGTAGACACCAGACGAAGCAATGGTTTATCCAAACTTCAAAAATAGTAATCTATGGAAAAAAATCAAGCCCAGTTGGTCCCCTATAGCCTCCCCGTATGACTAGGAGCCTCCCAGAGATTAAATAGCCCCCCCCCCCCCAAAGGTCATTAGCCAGATGTGAAATGATGTGAAATGGGGGCATCGAGTGGAGATGCTCTAACGGCCGATATTTTTCAGTGGAAGGCGATATTCCTGTCGATAGTGAGACATCTGTAGTAACTTTGTCAATCTCAACACCCATCGTACCGGGTTTTTAGACTAGGTCTTTCGAAGGTACTCATAAAGATAGGGTGTGCATGGGTAGGTTCATAGGTGAGTGCATATACGTATTTGTGAGCGTCTACATTTTACTGTGTTTACAAAAAATAGTAAACAACTGATGTTGCAATGGCATGTGTTTTGACATACATAGCACTACGCGGTAACCTATTGTAACCATTTGGTCACCAACATTAGAGCATCTCTAACAGAGCCTGTAGACGCACGGACTGAAAAGCGCGAGTTCAATCTCCCGAAAAATGTTTTTCGACCAAATTCGGAGGTGGTGCATAACAACACCTGTATTCGGAACAGAAAAATTGAAATTTAAATGTAGCGGGAGAATTCTTCATCGCAAACAAGTTCGGCGATGAAACTGAAAGTTCATAGTTGCATAACTTACATAGCGACCGCAAAATAGACATCACATATATGATGTTCCTCCACCGCATGACCTAACGATGACTAAAATTCGGCCCTACCAGGGCCTCTACGCGCGGCGAGGGACGGGGTGGCGGACGACAGCGATGGAGGCCTACTCAGCATCGAGGTCGAAGACCTGCTTCTTCACGCGACGGACGGCGGCCTCCCTCTATGCCGTCTCGTACGCGCGCACCTACCGGACGGCCTCCGCTTCCTCGTGGCGGAAGCGCGCGCCTCCGCCTCCAAAATGACGGCGACCTACTGGATTGCCGTTGCCTCCTCGTCGTCGTTGAGGACGTAGTCCCCGGAGTTGAAGACGCCGCGCCGCGGCGCCTCCTCCGCGACCTCCTCCTTTTCCTCGTCGCTGCTGTCGTCGACGGGCGGCACGAGGGTCCGGCCCGACGCGCCGGAGGAAGAGCCCTTGCGAGCTTCCCCGGTGGCGTCAGACCCCTATTCATCCACCGCCGCTCGCGCTGCTTCCGCGCGCCCTAGGAGCGGTTCTACTTCCTCCGCTTCGCCTCCGAGCGGAAGACGGGGGGGGGCGAAATGCTCCCCTCCCGCGGCTGCCGGCGCTAGCCATGGCGTGGAGGTGGAGCTCGCGGAAGAGCGAATTCCGCGGTGACTGCGCTCGGATTGCTCGTCGGAATCGTGAGCGGAAAACGGTGGGGCGGCGGAAAGCGATTGAGGGTAGTAGGGTTTTAACTGAGCTCCCCTCCACGGCCTGTATAAATAGGGGCCGCGCACGGAGTTTCTCAGGCCCCCGAGAATGTTTTTCGGACCGGGCCGCCGATTCATTCTACGCGGCTTTCGGCCCGAACCCGTAAATCCGTCAGAAAAATCCAATTTAGGCTCCGTTGGAGTTGCTCTTGCAACCGTAATTGTGATCACGGGCCAACGACCACATCCAACCACAAGGCTAAGAGGTGGACGGCAACATGCTAATGATGATAGGTAAGGTCATTACGTGGTTAGAGCATGTCTAGCAGGCCCCTTATATTTCTGCCCCGTATCTGGCTGCTTTTTCGCCCCGTATCGAAAAACTGCTCCATTTCGAGCCATGCCGTCTAGCAGACCCCGTATTTCGCCCCGTATTTTCAAAAATTAAAACCCCGGGAAGTTCATCTTCATTGATCATACTAGGGATCATACATACATTTTGATCATACTACGGATCATACTACATCTACTCGTCCAGGATGACGTAGGGAATGAAGGCGATCCTCGCCGCCTCCTCCCGCGCCTCCCGCGCCCCGCCGCGCTCGAACTCCTGGACGGCGGCGATGGCCGCCGCCTCCTCCTCTGCCTCCGCCGCCGCTTTCTCGGCGGCATCCGCCTCGGACAAGGCGACCGCACGGCGGTAGGCCGCCTCCTCTTCCTCCTCTTCCGCCGCTTCCTCCTCGCCGCCTCCGCTTCCTCCGCCGCTGCTGCTGCTGCCGATGGTCGCCCTCCATTCCGCCAACGCCGCGCGGTCGCGCTGCCACTGCGCGCGCCATTTCTCGAACGCCTCGCCGCTCATCGGCTTGAGCGGCGGGTCCTCGCTTGTACCACCGCCCACCCGCGGCGAACTCGTGGAGCGGTTCCGGCACGTACAGCGCGCCGGCGTACTTGCAGGCCGCGCGACGGCTCCCGGCGGCGGAAAGCTTGCACTTCAGCCGCCACGCTTCCTCTACGGTGTCCGGCGAGCGGGATCGCTTCGATCCGCTCGCCGGCGAGGCCCTACTGCGGCGGCGGGAGTCCATCCTAGCTTTGGGGTGGAATGCGTGGCGGGGGAGCGGCTAATTGCTCGCCGGAGCAGCGAGGAGGAGGCGGCGGCGCGCGGCGGAGCTAGGGTTGCGAGTGAGGGGTTAACCCCTCACTCGCACCTGCGCCCACTATATGTACGGGGCGAAGGGGCCGATTTCCGGGCCCCGTATTCCGCCGAAACGGGGCGGCCCGAATACGGGGCCTGCTAGACGGCCCGAACCGCGCCTGCCCCGTATGTCGCCGGAATTTTACGGGGTGGGCGGGTTATACGGGGCCTGTTAGACATGCTCTTAAGAGGTAAGGCAAAATGAAGGCACACGACAGTAACAAAAGAAATAAATCTGGATACCGAGTAATGCAACCTAAGCCACCAAACATAATATAAAAACTGGCTTATGTCACGTTTTAAGCAGGCTAACATCCACGCAGTCTATCCCAAGAAACGCAAAAATTCATAGTCAATCTACCAAAAAAGACTGAGCAATCCGAGATGACGTTGGCGTTTGAAGAGAAGTCTTGTTCCACTGCGTGCACGTACAAGCATATGCGTCACTGGCCGCGGGCGAGCGCGCCACGGAACGTGAGCACCGCTCGACCAAGTAGTAGTTCTAGAAGAGGTACGGTTGACCTCCGAGTGGAAGATTCTGCGTTAGGCTCTTTTAACTAAAGTTCGCATATACTAGCATTATCTAAAATGTTGAGGTAAGGTTCCCCAAATTTTCCATAGAAGAACAACCTACACGAATGGGCGACAAATAATCCATCAAAATTCTACGGGAATAGTTGCGCCCATACCATGGATCACTATTCCATGGTACGACGAGTCCGAGCTTAGCTACTGTCTTGTGTAATAGACGTATGATGGGCGGAAATACGAAGCGGCACTTAGGTGCTGCTAAGAGCGGGTAAAAATCCTATTACTCGTTTTTCAAAATTTGTATAAAACTTTTTGCATGAAAAGGACACACGTATGTATGTACGTGCCAAATTTCGTACCAAAATTTAATAATATGTAGCTTAGTAAAAAATGACAAATTTATAATAACCAATCTGAAGGAATCTCGTAAGTTTCAGAAAAGCTTATAACTTAATGCGCCCGACATCACGTAACTAAAAAAAATTATAAGTATAATCGAATTCGGGATTGTTCCAATCAGATTCAGCACTACCCACGAGATAGATGTATTTATACAGTAGAATTACGGACTCTCATGAACAAGAACAAAAATGACAAAGAAGGTTTCCTACCATGATCGTGCGCCGAAGGATCCTGGGCATATATATGTGTAAGGTTTTCTTCGCTATTCTGAGCAAGTTGTATTCACTCCGTTCTAAAATTCTTATTGTAGTTCGAACTAAAACCATAGCAAGAATATAAAATGGTGAGACTTAGTACTTTTTATTGGATATTTTTTACTTTTTAGGGTACATAGACGATCTAATGATTACTCCTTCCGATCTATAATAAATATCGGATGGTTAGTAGTATTACTTTTAGTAAAGTTGTACTAAACATTTTTCGAGGGGGAGCTAATGGCCTACCAATTCTTTATAGAAGGGGGAAAAGTTTTTTTTTTTTTTTTGAGGGAGAAGGGGGAAAAGTTGTTTATACAATAACCAACACTTTGCTGCGAACACTCGGAAGCCTACTCTTGCCTTACTGCAAATCTCCCTCCTACTCACTACAGGAAAATTGGTTGTTGCCGTGCTTCTTACCTTTGCCGTGTGCCATAGTGGCGTGGAACACGACAAAGCCAGCCTCTGCCGTGCGTAGGGCAAAAGGAGAACGGCAAAATACAGCAACACGACGGCAAAGATGCTAAAAAAACACGGCAAACCAAGTCATTCGCCTCTCTTCTACCATGCTTAGGGTTTATTTCAGTGTCTAGATAACAAAGTCAGTCGCGAAACCCGTTCAGAAGGATTACCTGAATAAATATGCACTAAATTGCATATTTATAACCATAACTCTTACTTATTGTCCACGTTTTTTGGATAGCCGGAGGGTGTCTAGATTGGATACGTTTTTCATACTCTAGTCTGTTCCAAGAGAGAAGGGTTACGTGTATCTGGAGAATAGCGGGGAAGTGTTGCCGAAATTTGGTCTCGGTTCGGCTAGAGCATGGAGAACGTATCAAATCTGCACATCCTTGGGTGGTACTAGGATCCTAGTAGAGCCATATGATGAGTGGCGTAAAACCTGTGAGAAACCATCGAACCAATACCGGATGCAATTATTTTGAAATGTGGATTGACAGCATTGTATGTATGTTTTCGCACTAATGATGGATGGAGAAACGCGACTGGATATACATGGGCAGAAACAGTAAGTGGGACTTTACGGATGAATAGAGAGACAAGACCAAGCAGTTTGTGAAAAACATGTTTGCAGACATTAGCAGGCCCACAAAAATATTCTGTTGATACGTGCATTTTACATCATCAATATATTGACTTATATGATTAGCTTTGAATGATATTTGCCATGATCCATCATTATTTATGCGTATTTAGTAGATTTATGAGACTTTCCTACAAAGTCTCTTCCATTGGTATTTAATTTCGTGGAGGTAGGAAACCTCGTTTTTCGTATTTTGAGACCTTCTCGACGCCTAAAAATCAAAAGAAATATACCTGATCAGTTTTTCATCAAGAGAAAGGCCGTGGCCCAAAGAAGCACGAGAGGGGAGCCACGAGGGCCAAATGAGACCAGGTGGCGCGGCCCACCGAGGCCCGTTTTGGCCTCGAGCGTCGTCTCGCTCCCTCCTTTTTACACATGCCTCCGTCTCGGCAGAAAACCTACGCTATATCTTTCCCAAGATTTAAAGAGGCGGCGGTGGAAGCGAAAGTCCTCTCCTACTCTGGGAGAGGGCAGGTCCTGCAACGCCGGAGCCTCCGGTGAGGGGAAAATTGACGCCATCGTCATCACCACTCCTCCTTGGAGTAGGTAGAGGCTTGTCCATCAACATCTCCATCATTGATACGTCCAATTTGCATCACTATTTTATATCATAATTTGTTGTTATTCATTGATATATTTCATATTGGGACACAATACTTATGTTATTTCATCTATTTTGCATGTTTCATGATTATTTGGAGATCGAGCACCGGAGCCGGGATTCTGCTGGAAAAAGCACCGTCAGGATGCAATATTTCGGAAGATCAACTGTGGAAGGAAGTTTTACCAAAAATCCTATTTTTCCAGATGACGGAGGAAGCCAGAAGGGGGAGCCAGCTGGACCCAGGGTGGGCCCACACCACCTGGCCGCGCCACCATGTGGTGTGGAGCCCCCTCGGCCTCTTTCGCCTCCTTTTCTTCGCGAAACCCTTCGTCCCGAAGACCTAAGCCACAGAGGAATCCTCACGAAGGGTTACAGCCGCCTCGCGGGGCGGAGAACACCAGAGAGAAAAGAGCTCTCCGGCGGGCAGTGAATCCGCCGGGGAAATTCCCTCCCGGAGGGGAAATCGACGCCATCGTCACCGCCATCAAGCTGGACATCATCTCCATCACCATCATCATCATCTCCACCATCATCACCGCCATCTCCACCGCTGGAAATCGTCACCGCTGTAGCAATTTGGGTTTGATCTTGATTGTTTGATAGGGGAAACTCTCCCGATACTGATTTCTACTTGTTGTTGATGCTATTGAGTGAAACCATTGAACCAAGGTCTATGTTCAGATTGTTATTCATCATCATATCACCTCTGATCATGTTCCATATGATGTCTCGTGAGTAGTTCGTTTAGTTCTTGAGGACATGGGTGAAGTCTAATTGTTAGTAGTGAACTATGGTTGAGTAATATTCAATGTTATGATATTTAAGTTGTGGTGTTATTCTTCTAGTGGTGTCGTGTGAACGTCGACTACACGACACTTCACCATTTATGGGCCTAGGGGAATGCATCTTGTACTCGTTTGCCAATTGCGGGGTTGCCGGAGTGACGGAAACCTAAACCCCGTTGGTATATCGATGCAGGAGGGATCGCAGGATCTCAGAGTTTAAGGCTGTGGTTAGATTTATCTTAATTACTTTCTTGTAGTTGCGGATGCTTGCAAGGGGTATAATCACAAGTATGTATTAGTCCTAGGAAGGGCGGTACATTAACATAGGTTCACCCACACAACACTTATCAAAACAATGAAGATTAATCAACTGTATGTAGCGAAAGCACTAGACTAAAATCCCGTGTGTCCTCGAGAACGTTTGGTCATTATAAGTAAACAAACCGGCTTGTCCTTTGTGCTAAAAAGGATTGGGCCACTCGCTGCAATTATTTCTCTCGCATTTTACTTACTCGTACTTTATTCATCTCGTTACATCAAAACCCCTGAATACTTGTTTGTGAGCATTTACGGTGAATCCTTCATCAAAGCTGCTCGTCAACACCTTCTGCTCCTCGTTGGGATCGACATTCTTACTTATCGAAGATACTACGATACACCCCCTATACTTGTGGGTCATCAAGACTATTTTCCGACGCCGTTGCCGGGGAGTGAAGCGCTATTGGTAAGCGGAATTGGTAAGGAAAACCTTCCTTGTTTGTGCTGATTTTATTTCCGCTCGCTGCTATAAGTCATTATGGAGAGATCTTCTCTTCAATTTCTATTTGGGAAATCTACTACTACTGCAACGGTAGTGGATGAGGCGCCAGGTGAGGAAGTAATACCATATAAAATACCTACGAAATTATTGAACATGTTATGGATAACCGCTATGAAGGGGATGGAACTGTCCATCCTGGTGATCATTTACTGTTTTTGCATGAATTATGCGGGTTATTCAAATGTGCAGGTATTGCTATGAATGAAGTTAGGAAGAATCTATTATCTATATCGCTGTCTGGTAAAGCGGCGCATTGGTATAAATTGCTGAAGAATGGTGATTCTCTTGATTGGGAGGACATTGTGCCTTTATTTTACTCCAAATTTTATCCTCCACGTGAAATTCACAAAGATCGGAACCGCATATATAATTTCTGGCCTCATGATGGAGAGAGTATTGCCCAAGCTTGGGGGAGATTTAAGTCTTTAATGCTCAAATGCCCCATTCATGAGCTTCCTGGTAATGTTATTATTGATAATTTCTATGCAAGACTTTCTTTTCAAGACAAGACCTTGCTGGATACTTCTTGTTACGGATCATTTACACGCAACAAAGAAGAGTTTAAAAGGGACCTTCTTGATCGGATCCAAGAAAATACTGAAGGATGGGAGAACGACAAGGATAGAGAATCGGGTATAATTTATGATTATAAATGCATTGAAGCTTTTATGGATACTCGATACATTTCGTAATATGAGTGCTACATATGGTCTTGATTCTCAAGTTGCTTGCAAACCTTTATAAAGCTTTTGCCTCTCATTATGAATTGCCTAAGAAGAATTTTGATAAGTATCATGAACCGTATAAAGATAAAATTGATTCATCTATTAATAAGTGTGTTGTAGTTGAAGCTAGCTGATCGTGTTATTCCTGAAGCTTATATTGAAAAAACTCCTTTTCCCTGCTAAAATGAGGGAGTACTCTGTTATAAATAGTGCGGTTCATAAAAGTGAAAAGAAACATATAGAACCTGAAGAACAAATAAAAGTTGAACCTGCTGTTGCAATAGTTAAAGATCTTGTGACTGAAAATGTGGAGGATGGTCATATTATTTTCTGTGAAGATGCTTCTAATATTGTTTCACATCCTAATAAACCCAAACAAGCTAGTGTTCCTATGATATCTGTTAGAATTGGTGATCATTGCTATTATGGTTTATGTGATATTGGTGCAAGTGTTAGTGCTATACCTTATGAGCTTTACACGGAGATTATGCACGAAATTGATTCTTGTGAACTTGAAGATATTGATGTGGTTATTCAGCTGGCTAATAGAGAAACTATTTCTCCAATTTGTATTGTTCGAGATGTGGAAGTTCTATGTGGTAAGATTAAATATCCTGCTGACTTTTTGGTACTTGGTTACTGCTGCTAGCGATTATTGTCCTATCATTTTTGGTAGACCTTTTCTAAATACTTGTGGAGCTATTATAGATTGCAAGAAAGAGA
The DNA here is from genome assembly GCF_022539505.1 of Lolium rigidum. Lineage (NCBI taxonomy): Eukaryota > Viridiplantae > Streptophyta > Magnoliopsida > Poales > Poaceae > Lolium > Lolium rigidum. The sequence continues at coordinate 209,700,693 of NC_061508.1, forward strand.
AAATTTTGACTAAATTTGCTGGTGAATCTTATGAGTTTAACTTCTCTAAATTTACCAAAACTCCTTATAAAGCTGATTTGCCTAGTAATGATTTTAAAATGGAGCAGTGTGCATCTATTGTTCTTGTTCCTAATAATCCTTTGCAGCAACATTTGGAGGATAGCGAGAGTGAAGTTTTTAGGAAAGAAAGAGATGAGCTTGAGGAGATTTTTCTTCGCCAACCTATTCTCAAGCATGATTTACTGGTGGAAGACTTGGGTACAACACCGCCACCAAAGGAAGATCATGTTTTTGATTTAAAGCCTTTGCCTGATAATCTTAAATATGCTCATATTGATGATAAGAAAATATATCCTGTTATTATTAGTTCTAAGCTTACGAGTTTGAAGAAGAAAGATTATTGCAAATATTGAAGAAACACCGAGGTGCTATTGGCTATACTCTTGATGACTTGAAGGGGATTTCTCCCTCTATTTGCCAACATGTCATTAATATGGAAGATGATGCGAAGCCAGTTGTTGAACCTCAGCGTCGTCTAATTCCTAAGATGAAGGATGTGGTAAGAAATGAGGTATTACGACTTCTTGAAGCTGGCATTATATATCCTATTGCCGATAGTAGATGGGTTAGTCCTGTGCATTGCGTTCCTAAGAAAGGAGGAATGACTGTTGTGCCTAATGATAATGATGAGCTCATACCTCAAAGAGTAGTTGTAGGGTATAGAATGTGCATTGATTATCGAAAAGTTAATAAAGTTACTAAGAAAGATCATTACCCTTTACCATTTATTGATCAAATGCTAGAAAGGTTATCTAAAAATACTCATTTTTGCTTTCTTGGTGGTTATTCGGGTTTTCACAAATTGCTTGTTAAAGCTAAAGATCAAGAGAAAACCACTTTTACTTGTCCCTATGGAACTTATGCTTATAGGCGTATGCCTTTTGGTTTATGTAATGCTCCTGCTACTTTTCAAAGATGCATGTCTGCTATTTTTCATGGCTTTTGTGAGAGTATTGTGGAAGTATTCATGGATGATTTTTCTGTCTATGGGAATTCTTTTGATAGTTGCTTGCGAAACCTTGATAAAGTTTTGCAGAGATGTGAAGAAACTAACCTTGTTCTTAATTGGGAGAAATGCCACTTTATGGTTAATGAAGGAATTGTATTGGGACATAAAATTTCGAGAGAGGTATTGAAGTTGATAGAGCTAAAGTTGAAGCTATTGAGAAGATGCCCTATCCGAGGGATGTTAAAGATATTCGTAGTGTTCTTGGACATGCTGGGTTTTATAGGAGATTTATTAAAGATTTCTCCAAGATTTCAAAGCCTCTTACTAATCTTCTTCAAAAAGATGTCCCTTTTGTTTTTGATGATGATTGTAAGGATGCTTTTGAAACTCTAAAGAAAGCCTTAACAACTGCTCCTATAGTTGAACCTCCTGATTGGAACTTACCATTTGAAATTATGTGTGATGCTAGTGATTTTGCTGTAGGCGCTGTTCTTGGACAGCGAGTAGATAAAAAATTAAATGTTATTCATTATGCTAGTAAAACTCTTGATGCTGCTCAAAGAAATTATGCTACTACTGAAAAAGAATTGTTATCTGTAGTCTTTGCTTGTGATAAATTTAGATCTTATATTGTTGATTCAAAAGTTACGATTCATACTGATCATGCTGCAATTAGATACCTTATGACAAAGAAAGATGCTAAGCCGAGGCTTATTAGATGGGTACTTCTTTTGCAAGAATTTGATTTACATATTGTAGATAGGAAAGGTGCTGATAATCCTGTTGCTTGATAATTTGTCTAGATTGGAAAATATTGCTTATGATCCTGTTCTCGTTAATGATAGTTTTCCAAATGAACAATTGGCTGTAATAAAGGTGAGCTCGCGAGACAGGTCCTTGGTATGCTGATTATGCTAACTTTATTGTTTCCAAGTACTTGCCTCCAACCTTTTCAGCTCAGCGAGAGGAGGAAATTCTTTTATGATTTGAGGCATTATTTCTGGGATGACCCACACTTATATAAAGAAGGAGTGGATGGTATTATGCGAAGGTGTGTTCCCGAATATGAACAACAAGAGATATTGAGTAAATGTCATGGCAGTGCTTATGGAGGACATCACGCTGGAGATAGAACCGCGCAAAAGGTTCTACAATCAGGTTTTTATTGGCCAACTCTCTTCAAAGATGCAAGGAAGTTTATTTTATCTTGTGATGAATGTCAAAGGGTTGGTAATATCTCCAGACGCAATGAAATGCCTATGAATTATACTCTTGTTATTGAACCGTTCGATTGTTGGGGATTTGACTTCATGGGACCTTTTCCCTCTTCAAAAGGTAACACTCATATACTTGTTGCTCGTTGATTATGTTACTAAATGGGTGGAAGCCATACCTACAAAAAGTGTTGATGGTGAGACCTCTTTAAAAATGCTTTTAGATATTATTTTTCCTAGATTTGGAGTACCTAGATATATTATGACTGATGGAGGTTCTCATTTTATTCATGGAGGTTTTAGAAAAACTCTTGCTAAGTATGGTATTAATCATAGAATTGCTTCCGCTTATCACCCTCAAAGTAGTGGTCAAGTAGAACTATCAAATAGAGAAATTAAATCTATCTTGCAGAAGACCGTTAATAAATCTAGAAAGAATTGGGCTAGTAAATTGAAAGACGCACTATGGGCTTATAGAACTGCTTATAAAAACCCCATGGGAATGTCGCCTTATAAAATGGTTTACGGAAAAGCTTGTCATTTACCTTTAGAACTAGAACACAAAGCTTATCGGGCTGTTAGAGAATTAAATAAAGATCCTAAACTTGCCTAGGTGATAAGAGGTTGCTACAATTAAGTTCTCTAGATGAATGGAGAAGTGAAGCTTATGAAAATGCTAAACTCTTTAAAGAAAAATTTAAAAAATGGCATGATAGAAGGATCATCAAAAGAGAGTTTAATATTGGGGATAAAGTCCTATTGTATCGGTCTCGTCTCAGATTCTTTGCGGGAAATTACTCTCGAAATGGGAAGGACCATATGTTGTCGAGGAGGTGTATCGTTCAGGAGCAATTAAAATTAGATCTCTCCAAGGCAATGCTACGCAAGTGGTGAATGGACAAAGACTCAAGCATTATATCTCAGGTGATTCTTATAATGTTGATGTTGATATTATTCGAGTGGAAACACCGGAGGCTTTCATCAAGGGACAAATTGACAGTCCGCCAGAACTCAACTTTGAATAGGTAACAGTACTGGTAATGAAAAGTTCGCGATTTACTTTCCGAACATTATTTTTGCTGTTTTTGGAAAATAAGAAAAATTACGAGATTGAAACGGAGTGGAAAAGACGCACGAGGGGGTGCCACCACAGGCCGGCGCGGCCTGACCTGGGCCCGCGCCGACCTATGGTCTGGCCGCCTCGTTGCCCCTTTCCGACTCTGGTTCGATCTGGTACTTTCCGTTTGTTCTGAAAATTTTTACTATAAAATCCCCCGGACCTCTAGAGGTCCGTATATCGTTTTCTCGACGTGTTTTGTTTCAAGCTCTTTCTGCCAGGATTTGTTTCGGATCTAGAGCCATCATGTCTTCGTCGGGAACTCCGAAGAACAGCTCCTGCGAGGATGTTGGCAACTTGTACATGGAGGAGCTGAGGATGCACCCAAAGGAGTTGATGCTCGTCGAGGGAAAACTGCAGATCAAAGATGTTCAGGGTCCCAAAGGAGAAGGAAGCTTGGAAGACAGGATGGAGAAGCTAGAACAAGAGGTCTTCAATTACAAGAAGATGGCCGAGCGTGAAGTGGATATCTTTCACAAGATTGTGTCCGAACTCATTGCTTGAACACGAGAAGGAAACTGCAAAGCTATGGGGCGACATCCTCTCACTTCACGACACCACCAACAAACTCCAAGCTCAACTCTATGACATTCATAATCGGAACTGTGAGTATGAAAACAGGTTTAAACATATAAGCCGTGCTGCTAGTTTCAGGATTCCCGAGACCAAGATGTCATTTGTTGATGGAGAGCCACTATCTTGGAAGTCTGAAGACGGGAATTCATCACCACCATCGCCAAAGGAGTAATCCATCATCGGTATTGGCATCCCCTTGGTTTGTTCCAAGCTTGGGGGAGTGCCGCGGTATCACATTATCATTACCTTTTACTTTTTACTATCAAGTAGTGTCATATCATGAGTAGGGAAGTTATCGTATAAGATGGGTTGCAGTGTGGAAGTATCTCTCCTTTAGTTTGTCTATGTATCTCTTGGTGTGAGTTATCGTTATGGAATATTAATGAGAAGTCTTATCATTTACATATTGCACACCTTATTTTAGTTTGCAATTTCCACTATATGATTGATCTTGATTTTAGTATTGGTACCACTTTGGGAGCATTGAGTAAATCTATTTGGTTTTGGCAAACTTAGCAATGGTCCATAGCAACAACACTTTGAGTTTTAGAAGAATAGAGGAAACAAATGTAGAAGATGTTATTATCTTTCTTATCAGTCCTTAGCTTAGTATTCTGAAGTTAAAACTGTTTGTGCTTACAATTAAGATGCATGATTGTTTCTATCACATGTATATTTGTTTGTTTCCCTCAACTCCTATGCTTGCTATTTAACCTTGCTAGCCAAAGACCTGTACTGAGAGGGAATACTTCTCGTGCATCCAAACCTGAACCCAAACCTATGTCATTTGTGTCCACCATACCTACCTACTGCATGGTATTTTCTGCCATTCCAAGTAAATACTTCATGTGCTACCTTTAAACAATTCAAAACTTATTACTACTTATTTGTGTCAATGTTTTATAGCTCATGAGGAAGTATGTGGTGTTTTATCTTTCAGTCTTGTTAGGCAGCCTCCACTAAAGGACTAGTGGCTTCATCCACTTATCCTATAATTTTGCAGTAAGAGCTGGCAACGGGGTTCCCAGCCCCAATTAATCAACTTTCATTAATAATTTTCTTCACATGTTTTGCCCTGATTCATCAGTAAGCAACTTAATTTTGCAATAGACACTCCTCCATGGTATGAGATTGTTGGAAGGCACCCGAGGATTCGGTTAGCCATGGCTTGTGTAAGCAAAGGTTGGGGGGAGTGTCATCCTTAAATAAACTAAAGTACATGTGTAAACAAAAGAGAAGAGGGATGATCTACCTTGCTGGTAGAGATAACGTCCTTCATGGAAGCCGCTCTTTGGAGGTTTGTTTGGCAAGGGGGTTAGAGTACCCGCTACCAGTCGTTGACAACAACAAACACCTCTCAAAACTTTACTTTTATTCTCTTTATATGATTCAAAACTGAAAAAGCTCTAGCACATGATTTAATCCCCGCTTCCCTCTGCGAAGGGCCTGTCTTTTACTTTATGTTGAGTCAGTAAACCTATTTCCCTCCATCTCAAGCAAGCATTTGAGTTGTTGTGATCAAACTATTATATTGTGATTTGCTTCATCATGTCTTTACTCTTTCTTGTTTAGTACAAGTTTTACCTGGATGAATATAGCTTTGAAAGTCATCAATGACTAATATTATTAAGTATGCAAGTTTACCATAAGCTTTAATATGAGAGCACTGCTCAATAGATGAATATAATCTGTTAAATGTTCTCTGACCAAGAACAAAGTTTGCCATCACCAATTATGATCTCTTATGCACCTTTATTTGTGATTACCTTATACTTGTTTCAAGATTGAGTTATATGAGGAAGTTGTTTACTATAATGTCTTGTGTGAATGAATATGATGCTTCTTGTCCGTATTCTATTTATCGACTCTTCACTCCATAAACATGTGGACCTGTTTACAGAGTTCAGTTTCGCTTGGGGACAAGCGAAGTCTAAGCTTGGGGGAGTTGATACGTCCAATTTGCATCACTATTTTATATCATAATTTGCTTGTTATTCATTGATATATTTCATATTGGGACACAATACTTATGTTATTTCATCTATTTTGCATGTTTCATGATTATTTGGAGATCGAGCACCGGAGCCGGGATTCTGCTGGAAAAAGCACCGTCAGGATGCAATATTTCGGAAGATCAACTGTGGAAGGAAGTTTTACCAAAAATCCTATTTTTCCGGATGACGGAGGAAGCCAGAAGGGGGAGCCAGCTGGACCCAGGGTGGGCCCACACCATAGGGTGGCGCGGCCCATGGCCTGGCCGCGCCACCATGTGGTGTGGAGCCCCCTCGGCCTCTTTCGCCTCCTTTTCTTCGCGAAACCCTTCGTCCCGAAGACCTAAGCCACAGAGGAATCCTCACGAAGGGTTACAACCGCCTCTGCGGGGCGGAGAACACCAGAGAGAAAAGAGCTCTCCGGCGGGCAGGAATCCGCCGGGGAAATTCCCTCCCGGAGGGGGAAATCGACGCCATCGTCACCGCCATCAAGCTGGACATCATCTCCATCACCATCATCATCATCTCCACCATCATCACCGCCATATCCACCGCTGGACATCGTCACCGCTGTAGCAATTTGGGTTTGATCTTGATTGTTTGATAGGGAAACTCTCCCGATACTGATTTCTACTTGTTGTTGATGCTATTGAGTGAAACCATTGAACCAAGGTCTATGTTCAGATTGTTATTCATCATCATATCACCTCTGATCATGTTCCATATGATGTCTCGTGAGTAGTTCGTTTAGTTCTTGAGGACATGGGTGAAGTCTAATTGTTAGTAGTGAACTATGGTTGAGTAATATTCAATGTTATGATATTTAAGTTGTGGTGTTATTCTTCTAGTGGTGTCGTGTGAACATCGACTACACGACACTTCACCATTTATGGGCCTAGGGGAATGCATCTTGTACTCGTTTGCCAATTGCGGGGTTGCCGGAGTGACATAAACCTAAACCCCCGTTGGTATATCGATGCAGGAGGGATCGCAGGATCTCGGAGTTTAAGGCTGTGGTTAGATTTATCTTAATTACTTTCTTGTAGTTGCGGATGCTTGCAAGGGGTATAATCACAAGTATGTATTAGTCCTAGGAAGGGCGGTACATTAGCATAGGTTCACCCACACAACACTTATCAAAACAATGAAGATTAATCAACTGTATATAGCGAAAGCACTAGACTAAAATCCCGTGTGTCCTCGAGAACGTTTGGTCATTATAAGTAAACAAACCGGCTTGTCCTTTGTGCTAAAAAGGATTGGGCCACTCGCTGCAATTATTTCTCTCGCATTTTACTTACTCGTACTTTATTCATCTGTTACATCAAAACCCCCTGAATACTTGTTTGTGAGCATTTACAGTGAATCCTTCATCAAAGCTGTCTGTCAACACCTTCTGCTCCTCGTTGGGATCGACATTCTTACTTATCGAAGATACTACGATACACCCCCTATACTTGTGGGTCATCAATCATCACCATCAGCATCACAATCTTCATCTCTAATATCCACCTCGTTCCCCTCATAGTTTGTGATTGACTGAACCTCAGATATTGTTTGAGTGTTATTTGCATGTTTGTGATTGGCAAGTTGTCTTTGTTTGGTGTAGATATTGTATTTTTAGATTGTGTTGTAATCCATATGCGTCTGATCCATATCATGTTTGTCACTTGTGAGTAGATCCCCATGTTCCTGAGGGCATATGATGAATTGGTAATGATTTCCATATAATATGTAATGAGTATTTGGTCAAGTTTTTATCTTTTATGTGGTTCTATGATGGTTTTATGCGAACGTTGACTGCATATTACCTCAACTATATGGGATCATAGGGTTGCACTTTGATGTAATGATGAGGGTTGGAAGGGATGGAATGACAGAAACTGTATTCCAATACTTTGAGTTGCATTAAAGGGATTTATATCGGGGACCAATGAACTAACTGCTATGGTGGGACATTTATGGCTTAATGATTCCTATACTTGCTCAAGAATATAGCTCTAGGACCCATCATAAGGGGTGTATTTGCTCATATCTATGGTTGCACCTAGTTTAGTCTTCACCCTAAAGGAATGAAACTTGACAAGGTATTTACCATATTATGTAGAAATCTAAATGCTATGTAAATCCATGCCGCCCTTGGGAACGCTTGTCACATTGAGAGTATTACTTGTTGCTATTTACTTTCAGCTTTTTCATTTTATTGCAAACTATAAACCCAAAACACCAAAACCACTGCATCCTTCTATTTTTTTACTTGTCAAACTTACTAACTAATACCTTCACCTCTTCGTGGGTTTGACAACCTTTCTTATTGAAGAGTACTACAATGGATCTTCTGCACTTGGGAGCCATCATCTTCCCCTGCAAGAAATATCATAACGAGAAACGAAAGAACAAGGATGAAGTGAGTAAACACCTGATCAAGGATGGGCTCACACTATTCTACCATGTTTGGAAATTCCTTGGTGAAAAGACACCAAAACGTGCGAGAACACAGTCACAATAGAGTCAGCCAGCGGGACAATTTTGTGTTGGCTTTGATAACTGCCTAGACGACTTCCTTGATGCAAATGCGCCTGAAACCCCTCATGGGAGGCGGAGACACATGAGAAGGCGAAGGCACCTAAGGGGGCGGACACAAATGAGGATCCGTAGCCAAGCACAAAGAAATTCTACGAGCCTTTGTTTGTTGCGTAGAAACCCCTTCATTCAGTTACAGAGGTTACCCAGCTGGATGCCACTACTCTCCTAATGGTCTTCAAGAGCGACATGAACTTGAGCAGAGATGGGTTCAATGATCTTCTGACTATCATTAATTGGCAGCATTCTGCCGCAAGAATACCTCTTGACGAAGAACATGTACGAGTCTAACAAAATCCTCAGTGCACTTAAGATGCCATATGAGCAGATACATTGTTGTCCAAAGGGATGCATGCTATTCAGAAAAGAACATGTTGAAGGAAAATATTGCATCCAATGCAAATCCTCTAGTTATTTCCAGGTCAACTCCGGTAATGGTGAGAAGAGGTAGACATGAGTTGCCCAAAAGATCCTCCGGTACCTTCCCTTTCTTCCGAGGATCCAACGGATTTTCATGACGGAGGAATTTGCCCAACAGATACGCTGGCCCTCATTTGGGCATAGGTACTGCAAGGAGAAGATAATACATCCATCGGATGGTGCAGCATGATAGAAGTTCACATCATTACATCCGAAGAAACTAGGTGACCCAACGAGTGTGGAAATTGAGATATCCACTAATAGGTTCAATCCGTATGGCATGTCCGCTGCAACATATAGTTTTCGACCCGTGTTTGTTATTCCCCTGAACCTACCCATGGCGTTGTCATGAGATCGTAGAACATGTTTGTGTCGCTCATAATCCCAGGGTCGAAATACCCGGGTAATAACATGAGCATGTACCTGGAATCATTGGTGGATGACTTTCTTGTTGGATGAGAGGGGTGTGGGGTGCGCACATATGACGTCGTAACAAAAAAAGCACTTTGATATGTATGCCTAGTACCACACATATCTGCATGACGCAGCATGTGCTTTGTTATGCGGCTAGTGTACACATGGGAATTGGCCTTGCCTCGTGTGCAGGCAGGCGGTGACTTTCTTCTGGCTGTCAAAGGGAGAAAAATATTCCTTCTTTCATGAACATCGAAAGTTCCTTGCCCCGAATCTTAGATTCTGGAGTGACAAAAGGAGGTTCAAGAAAGGTGTTGCTATCACCGATCCACGACCACACCTGATGACCGGCGCCAGAATCAAAGCTTAGTTAGAAGCTCTCCGTCCTAAGGCCAATGGGAATGGTTTCGAAGGATATGTGGAGACACACCAGTGGACTCACATTCCATGCTTATGGAAACTCCCTTATTTTCATCAGTTTGAGCTCCCGCATAACATTGATGTAAATGCACACTGAAAAGAATATCCCCGGGGCCCCCTTTGGAGCACCATCATGGACACTTAGAAGATGAAAGATAACATTAAAGCATGAACCGATCAGCAACAGTGGTGCGATATGCCAGAATACAACATGAAGCCTCCTGGAGTCAAAGGCCCCAAGTGGTCTAAGCCAAAGGCCCGGTTTTTTCCTTCACGGTCCGATCGGAGGGACATACTCCAGTGGATCATGGACTGCTTATGTTTTCCTGATGGGTACGCAGCGAGGGGGTGCAAACATTGACATGCATGCTGCGAGTAGAAGGGCTCAAGAGTCATGAATATCACGCATGGCTGGAGCAGATAATGTCGGTGATGATTCGAGGCGTTGTCGACGAGGAGACATGTCTAGTGCTGGCAGAGTTGAGCTTTTTCTTCCGCCAGCTCTCTGCTAAGGAGCTAGACCCTAAAGTGGTTGAGAAGTTGCATGATCAGGCACTGGAGTTGCTTTGCTAGCTAGAGATGCTCCTTTCGCCAGGGTTCCTTAATCCGATGCAGCATATGATCTTGCATCTCCCGTGGGAGGCGTTGCAGGGGGGACTGTGCAGACCCATTGGCAGTATGGGCCTGAGAGAGAAACGAAGAAGCTTCGTGAAATATGTGGCAACAAATGCAAGATCGATGCATCCATTGCTGAGGCAATTCTTAAGGTGGAGGTGTCAAACTTGACGACAAAGTATTATGATGAAAACATTGCCACTCGACACAATCCAATCCTTTGTTACAATGTTGCTGACCCTAAAGATATTGCAGAACTTAGCATCTTTATCGGGCTAGGTGGAAAATCAAGTGGCACACTGAAAAAGAGTACCAAAAATCATGGTGGGACGAGATCCACACTTATGTCTTGAAAAGAATGGAGGTAGTGAAGCCGTACATCGAGTAAGTGTTAAATACTTAGTTGTTGCAAACATTTACTCGTTATTAATTCGTGGCTAACTCTTGCCCTTTTCATTGCTATAGACAATTCAATAAAAAGTACGAAGCAGGGGTCCTAACTCCAAAGAAAGGACAAGCTCTTTAAAACATGTGGTGGTTTCGGTTTCATTATCCGGTTCGCATCTTTGGTACTATTCCATCTAACTTTGATTCTAGTATCGACATCTGTCGACCACTTCTCATACTAAACTTCTCGTGGTAACTTTTAGGCAAAAAGGGATAGAGAGATGAATCCCGAGCTGCGAAAAATTGCCAATGGCTTTGATTATTCCATGGCCGCATACAATGCTTATGACGTGAATGTGTATCGCTTCCATACCCATGAGTACACACGGAGCCGGCCCAGTAAGAAAAACAATAAATAGAGGGGTCTTATGTGAAGGCTTGGATGGACTCCATTACTATGGAAGAATCGAGGGTATATACGAGATGAATTACGGTTTTGGCAAATGGCTAAATCCAGTTGTATTCAAATGTCATTGGTTTGACGCACGACGGGTGAAACGGAAACCTGAGATTGTGTTGGTTGAAATTGACCGAAGCTCCATATATGCTGGAGATGATGTATATATTTTGGCTACCCAGGCTTTTCAAGTACTCTATATCCCATACACGGTGCAAGAACCCAAAAAAAGGTCTACTGAATTGGGATGTTGTGATCACGGTACCAACGCACAACAGGTCGCATTTGCCAAACAGTGAAGATTATTGTTGCTTAGACCCCTTTACATATGACGGCGACTTCTATCGGGAAGAAAGACTACCATGGAATTTTACTATCGAATTACCTTTCAATGAGGACATGGAGGAAGAAGATGAAGTTGCGGGCATGAAGGAAGACACAACGCAAGATGAAGTCGAGGATGTCAAGAACCAACAAGACAGGACATTGTTTGAGTGCTTCCTTGCAGGCCTTGATGCCGATGATTCGGTGGGACCACCTCCAGGTTACGTGGATGATTGGTGTAGCAACGATGATGGCAATGATGACACAACTTCTCGCGCAGTTGTTCGCGTTGAGTCGGACACTGGATGCTAACGTTTGTAGCAACTCTATGTAATAGTGATTGTAAAACTACCCGATTTTTTATTATCGATTCGTGGATGATTTTGTATGTAATTTGTTGCATTATAATCTTCTTGATTTACTCGTTGTTGTCTTTATGAATATCCATCTATTTGCATCACTTTGTATCATGTGTACTAATGAAAGTAATCTTGTTTTGTCAATACAGGTGATACAAAGATGCCACAAGGAGGAGGCGAAAAAGGAAAGGCGACGGGAAAGACAGTCAATAACAAAGTTAGAAACTGGCGAATATTGTGACGAAGGTTGTTGGAGGCTCTTCGGGATCCACTTCGGGACAGCCACACAGTCCTCCCCTAGCTAGTTCTCCACCAAGGAGGCAGCGCACGAGGAGGCGCCCGGGTAGTCGTCCCACAGCCCACAAGAAGGTGGAGGCGAAAGTGGAGGAGGATGCAGAGGAGGAAGTGGAGGAGCCTAGGACCTCTGATAATTTTCGCACGGACTTTCTTGTTACTCAGTTGAGGAGCGGGAGGAGGAGACTAGGGCCTCTGAGGAGGTGGGGAACAACAGCTCTGAGGAGGAGGCCAGGGCCTCTGATGATAATGCTGACAGTAGATAATGGGTAGAGCCAGAGGAGTATGTTCAGTCTGACACTGAGTTCTTGGATGCCCTAGCTATCATTCGTCGTTAGCGTGGGACCAGCAGCCTCCCCGACCTACCTTACGCGCACAGTGATATTGAGCTCCAACCCGTTGGAGCGAGGTACCTTACATGTCGTTGCATTCTAATATTATTTTGCTTTACTCATTGTTGCATTTAGATATTCTAATGCATCTTTTGCTTTTCATTGTGCATGTCGTTTGCATATAAGAATGATATCAAGCCACCTCGCTCCTATGCGAGCATTCTTGGCTGCCTCCTCAAAAGAAATTTTTCTGGGATTGTGAAACTCCCTAGTGGTGGCAGAAGTGTAGCTTGAGGCTAGGAGAACTACATATGTGCAAAGAACCTGAGCACCAAGTATAGAGACATGCAGAAGCATGATCAATGTCTTTTCTAGGTAAGTTCCATTCACTTCTCATAATTCAGTATTGCTATTGACAATAGTAGCACTAATGGCTTTCACCCTTTTTTACCTTTGTACATGATTGCAGAGCTACTTTGCCATTCAACCAGGTAAACATTTGCAATGCATGGCCGTGTTGGCGTGTTGCAGAATATATGTACCAAGATGATCACGGACATGCACTGCGAGGCGTGTGTGAGCTGCGTTTGTAATTGGTACGCCGAGAAGCTCAACGTTCGCATTACCAAGGCGCAAGCGCAAGACAAGCATATGGAGCTTTGGCAGTACATGCATGTAACAATATGTGTATTTCCATTCATATGTGCATTTTTTGACTTGTTGATTTGCATCCAATTTCATTAATATTTGGTGGTTCCTTAGTACGCGAGTTCCAACAAGAAATGCTACGCGCCGATGGTGAAGCACTGGACAAGCGACGAGTTCAAGAAGAAGCACGGGGAGGCAAAGATCCATCGAGCGGTGATGGATGGTGGATCACACGGGCAGCCTCCCTCTCGAGGTCTACAGGAGAAGACATGTGAGCATGACAATTCTTTATTCTTGCTTTCAACGTTATTCTTTACTCTGCACGTCCCCTTCACTTATCTTCATGCTCGATGACATAGAGGTGGAGATCGGCTAGACGGAGGCCGGCGTCTACGAACGTGGAGGTGGAGATCGCGGAGTTGTTGGTGGCAACAGGCAAATATGCGGTATACCCATACATAGGTGTATACTGTGCTTAGGAGCCCAAACTGAGTTTGAAAAATTAAACTATGTCTAGGAGGACTAGACGTCTTTTGATATAGTAGAAGCGAGACTTGACGTGACAATTCTGAAATTCGTCCCTGACAGGAATTGAACTCCGATCGTTAGGGTGTGCCACTGCGATCCCAACCACTGGGCTAAGCCCACGTCATCAAAAATGAAACCGTGTCTAGGAGCAACTAGACACTTTTTTTGATATAGTAGAAGCGAGACTTGGCGTGACAATTCCGCAATTCGTCCCGAACTCCGGTCGTTGAGGTGCGCCACTGCGTCCCCAACCACTGGGCTAAGCCCACGTCCCCCAAACTAAGTTTGGGGAGGAGGGGCATCCAAATTTAAATAAATCTAAGACATCTTTTTATGGATGGAGGAAGTAGTTAAAATCTTGAAAAATTCAAATAAAAAAGAGACAAAACAGCACCTTTAACTTAATCGCGGCTTTCATTTGTTAGTTAAGAAAATCCCCAAAACTGCTCGCAGGCCTCTCTTCTGTCGGCAGCGAAAGGGGCTAATTTCTGTCACTCCCAAAGCGGCCAGCACATGGCGTGCTAGCATTTCTGTAAAAAGTACGCTCCAATGAAATGGAAATAAGCAGAATACGCTCAAAAAAAGTCGGCGTGTTCCTTCCATCAGCAACTTTCATACCAAGAGAGTTGGACAGGGCAGAAGAGAGCCGGAAGAGCGACTGCAGCATGTAGGGAGAGCGCAATGCAAGTTAACCGGCGCAACTTCGGTAGTATCTGACTTTGTATGGGATCTGTGGGATCAAGTTTTCAATTTTTTTGAGCAGACAAAATATGTTCAAATATTCCAAAAAAAAATCAACCTACACTTAGAGAACAAAAAAGAGAAATTTTGGATGTGAATAGTGTGAAATCATGTTCACCTAAAGCTGACATTATTTACATTAGAGTTTATCTTTTCTGTTTCTCTACCTGTAGGGCTGTAGATGGATTTTTGAGCTGATTTTTTTTTTTTTGGAGTTGTAGATACAGCCCGTAGATATGTTATAAGTTCCAGATTTTTTTGCAATTTCTACAAATGAATTTTGTGAGCTGATATTATGATCTCACATAATGAAGTGATCATATACCAGTCTTTCCCAAGTTAACCCTAGCTTTCTTTCCCAATTATCTCTCCATTTCTTCTCTAGTTTTTCCACACATCTTCTCACCCCATCCGATGTCTCGCTAAGTCCCAAATTTGTGATTCTTTCTCTTAAGGTTGTGTGGGAACGACCGAACGAGGCGCAGTCGCACAGGTTCGGGGTCTGTAAACTTCGATCTCCAATTACTTCACGGTTCTCCATATTTCTGTGCTATGTAGAGTCGATTAGGGCATCTCCAACCGGGCGACCCATCCCGCGCCCGCGCGTCCGGATGGGTCGAAACGGACAAAACCGCGGCCCAGCGCGCGGATCCATCCCTAAAACGGATGGCCGCGGCATTCGGGACGACCCAAACCCGGCCCAAATCTTGGACGAGTTTGCGTGGCCGCGGACGCGAAAGGCTGGTCGCTTGCGTCCTCCCCTTGTCCGCCCCTGGCCCGCCTGTCTGCCTCCCAAAACAGAAACACTCCACTGTACTCCCAAAACCTAGAGATGGCCGACGAAGCGACTGCCGCCGCCACCGCCACCACCGCCACCATCGGAGAGGAGGCACCCGCGGCCGTTGCCGCTCCTGCCGTGGAGGCGGCTCCTGAACTGGCGGAGTGTAGGACAACGTTGCATAGAAAACAAAAATTTTCCTACCGCGAACACGCAATCCAAGCCAAGAT
Organism: Lolium rigidum; assembly: GCF_022539505.1. NCBI lineage: Eukaryota > Viridiplantae > Streptophyta > Magnoliopsida > Poales > Poaceae > Lolium > Lolium rigidum. The sequence continues at coordinate 209,716,130 of NC_061508.1, forward strand.
GCAATCTAGAAGATGGTAGCAACGAGGGGTTATCGAGTCTCACCCTTGAAGAGATTCCAAAGCCTACAAGATGAGGCTCTTGTTGCTGCGGTAGACGTTCACTTGCCGCTTGCAAAAGCGCGTAGAAGATCTTGATCACGATCGGTTCCGGCGCCACGAACGGGCAGCACCTCCGTACTCGGTCACACGTTCGGTTGTTGATGAAGACGACGTCCACCTCCCCGTTCCGGCGGGCAGCGGAAGTAGTAGCTCCTCTTGAATCCGACAGCACGACGGCGTGGTGTCGGTGGCGGTGGAGAATCCCGGCGGAGCTTCGCTAAGCGTGCGGGGAAGAAGGAGGAGTGGGGCGGCTAGGGTTTGGGGAGAGGGGGTGGCCGGCCTCCAAGGGGTGCGGCCAAGGTGGTGGCTTTGGTGTGGCCGGCCCCCTCCCCTATGCCCCTCATTATATAGGTGGAACCCAAGTGTTGGTGTCCAAGTCTTCGAATAAGACCCGAAACCAAAACTTTCCATAGGAGGGGGCAATCCTAGCCCAACTAGGACTCCCACCCAAAGGTGGGATTCCCACCTCCCATGTGGGGGTGGTCGGCCCCCTATGGTGGAGTCCACTTGGGACTCCACCCCATCTAGGGCTGGCCGGCCATGGAGGTGGGGTCCCTTGTGGACTCCACCTTCCTTGGTGGTTTCTTCCGGACTTTTCTAGAACCTTCTAGAACCTTCCATAGAACCTTCCGCGACATTTTATTTCACATAAAATGACATCCTATATATGAATCTTATTCTCCGGACCATTCCGGAACTCCTCGTGATGTCCGGGATCTCATCCGGGACTCCGAACAAATATTCGAACTCCATTCCATAATTCAAGTACTACCATTTCAACATCCAACTTTAAGTGTGTCACCCTACGGTTCGAGAACTATGCGGACATGGTTGAGTACTCACTCCGACCAATAACCAATAGCGGGATCCTGGAGATCCATAATGGCTCCCACATATTCAACGATGACTTTAGTGATCGAATGAACCATTCACATACATTACCAATTCCCTTTGTCTCACGATATTTTACTTGTCCGAGGTTTGATCTTCGGTATCACTCTATACCTTGTTCAACCTCGTCTCCCGACAAGTACTCTTTACCTGTACCGTGGTATGTGGTCTCTTATGAACTTATTCATATGCTTGCAAGACATTAGACGACATTCCACCGAGAGGGCCCGTGAGTATATCTATCCGTCATCGGGATGGACAAATCCCACCGTTGATCCATATGCCTCAACTCATACTTTCCGGATACTTAATCCCACCTTTATAACCACCCATTTACGCAAGTGGCGTTTGATGTAATCAAAGTACCTTTCCGGTATAAGTGATTTACATGATCTCATGGTCATAAGGACTAGGTAACTATGTATCGAAAGCTTATAGCAAATAACTTAATGACGAGATCTTATGCTACGCTTAAATGGGTGTGTCCATTACATCATTCATATAATGATATAACCTTGTTATTAATAACATCCAATGTTCATGATCACGAAACCATGATCATCTATTAATCAACAAGCTAGTTATACAAGAGGCTTACTAGGGACTCCTTGTTTGTTCACATAACACACATGTATCAATGTTTCGGTTAATACAATTATAGCATGGTATGTAAGCATTATCATAAACACAAAGATATATAATAACCATTTATTATTGCCTCTTGGGCATATCTCCAACAGTCTCCCACTTGCACTAGAGTCAATAATCTAGTTTACATTTGTAAAGATATAACACCTTGGCCTTATGGTGCTTTATCATGTATTGCTCACGGGAGAGGTTTTTAGTCAACGGATCTGACACGCTCAGAAACGTATGTATTTTGTAATTCATTTGCGTCTCAACGCATCACTCATTTCCAAATGAGTCGGCATTAAATATGTTTGGTCTTTTGGTGGAACCTTAATTCCGCGGTCTGAAAAATGTCACTAATATTGTCATACACAATATAGCTTCAAAGTTCCGACTCGTCGGAAATACACCAAGTTCTCAAAGAACCTCTTGACTTAACATCCTTTGTCATTGTCAAAATAATGACATACTCGCCTTCTTTTGTAGAATCCGTCACAATATTTAGAACTCTTCTAAATCTAGCATAGACAACTTCTAGCTCATTGTGCTACCTTTTAAACAACACTTAGTCTAATTTGAGATTGAAATTATATTTTATATGTGACAAAACCAATATCGGTGTAACACCTTACAACGATTTGTTTGTCATTTCTTCATACAAAAATATATATATATATATATATATATATCCTTAGTTCTTCTAAAGTACTCAAGGATATTCTTACTGTCGTCCAATGATCATCATATGAATCATTCTGGTATATGCTCATAACACTTTATAGCACATGATATCTGATTGTGTACATATTATTCGTGATCTATAATCACTCATGTGTTTTTACTCATTGAGTGTCGGATACACTCAAGTCTTGTTAAACCTTCACATGACAAGAACATTTTCTTAATATTTCTATATTGAACTACTTCAATATCCATCATATGTACTTTGACTTAAACTTATTTATGTGTTTCAATCTATCTTCATAGATCTTGACACTAAATTTGTTTCAGTCCATATCCTTTCATTGAAGTTAATCCTCAATGAAACCTTTTTAATCAAGTATATAATTACATCATTTATAACTAACTATATGTCACCTACATAAAGTATTATAAATGTGTCTTAGCGCTCCCACTTAATTTCTTGCAAATGCAAGCCTCTTCATCGTCTACGATGAAATCAAAAACTCTTTGACTATTTCATCTGGTGAAGATTCCAACTCCGCAATACTTACTTCATCCAATTGAAGTTCGTATACCTATCTAGTATTCACGGACCAGCAAAACTCTTGGTTGTATCTTGTATACACCTTTAATACATACTTCTGATAAGTAATGTATTTTGCCATCCTACTAGCATATCTCATAAAAGAAATATGTAGTGATTACTAGAATAATCCACATAGACTATAAGCATTGCTACGAAAGATCTAATCTTATCGTATTCAACTCTTTGAACTTTGTCGTAAACAATTTTTCGATAAGTCAAGCTTTCTTCAAGGATATTTCATCCAAGTCTATCAATTTCATAGATCCATTTACTTTCATAAAGTATTCATCTATCTTGGATTTCATGGCGCATGGCCATTTTAATGGAGTCGGGGCCCATCATAACTTCTTTGTTTTGTAGTTGGTTTATCATTGTTCAAAATCAATCCTTTGTCCACAAATCATTTATTTGATCACAAAGTAAACCATACCTACAAGGTTCAATATGTACTTCGATCTCCATGGCTAAAACACTTTGTAGTCATGAGAGCCATGATCGTCGTGGCCGCTTCCGAAACCAATTCCGATGCTGCGCTACTCTGATCATTATGCTCAGGTTCAAAAACCTTATCAAATTATATTGTCCTCCCACTCAAATACTTCACTCGAAAAAATTTCTCGGAAATAAGAAACATTGACAAACACTTTTGTCTTTGTCTCGTGGGAAGAATTCCCAATTAAATCTCTGGGATAACCAACAAAGACATTCATCCGATTTTGGTTGACTATTAGGGTTTATACCCATGCCATAACTTGTATGGTGTCATTTCAACGGATCATGATGATGCTCTATTCAGTGTAAAAGCGGTAGTCACTAAAGCATAATCCACAAAAATATAATGGCATCAATATTTTATCTCATCATTGATCCAACAAAGTTTGGATATATCTCTTGGATACTTCATCATCACTATGATACTCCAAGAAACGTAAGTTGTAGAACAATTTCATAACTCTCTTAGATGTTCGCTAAAACTCGTAATTCAAATATTTCCACCATGATCCAATCATAGATATTTGATTTCTATTACGATGATTTCCACTTCATGCTGAAATTTATTTGAATCCTATTCAAATGTTTCAAACTTTTCCTTATTGAATATATCCACATATATACTCAATTCATTGTTTGAAAGTTTTCATGAAGTAGAAGAATCTTCCGCACACAACTATGCCCGATGAACCACATATATCATTATGTATGTTTTCACTAAGTTAGTTGCCCGTTCAACTCTTCGGCCTATGAGCGGTATTTCAGTCATTACCTTTTAGAAAAGATTTTGCAAGTGCCAAACGATTCAACAAATCGAATGACTCCAAAAATCCATTTGCATGGAGTTCCTTCATGCGATCCTTTCTAACATGACCTAAATTGCGGTTCCACAAATAAGTGGAATTCAAATCATTTGCCTTATGGCATTTTTAGCGTCGGTGTTATGTATGTGTGTTTCACCATTAAGATTTATAATAACTTATCCATCATACATGGAGTAATGTCATAATTTGAACAACTCATTGTTTTCATTTGACCAGAGCAAAATAACAATTATTAAGTTCTTTATTATAAATTCTAAGGGCTAGATAGAATGCCAACGACGAACATAATAACACTTTATTTTGTTCCGGACGTGCATTTCTATCATATTCCTTGTCAGATCACTTAGGCCATTGTATTCTTGTATTGCGTTGTTTTGTATGACACTTCATACCAACCAATATGGTACTAATACCCAAGAATTTCATTGTGTGACTTAACTAGGAATACAACCATAACATGTATATCATTTATATACACCTGAGCTAGACTTTCTAGTCTTTTCTTTTCTTTTGCCAAAATATCTTTTGCAGTTTCTCTTTTAGCTTTCCTCATTATTCAGAAAAACATTTCAACATCAATAACTTCTAGGTTTGTTGGTCAAATACCAATAACCTTGAGGTTTTACTTTGAAGTTGATCATCATATGACAAGTGTTTCAGATTTCACTATTAGTAAATTTGTAATACGATGAACAATTTCACTCATAATTTTATCCATCAATTCATGATAACTTTCTGAGACCATGTCTGTACATGCTAGGCTCATAAAGTTTAAACCTTAGTATTCGCATATGCAAAACTGGCTTGCACCCGTTGGAAGTACACGTAGAATCTATAACACCCGATCATCACGTGATGCTTCGAAACGACGAGTCTTAGCAACGGTGCATACTAAGGACAATCACTTCATGGATATGCGAATATTGTTAGTGCCCCAATAGTTGGAGGATTGGGACGCCTTGCGTCTTCAACCTTCGTATATTCCCATAAAACTTATGAGTTTATGTAGTCTCACCAAATTTATATTCTATCATCTTGCAATAAGGTCTTAGATATCACATATATCTCATACCTTGATTATTTCTGAAAACTAAATTTTCAGCTCCTTACTTTTCAAACAGATTTGAACTTCAAGTTTCACGGAGACAAGATAACTTTAGGTACTAATTGAAACCATAGCTCTCTGAATCAACAAAGTGAGTTTCACTAAATGTTTGCAATATGACTTAATCATATCTTGATTCATTAACAATACGGTACTAATCCGTAAAGTTTCTAGTCAGATTTTAACAGTATTTCTATCTCAATTATAAGACTAGCGCATAGTAGTAAACGGATGCCAATACTACAAAATTAATTCAAAATACTACTCGGACTATGTTTATGATAATTAGTTCATGTTTTAATCTAATTACTAATGAACTCCCACTTAATACAACATCCCTCATAGTTGTAAAGTGGTACACGATCCAAATCCACTACACCAAAACCGATCATCACGTGAGATGATGTAGTTTCAATGGTGAACATCAACATGTTGATCATATCATCCATATGACTCGTGTTCAACCTTTCGGTTTCCATTGTCCCGAGGCCATGTCTGTACATGCTAGGCTCGTCAAGCAAACCCAAGTATTCCGCGTGTGCAACATGTCTTACACCCGTTGTATATGAACGTTGAATCGATCACATCCGATCATCACGAGATGCTTCGAAACGACGAACTGTACAACGGTGCATACGAGGGAGAACACTTTATTATCTTGATATTAATGTGAGGGATCATCTTATAATGCTACCGTCGCGATCTAAGCAAAATAAGATGCATAAAGGATTAACATCACATGCGAGTTCATATGTGATATGATATGGCCCTTTTGTCTTTGCGCCTTCGATCTTCATCTCTAAAGCACGGACATGATCTCCATCATCAACGGGCATGATCTCCATCATCGTCGGCGTAGCGTCAAGGTTCATGGCACCGTCTTCATGGTTGTTCACCTCATGTAGCAACTATTACAACTACTTTGAAATACTACTCAGCATGAAATTTAAAGACAACCATAAGGCTCCTGCCGGTTGTCACAATACAATAATGATCATCTCATACATATTCATCATCACATCATGGCCATATCACATCACCAAACCCCTTAAAAAACAAGTTAGACGTCTCTAATTTGGTTTGCATATTTTACGTGGTTTAGGGTTTTCGAGTAAGATCTAATCTACCTACGAACATGAACCACAACGGTGATACTAATGTTGTCAATAGAAGAGTAAATTGAATCTTCACTATAGTAGGAGAGACGAGACACCCGCAAAGCCTCTTATGCAATACAAGTTGCATGTCGAACGAGGAGCAAGTCTCATGAACGCGGTCATGTAAAGTTAGCCCGAGCCGCTTCATCCCACTATGCCACAAAGATGCAAAGTACTCAAACTAAAGATAACAAGAGCATCAACGCCCACAAAACCATTGTGTTCTACTCGTGCAACCATCTATGCATAGACACGGCTCTGATACCACTGTAGGACAACGTTGCATAGAAAACAAAAATTTTCCTACCGCGAACACGCAATCCAAGCCAAGATGCAATCTAGAAGATGGTAGCAACGAGGGGTTATCGAGTCTCACCCTTGAAGAGATTCCAAAGCCTACAAGATGAGGCTCTTGTTGCTGCGGTAGACGTTCACTTGCCGCTTGCAAAAGCGCGTAGAAGATCTTGATCACGATCGGTTCCGGCGCCACGAACGGGCAGCACCTCCGTACTCGGTCACACGTTCGGTTGTTGATGAAGACGACGTCCACCTCCCCGTTCCGGCGGGCAGCGGAAGTAGTAGCTCCTCTTGAATCCGACAGACACGACGGCGTGGTGTCGGTGGCGGTGGAGAATCCCGGCGGAGCTTCGCTAAGCGTGCGGGGAAGAAGGAGGAGTGGGGCGGCTAGGGTTTGGGGAGAGGGGGTGGCCGGCCTCCAAGGGGTGCGGCCAAGGTGGTGGCTTTGGTGTGGCCGGCCCCTCCCCTATGCCCCTCATTATATAGGTGGAACCCAAGTGTTGGTGTCCAAGTCTTCGAATAAGACCCGAAACCAAAACTTTCCATAGGAGGGGGCAATCCTAGCCCAACTAGGACTCCCACCCAAAGGTGGGATTCCCACCTCCCATGTGGGGGTGGCCGGCCCCCTATGGTGGAGTCCACTTGGGACTCCACCCCATCTAGGGCTGGCCGGCCATGGAGGTGGGGTCCCTTGTGGACTCCACCTTCCTTGGTGGTTTCTTCCGGACTTTTCTAGAACCTTCTAGAACCTTCCATAGAACCTTCCGCGACATTTTATTTCACATAAAATGACATCCTATATATGAATCTTATTCTCCGGACCATTCCGGAACTCCTCGTGATGTCCGGGATCTCATCCGGGACTCCGAACAAATATTCGAACTCCATTCCATAATTCAAGTACTACCATTTCAACATCCAACTTTAAGTGTGTCACCCTACGGTTCGAGAACTATGCGGACATGGTTGAGTACTCACTCCGACCAATAACCAATAGCGGGATCCGGAGATCCATAATGGCTCCCACATATTCAACGATGACTTTAGTGATCGAATGAACCATTCACATACATTACCAATTCCCTTTGTCTCACGATATTTTACTTGTCCGAGGTTTGATCTTCGGTATCACTCTATACCTTGTTCAACCTCGTCTCTCGACAAGTACTCTTTACTCGTACCGTGGTATGTGGTCTCTTATGAACTTATTCATATGCTTGCAAGACATTAGACGACATTCCACCGAGAGGGCCCAGAGTATATCTATCCGTCATCGGGATGGACAAATCCCACTGTTGATCCATATGCCTCAACTCATACTTTCCGGATACTTAATCCCACCTTTATAACCACCCATTTACGCGAGTGGCGTTTGATGTAATCAAAGTACTTTTCCGGTATAAGTGATTTACATGATCTCATGGTCATAAGGACTAGGTAACTATGTATCGAAAGCTTATAGCAAATAACTTAATGACGAGATCTTATGCTACGCTTAAATGGGTGTGTCCATTACATCATTCATATAATGATATAACCTTGTTATTAATAACATCCAATGTTCATGATCACGAAACCATGATCATCTATTAATCAACAAGCTAGTTATACAAGAGGCTTACTAGGGACTCCTTGTTTGTTCACATAACACACATGTATCAATGTTTCGGTTAATACAATTATAGCATGGTATGTAAGCATTATCATAAACACAAAGATATATAATAACCATTTATTATTGCCTCTTGGGCATATCTCCAACACGGAGGCCGAGCTCCCCCCCCCGGGCCGCCGACGAAGAAGGCGAAGGCTGACCTCACCCCGGAGCAGAGGAAGATCGAGAGCAAGAAGAGGGCCGACCGCCGCAGGGCGCTCGACCAACGGAAGAGGGAAATCGCTGCCGCGGAGGAGCGGCAGCGGGCGGCGGAGCAGCTTCTCCAACTCAAGACGGAGGCGAAGAGCACTGTCCTTCAAGAGCAGCAGGCGCAGGCCATGCTCTTTTACGGCCACGCAGCGCTCGGCCAGCACATGATCATCCCCGGCACCGGCGCGGCCTCGGGGGGGAGCTCGGCCTCCTCCGTGACCCGGTCCCTTACTCCAAGGTCAACTGCCCCACCGACTGCCCCGTTTGGGCACGAAATGGGGGCGCATGGGCGACACGCGTACCAGTCACGGGATGGGTCACCGGAGGTGGGCGAGTCCATGACGGGGCCGTCACCTTCGTCCATTGACCTGAACCGTGCGCCGGCGAACTCCAAAGGCCCCAAGAACCTGGGAGCAGCTGCGAAGTCCGGTGCACGCAACCTGTTCGACGATCTGTCGGCCGCGCGCGCGCAGTCACCGTCCACCGTGCAGGCCCCTCCGTCTTTCGCGCAGACAATGCCGACGACCCTGCCATATCCTTCGACACGGCGGGCTCCCCGGCCACCTCCCATTGACACACGAGGAGGGCACAAGCTGCTGTCCGGCGGCATAAACATCGAGGAGGAGCCGTTGTTCGGTGAGGGCCTCACACAAGCCGCACCTGCACAAGCTCGAGGTCGCCGGGTAAGCAAACGAACCGCCAACTACACGGAGAAGGAGGACAAGGTGCTCGTCGATGGATGGTTAACCATCGGACAAGATGCGTTGACGGGTGCCGAGCAGAAGGGGACCGCATTCTGGCGCCGGATCTATGAATACTTCCATGAACATCGCAAATATGGACATGAGCCATTTGAGAGCGACCGCAGCGAAATATCGCTCCAAAAGAGGTGGGGAGCAATTCAAACGGAATGCAACAAGTTCCAGGCGGCGTATGATCACGCGAGGCGGATCCCCGTTAGTGGCATGGGTGTGAAGGACTTGGTATGATTCTTAACCTCAACTTATTCATCCGATGTTTGCACATCTGATTATCGTTGTTGTCTCGCTTTGCTCTAGGTGTGGCGAGCTTTGGAATTCTACAAAGTCAACAATGGAGAGAAGACCTTTGCCTTCCCTCATTGTTGGAAGGAACTCCAAGGCACCCCCAAGTTCCAGGAGGAGTACGAGGGGTACATGGCGACCTTGAGCCGGCAACAATCCCGCCAAAGATGCCACGGTCATTGACCTTGATGGTGGGCAGCCTTGCGGTAGCTCCGCTTCTCGTGCAAGTCGTCCACGCGGCCACAAGTCAACCAAAGCCGACATGAAGCGTGATGCTTCGTCCATGCTATTGTATGGCACTTTGAAGGAGATGCATGCGGACAGAGAGGTGTCCACGGACAAGAGGGATGAGAGGAGGCGCCGGGAGAAAGAAGAGGACAGGGAAGAAATTCTTTGATGTCCAGCGAGAAGAAGCTTGAGATTGAAGAGGTCAAGGCCAAGACCAAAGCTAAAGAATTTGAGCTCAAAGAGAGAGAACTTGAGCTCATAGCAATGGCAAGGGCCAAAGAGGTGGAGCTGAAGGCGAAGGAAGTTGAGCTCAAACGCCAAGCCGAGGACAACCTCATCATGAACGCCGACTTGACCAACATGAGCGAGGCGAAGAGAGCTTGGTTCGAGAAGAGACAGAAGGAGATCCTCGAGCGCCCAAATTGAGTTAGACAATCTCAATTGTAATTTTTATATTTTCTCAAACTATGGCACATTTTATTTGATTTATCATGGTACATTTGATAATATTTTATGGTATTTGATAATATTTTATGTTTATTATATATTATTCTATGTTTACGAGATATTATTCTATATTTGTTAGACATTGTTTAAGGATCTGCGGCCAGAGGACCTATTTTCCAAAGAAATAGGCCAAATGGCCAAATGGCCAAAGCGTGCGACCCAAACGGACGCGCGGACGTGGGGCTCCGTCCGCGCGTCCGCTCGGGCACGCAAGCAGTCCAAAACTAACGGCTCAGCGCGTCCGTTTGGGTCGCTCGGTTGGAGATGCCCTTAGCAATTGAAACATGCTCTGAACGTCACGCACAACATTGTGATGCATTCTTGTTGGTTGCAGTTATGCCCTAAACGTTTTTTCCCTGTGTGCATGTGGTTACGCCTTAACAGCAGCTTCCTCGCACACCAACTGCTCGACTGAATGCCCCTAAGCAAGATAACAGGGATGCCCAGGTCGAACGGCCACCCGAGCGCCGGTAACAGCAACAACACCCTCCCTGGCGAGTTCATGCACCATGCCATGTCCTGCCTGACAGCACAGGAGGTTGCTCAGACATGCGTGCTGCCCCGGCGGTGGCAGAACGGTGTTACGATCCCACTTGATACACAACTACTAGCTGGAGGTTACAGGGTTTGGGGGCACTTCTGGGTAGAAGGAACTAGCAGGAGAGTTCAGGAGGAAGAAGGAGCTGTCCGCCCTTGCCAGGGTTCTTCAGTTCGGGTTCAGGTTCTTCGACACCCTCTGTGTTCACCTTGGTCCCTTTTTAAGTATCGACGCTTGCTTCGTTCTGCCCTTGGGCCCTGGGGCTGTAGCCCCCTCCTAGCAGCGGCCCATGCGACCAGGTGTAGCATCCCACCCGACGTGACATTCTCCGCCCACATCCGGTTTGAGGGCAAGCTGGTATCATCGAATGCTCTAGATCTGTTGTCACCAGGATCCCAAGGTGCATACCATTCCTTGCCAAGAACCATCGCATAGAAAGAGTCAGACTTACCAATGGCTCCCCTCGCCAAGCATTGAGTAACGCATGGTCCACTTCCACATATGACATGGTGAACCAGGACCTCACCCAGGTCCCGTGGGGCAGAGAAAAGGGTGCAGTTCAGTGTGTGCAGCCTGCTGCAGACTACCAGCCATGTCAGTGAATTCTCTTCTCTTAGGTGTCCCATGAGATCACTGTCCATTGCTAGTTCTCTTGCTTGCTTGTTGTGCATGCCTCATAGCTAGATTTGTGGGTTGTAGTAAAGCAGGTCCGGCCTGAGCGTAATGGTAATTTTGATCTAGTCTTATCAGAAGCGGCTTGAGGAGCCCCCAAGGCTCGCGCGAGCGGCTCTGGAGAAACCCCAACCCTAAAAAAACAGCGCCCCTCGATCTCGCCCGTCTGGCCGCTGCCGGCGCCGGCGGTGGCGGCCGCGCCCGGCCGTCGAAGACGGCGGGTGGGGGGTGGGCGCGCTCCGACGGGTTCCCTTCGCGCGGAGGGAGACGTCATCCGGGCGGCGCGGTGGGTGATGTGCGGCGGCGGCGGGGGCGTTTTCTGAGCTCCGTCGTCGCGCTGGGCTGCGGCGTCAAGCTGAGGGCTGGCGCCATGGCCGGCGGTCTTGGGCAGGGGCCTGGGCTGCGCGTGTCCGCCCCGGGACGGCGGAAGGCGCCTCCTTTCCCCCGCTCCGGGCGAGGCTTGGGTGTGTGTACTCCGTTTCCGGCAGGTGGCCGAGACTCCGGCTGTCCTGCTGCCTCGGCCTTCTGGTGGGTGTCGCGGTCCGGCGATGTCTCGGCCGTGGCCATGGGATGGCGGCGGCGGGCCCAGACCCAGATCTGGGCCGCTTCCTGGTGATCTTGGCAGGGGCCGGGTCATCTGGTCTCTCTCGCGTTTGCTCCGGCTCGTGAGTGCTTGGGTTCTTTGGCTGGTGGGGTGGTGAGGCAATGGTACGGCGACGGCTCGCCGCTGCTGGTATTTTGATCCTCTCCAGCCAGTCTGACAACCGCTGGGAAGGTGTGTCTCGGAGCTGCTTGTCTGGTTTGGTCTCGTGGAGTTGGGCCTGCTGGGACGCTGGCGTGCGCGATCGTGTGTCCGCGAAAGCACCGCAAGGCTTCGGCCAATGTCGGCGACGACGACGTTTCCGGACGCCGTTTACCTCCTTGGAGGCGTGGCCATGACACACTCACCCCGCCGCTGGTTGCTGTCCCCTGGGTTTTATCAGCTGCAATACTGACCGGCGATTTCGCCGAGGTCCTCCGCGGAATCCCTCTCGTCAATGCCCTGCGTCAGGCTATGATCGGCTTCTTCTAAACGGTGTGCCTTCGGATAGCACGGCCTCTCTCGAGCCTAGGGTGGTTGTCGGAGTTTGTGCCGTGGCACGTGGGACACCGGTACTCCTCATTAGCTGGTGGTTGTCCTGATGGCCGGCGCAAAGACTTAGGTCTTCCTTGGTGTGGGTGTTGAAGCAGCCGCGAAAGCGTTGCACGTCCCTGTGCCGACAACGGCGACGCTCGAGAGCGCCGCTCCCCTTCCTGGAGGCGTTGTCGTAGAGCTTCCCCCCTTTGATCTCTGGTGGCTCGTCTGCTCTCTAGCGCAGTCTGCTAGTCCCATGGTGGCAGTGGTCTTCTGCTAGCTGCCGTGTGTACCTCTTCAGTCGGGAGCAGTTCCGCGGAGTGGCGTCTCGGCGCTTGAAGTTTCGGCCTGAGACGCCGGTGTTTAGCTAAAGTCTTGGGTGCCTGTGTAGTTTGTGGAGTTCCTGGCTCTGCTCCGCCTAGTCTTTTGTTGGTTAGGCTTTAGCTTTCACCACCAGTGCTTGTATTTCGAACTGGTATCCCCAGTTTTCTTTTTCTTTTGTTGTGTTGATGTCCTCGTTGTAACCTTGTGTGGCTTTATATATAAAGTTGGGCCGATGGGCCTTCTATTTAAAAAAGGAGCCCCCAACCGATATTAGCACTGTTAGCCAAAGAGATAGTGATATGCAAGTTTAAACTGATCGAAAGACAGCAGCAGGATCCATCAGTTGGTTCCGGAGTAAGCTGATATGCAGGTGTGAGCTGCACATTTGGTTGGGCTCGACCAATTGCAGAATGTGCTAACTGTCAATGTCGACAGTGTTTTCCAACATGCAAAGTGAAGGCATGAATAGGTGAATAGGTGCACAAGCTAGTTCCATGCATAGAAACATTGACCTCCATTTATCAGCCAACAAATAACACTTGAGAAAACAGTGCCGATGTACAGTTTCCAATATGCTCTGATTGCCAGGATACCATTCAGTCAAGATAATACTTTGTTGTAACTGAAACCCAATGCTTAACTCCCTTTTTTCCAAAACCCAAGGTACCAGCACCAATTGTAAATTCTTCTGTCCACTCTGAAGACATGCGAGCACTATGGCAGTCAAGGCCATCACCAAATCTAAATCCCAAAGGAGCCCAGCCTGCAACTTATAGTTCCACCAGTGATCAAACTCCCAGAATGTGCCAAATGATTTTACTCTGGCCAACTGAGAGGCATACGGAAGTGTACCGTAAGGTTCCCATTTCCAACCCAGAAACTTTGCCAATGTGCAAGTTTTTGAAGAACCACCAAGAAATCGATGCCGAGTCGAGCATTCAGTAGTAACGTATATAACTTGTATATGAGTATTCAGTAGTAACTTGTATACCCCCCAGTGAGAAAATACCCAGGCCCATAAGAAGGGCCATGAATTGCAAAAGTGAACTGAACATACGAGTTGTCTGCCTTCCCCATTGAATTCACAAGTAGTGATTCCTTCGGTTGAAGATCGCTAAGATAATAGTTCAGCTCTTGGTAACAAGACCAACTGATTGGTAGAATGGTAGAGATGCACTGCAAGGGAAATCGAATAGATGCCAATCCATGGTGTACCCAGCCAAGAAACATACACTTGCAATGAATCCTTGAGGACCATGGCTTTGATTGCACTCGTGAAGATGCAAGAAATGGCACGGCAGTGGCGCAATACGTCGAGCACCAATAGAACGCCATGGTTGACACTTGACAGTGTAGAATCATCGTGGGTACTGGTCATTCTGCTGAGGACGAACACCGCTGAAAAGCGAATGGCATTTGATAGAGTTGCCATCGATGGAATCGCTACGCTCGCCGTGGTCACCGATAACCTCCTTGAACGACGGCCATGGCAGGGGTCTGCCTGATCTCTATAAGCGTGAACACTCATGAAAGAAGGCCATGACATGGGCCGTAGAACGCCATGGTTGACAGTATAGAATCATCGTGGGTACTGTCCATTCTGCTGAGGACGAACACCGCTGAAAAGCGAATGGCATTTGATAGAGTTACCATCGATGGAAGCGCTACGCTCGCCGTGGTCACCGATAACCTCCTTGAACGACGGCCATGGCAGGGGTCTGCCTGATCTCTATAAGCGTGAACACTCATGAAAGAAGGCCATGGCATGGGCCAATGTAACACAGGCCAGAGTCCACAGGCCTTTATGAGCTCGAGGGTGCCACTGCCAATAGCAATACGAACAGCTAATCCTTTTCTGAAGCATCAACATTGTTGCAACTAGTTCATGATACTGTACTCCCAGGTAATTAGATGCCTCCATTATGCAGTAGAGAAACCATTTGCCATTGTCAGACAACACCACTGATTGCAGCATAAATGAACCCATTGCTGTTATCGAGATGTCAATCAGCCTCATACCTGCAGTAGCCAACCAACCTTTCTGAGCACCCAAATTCATTGCAGCCACGCGGGTAGGATTCCTTGAGGACCATGCCTTTGATTGCACTCGTGAAGATGCAAGGAATGGCACGGTAGTGGCACAATACGTCTAGCACCAATAGAACGCCATGGTTGACAATATAGAATCATCATGGGTACTGTCCATTCTGCTGAGGACGAACACCGCTGAAAAGTGAATGGCAGTTGATAGAGTTGCCATCGATGGAAGCAGTACGCTCGCTGTGGTCACCGATAACCTCCTTGAAGGACGGCCATGGAAGGGGTCTGCCTGATCTCTATAGGCGTGAACACTCATGAAAGAAGGCCATGGCATGGGCCGATGTACTGGAAGCATGCCGGTGATGTGCTGGCTGGAACTCGGCCTGTAAAACTCACTGTCATCATAGAGTTGTTGCAACTGAACAATAGGGGCAAAAAAAGTTGGTGCGGGAGGCGCTTCCCGTAGGCTCGAGGCGTCGCGGTGGGCAAGTACCACCGCCGTGCGGGATCAAGCACTGCCGGCTTGAGTGAGGATGTGCCGGCGGGTCCGCCATGTGGGGAAGGAGAGGAGGCGGATTGGTACCCTTGGGAATGCCGCTGCCGAGCGCGTGATGTCGATGACCCGAGCCGGCAGATCACCCACCTCCGCGCGAAGACACTCCGCTGAGCGCTCAATCTTTAATTGATGTGCTAAAATCTGCTCATGATTCTTGATAGATTTTAGCACGTCAATTAGACGCCATGGAGGAAACCCATGCATTGGGTTTATGATCTAAACATGTGTTTGAGGGTTTGTATTGTCTAGAAGCAAGCCTTTGTACTGCACTTTGCATGTAATTTTCTACTTCTGAGCTTCATTTACAGTTTCCCACCTATGGCAGATTTCAGTTCTAACTCTGAACCGCTTTCTACTGCTCATTTTAAAGTATTACTTTGGTTGGATTTTTGCAAATCTTCATCCCTACTTTGTCCACTGATGATACCTTAAGAACTGCAATTGTTTGATGATCATACTGTCAACAAAAATGGTAGTATCAATGATATCACTACAGGTTCGCTGTGGTGTTATCTTTTTTATATTGTTGAACATTTGTTTGTAATTTCTGTAGATATTCTTTAGTATAATTTGAAGCTATTTTAGCATGATTTTGACCTTGTTTTCTACCCAATGAGGAAATTCATGCATTGCAAGTGTCGTATGACACTATGTCTCAAGGCATAGTAATGATACATGTACAGGTGGCAAATATGAATCCCTAAGAAAAATGGCAATTATGCGAGAAACCACTTATACAATGGAAAAATATACAGATATACATGGAAACAGTGAAACACAATATAATTTTAAAACTAAGCACTCCTAGACACACTCAGACTGAACGCGACAGGGAAACCTTCTGCGGGACAAAAACCCCATCGTACTCAAATCACTCCCTAAACTTAAACTTTCCTAATCATGTGCTTCTTTCACGTGGAAGGGCACACCTTACCTTCATTTTCTTCTTTGATGATTGACAGCTTCTTCGCTGACTCGAACTTGCCAGATGGGAAATTCACGGGACTCCTGCAAACAGCCAACAACACCAGATGCTGTAGTTTTCTCAGCTCATCAGGAATTTTTGTCAGTGCAGTGCAGTTGAGAATGGATACTCGCTGAAGCTGTTTGAGTGTAGATCCACCATCCTGAGCAAATGTCCAGGAGGTCAGTTTGCCCAAGTTGTTGATCTGGAGCTCTTTTAGCTCTGGGAACCCATCCGTCGGAATTTTCATTTCTTTTCCAGTGTATGAATCTTTCCCAAGGATAAGACCAGCAAGGTTTGGTACCTGGGCGATAAGGTCGATATGTTCTTGTTCCATTCCTGAGTTTTGGAGCTCGAGCTTGGTGAGTTTATGAAGCAAATAAGCGTGAACTTCTCTGCTCCCTTCCTTGTTGACTGGGCCATCTAACTTGAGGTGTTGAAGGCTGCGCAGTCCAAACATGGTTAGCACTTTGATCAATGGGAGCTCAACCCCATTCTTTGCTGCTAAATCCAAGAATTTGAGGCACTCCATTCTCCCAAGACACTCCACAAGCATTAGCTTCTTATCAATTCCCCATAGTCTTAGGGACCGGAGGTTGATCAGCTTCTTCAGTGCAGAGCCTTTGCATTGCACCGTATGGAGGGTCTGGAGGTTGTGCAAAGCATTGGTGTTGGTTGGGCCATTCTCGAGCCGTTCTGCCAGCACGTGTCGGAGTGCTTTAATCCACCAAAGACCATTTGGAACATGCTTGATTTCGGTGCTGCTGATATCCAGTGTTTGCAGACGGTGAAGATTCTTGATAGACCTTGGAAGTTTCTTCAACCCGGTACGCGCAAGCCCCAGGTACTGGAGATAGATCAGCCATCCAATCTCGCTTGGCAAGGTTGATCGGTGCGCCATTCCTTGGAGGTCAACCACACGCAGAAACTTGGATTGGTGGATGTTCAAGTTGATCACACGGCCTCCAATGTACTCCCATGCCTTGCGGATGTGTGAAGCGCAGGTAGTGGAGCCGTCATCGGCATAGGGTGCTTCTGGACACTCACACAACAATGATCGGAGTTTTGGGGTTGCGAGGGCCAGCATTGTGTGTGGATCAAATGCATTGCGGACAGAGAGGCGGCGAATGGCTGTGCTAGGAAGGTCAGAGGTGCTGTGATGGACCTCGAGGAAGTTGATCTCACGCGCCTCTGACCTTGCAAAGGCCATGACACGCTCGTGCATGCTGACACTGATGATGTTGTTGCTGTGGTCCTTCTCCACCAGATTGACCAAGCACCTGGAGATCAGTGTTCGGAGGTGATCTCGGCCATGCTTCTCCGTTGCTCGCCCGTCAGTGGGTCGCACGAGCCCCTCCGCTACCCATAACCGGATGAGCTTGTCCGCGTTGATAGGCTCCTCTGCCTTGAATGCAGAAAAGTAGAGGAAGCATTGTTTGAGTTGAGGAGGGAGGTCATCGAAGCTCAGCATGAGTATTTGGTCCAGCTGAGACATCTGCCGGTATACATGTTTCTCCTGTTGTTGCTCTGGTTCTTTATTCCCTCCTAGCTGTGCATTCTCTATTGCGTCTTGTTGTCCTTGTTGCTGCCCTGTTGGCTGCTCAACTTCTTCAATCATCTGCTGCTTTTGTAATAGGTTATCTTCTTGCCCGGATTCTTTTTCATCTCGCAGCTGTTTTGCCTGCACCAAGGCTTCTTGTCGCCCTGCGCATTCTTTGTCCATCCTTTTCATTTCTGCTAGACCCTCTTCTAACTGTTGCTGCTGCTGCTGTTCTAATTTGTGCCTTTGTTGCATGAGTTGATTTATTATATCAGTCCACACTTCCTCCTTCTTGGTCCTTAGGAGCCCGGCTAACAGAGTGCCAGCCAATGGAAGGCTCTTGTCGAGGAGGTTCTCGATCGTCCTGGCATGTGCAGCATTCTTGACATTCTTTCCAGGACTGAATTTGCCAAATAGCTTCGTAAGGAACATCTTTCTAGCATCTTCCTTCGTCAGTTTCTGTAGCTCCACCTGATGATCACATAGCTTCGTCAACTTCCAACGGGTATCTCTGTCATTCATAGTTGAACTGGAACCAAGATCCATATGGTAAGGTTTAATCTCTGTCGTGATCAACAATGTGCTACCTTGGCAATCAGGTAGCACGGACAAGAACAAGTTCAATTCATCTGGGCTGCGCACATTGTCCAGCACGACCAGGTACTTCTTCCTGTTGAGTCTTCCATTGAGGCTATTTCTAAGCTCACCAATGTCATATACATCCTTCTTATGTACATCCTTCTCATGTACACCCTTCTTTCCATCAGACTCCATTCCTGGGAATGTGGTTTGCCGGACCATGTCGGCGATGACATCCACCAGCCTGAATTTCTGGGGTAAATGAACCCAGATGATGTAGTGAAACATGGCTCTGACCTCGCTGCTCTCATAGATGCAGCTAGCCAATGTTGTCTTCCCAACACCACTCGTCCCCATGATGGCGACTACAGTTCTTGGCCTTGTTTCTCCTTGATTGTTCAGGTAGCCTTTGATTTTCTCCAATTTTTTATTATTTACCACCAGGTTGTCTATGTTACTTCCACTTGGCGCATCCCTGCATATATGAGAGTATAGCATGTGAACGAACTTGGAACAATAACTAAATCAAACTTCTGAAAACAAAATAGACAGCAACCACGGCCATTATTTTTTGTTTTGAAGTTGCTACTTTTCCCCTTTGGGGGATTTGGAAACAGAGAAATGGCTTGATTTCTTAAGGGGTTCAGTCGTCATTCCTTGCTTGAAAGGCAGTGTTCAGAAAGGATTTGGGACTAATTGCCCTGAGTTAAACCTTCTCATAAGGTTCTTCCGTTCTGTTGGCTTAATAGCTTCTAATGTTTCCTTTCTCCTCTCCCTCCTCCCCACCCTATGTATATACCCATGTAATTATTCCCTGTACTTTGTCGCACTCTTTACTCTTATATATATAAAAAGTTACACCATAGCGGACTCCCGAACGGTTTTCATGGTAAAAAAAACTTCTGAAAACAAAAGGATCAATAGGTATACAGCAAGTAAGATATTATGATAGCAGTCACAAGTTAAGTTAGTTGCAACACATGGTTCAATATCTCCTAAACTAGTTTGTAGGCCCTAAACCATTGTTTGGTGTCACTTTTATTTTTGTGAAATGAAGCACATGTAGATATTCTTAACACCAGGCTAATAAGGGTTTTACTGGGTGAGGTTTCATGCCCAAATGCATATTTTTTATTTTTTAGATTGGATATATTTTTCCTTAATTATCATTACTCCCTCCGTCTCAGATTAACAAGCACACACGTAGCCTAAGAAAAAGTTTGACCATTAATTTGGTCAACAAAATATAAATTATATGTCTGCAAAATTTATACCATTAGATTCGCATTCAAAAAAGTTTCGAATGATATAATTTTTCTAACATATATTTCATATTTTATTGACTAAAATAATGGTCAAATCAAATTTTTGAACTACGTGTGTGCCTGTTAAACCGAGACGGAGGAATGTATTGTGTGTTTGTTATTGCTAACTTTTATGATGGTGTGGTAGACATGTAGGCGCCATGTCATCTATAATCACTTGAAATTAATGGCCAAACCCGCTTCGCAATCGTAAGGGGTGTCTTTTATCCTTTTTTAAGCTGTTCTTATATCCAGTTTTGGTAGTACAGGGTTTGATTTATTTGGTTTTAGAGTTCAACACAAAGGGTGTAAATTGAAATGGTTTTAAAAAACATCAGTTGGCCAACAGCGTCTCTTTATGTAACATACTGTACCATAGTAAGGCTACGGTGGCACACATTGTTGCATCAGGTTTTAATATCATCAAATTCAGGAGGAACTTATTTGATGATATAATACGGATGTTATCTGAGGTTAGGAGAAAGAGTAGTAGAATTACATTTTCACTTAATACAGTGTAAAGTTGATCTGGAAACTTAACAATGACAGTAAATTTAGTGTCAAGTCTTTTTTATCGCAGGTTGTGAGCAGTAGAATTCAGTTTTCCAATGTATTTACTTGGAATATGAAACTTCGATATAGATTCATGTGTTCTTTCTCAAACAACATAATCGTCGTTGCATCAGGCTTCAAAGGGGTAATCCACATTGTCAACTTTGTGGTGATGAGGAATCAGTTTAATACTTTGTTTGAATGCCCCTGGCTGGTTAAATATGCGTGGGAAGTGGGAACGAGTCCTTTGTTAGAATGCAATCATAAAATGTCTGTAGTGTGTGGGATTTCGGGTGGTGGCTTTCATGTTTAAGAGGTAACCTTGCTGGTTGACTTTTGTCAGAGTTCCCGTCTTTCCATGGAAGCATGTGACGGAGACACTGAGCAGCTGCGCGGACCAACAATGGAGCCAACCCGAGCAAGGTTGGATGAAACTGAAAACTGATGGGAGCTTCAAGGAAGATAGTGGCAAGGATCTTGGGGTACGATCTTAAGTAATGCTTCAGGAGGGACTGGTAGTACTCGAGAAAGCAGTATTTTCATGAATCGGTTGCTAGGATTCTGGGTGGCAAAGATCGGCAGGAAATGAAATGAAGCAGCTCATCATCTAGCTAGGTTTAGTAGAGCGGAGTTGATTGACAGTGTCTTATGATTTTTTCTTTAGAGGAAAGACATATTTCAGCCCAGCCTCGAATTAATGGAGCCATCAACCAGCTAGGAGCCTAGGATACAACATACAAGATGTTGATTACAGAAGACAAAAGCTTGAGGCATGCTAAAGATTACAGAGGCGAGGCACACGCTAACACGGCCAGCCGCCAGCCCACAACCACCAACGGGAATGAGATCAAATCAAGTTATTGTCAGATTTGGGCATGTCATTACAGTACAAATGTGATTGAGTTGTTCAGCATTTGTATAATTGTATGTATGGATTTCAAGATGGGTTTTCCTCTGGGAGGAGAGGCACGTACCAGTCCACGTAGCGCTTGGGCTTAATGCTGCTGGAGGCGGCGGGGAGGCTGATCTGCAGTTGGTCTTTGTTATCCTCCGTCTTCTTCTTGATCTGATCAAGCCTGGCCTTGATGGAGTCGATGTCGGTGCAGATGGACTGGCGGACGAAGAGGCCGGTGGCAGAGTGGCGGAGCCACCGGAGAAAGGACGGCAGGTCGAGGACGCCGCGGCAATGCAGCCGCCCTTCGTGGTAGTACTCGTCGAGGAGGTCCTCGGCGTCGAAGGCCACCTCGCGCGTCTGCCGCACCCACAGCTCGATGTACTCGTTGATCTCTCGCCGCCGGCGCTGATCGGCGCCCCGCAGCACCAGTTGCAGCCATGCCATGTCGTCCTTGAGACCTTGCGCCCTCTTCCCCACCTCCGTCTGCTGCTTCACCGTGGCGAACGCCATTCCCTCCAGCTTCAGCATCGCCGTGGTCACCACGCTTTCCGCCATGGCTACTTCTCTGTTTGAGCTCGGCCGCGAATGTGAGTACCTCTAGGCCAGGGTGCTCTCGGAGACGACGCACCCCGTCCGTTTTTATACGGGTATAGGGTCAACTGATCACCCAGCTCCGTTCGTCATTTTTTTTTTGTTAGCTGGCTAGCTAGCCGCCAGCGATTTTAGCTTACTGAAAGTGCCAAAGAAATTATCAATGAGACGTCTGCCAGTCTGATTAAAAGCTTCTTATCAGAATCCAATGTTGTATATAAATCCTAGAGGACAACTTGATTGGTTCTTCATTTTGATGCTGGCTAGAGTTTCTTTTAATCATATTATTCAATACTTTTTTTTCCTTTAAACTGTTGGAACATAGGACTTGACCGCCTGACGGTTGCTCATAGTCATAGTCATCTCCATCTAGCCTGCAGTCCATGATATTTGCTAACCCTTTCTGAATTTTAATCATAATCATTGCTTTGTAGTTTCATTAAGGAATATGTTCATTTCGGCCACTCTACTACTGCTTCTGTCTACATTTGGTCCCTCAAATCTATACTAGATATTCTACCTGGGTCGTCCATAGTTCCATACCATTAGATTGATAATAAAACAATGAATCTAGATTTCTCTCATGCCAAGCCAATCAGCACAAAAGTAAAAAATTAGGAACAATGAAGATAAATCAGCAAGAATACAGAAATCTGAAAGATTCTCTTGGAAACTTAGGTAAGTCCAAGGAAAAAGAATGAAGATAATGGATACAAATTAACAATTTTAAAAAAAAAATATAAAGTCAATTATTTTCAGAAACATGTAACTTTACCTAAAATCATTTTCTTATAATATAATATACAAGAAAGTGTGAAAAAAAACAAGAAAATAAAGTAAATGCAAGGAAATTGGTCATTTTTCTTTTTTTACTTCTCTCGTTATATTTTGTCTATGTAGGAGTAGTGTGCTTAGCTACATACTTTCGAGCGCATAAATAAGATACTCAAAATTGTACATGTCAATTTATTTCAGAGATTACCACTTCAACAATATATGATGTAGTTGAATTATGTAAATGTATTCTCATAAGGAATTAGTGATCAAATGTGTTTCTGAAACCACATTTGCAAGAGGCCAAGGGTTTGCGGCGGAATTAGCATTTAGTTTTTCTGGATTCTGAACCCCAAATGGCGAGCCCCGGGTCTCCACTCTAAGAAATTATATTGAAATTAGAATATCCAACCACTTCCCGCACAGCTAAACCAATAAGAGAAGATTCCGAGATAAAACATTAAAACATAAAAGAGAAACCAAAGAGTTTAAAATAGCGGGCTATGCTCCAAACGGCGACATTTTTTAGCCGCTAAGGGCATGTACAATGTAAGTTGCTTAGAGAGGTACTTTAAAAAATGAACCGGTTTTTATTTAACTACCGGTGCTTATGTATACTAGGGAGATGTCTAACTAGACATCTCTCATATACAAATAAGTGTTGGTGCTTTAACAACTTGTTTTATTTTAGTAAACACCTCTTTGATCACCTTGCACTGTACGTAGCCTAATAAAGCTACAGAAAAAAACTATAGCAGCAATAAGTCATTCAGCATTTTTCCTGAAAACAAGGAAACTCCTAGAGAAATTATGCATCATATTCATATCATTTAAATAATATGACCAGAAAAATAATGGTTCAATGATACACACATGTACTGAACAACCATAATGATTGTAGCAATAAAAAGGTGATTACATACCAGGTTTAACTTTTAAATTCAAGTTAAGAATTTTTTAGCCTAGCGGGAGAAATATAGCTATTTTCTGGTCTAATTTAGCACTTCAGCGTGATTTTACGAGCCACTAGCAGCAGTTTCTATTTAGTGTTAAAAGTGCGTAGCTTTGACGGGGAGGAGCTCTGGTGCTGGCGCCGAGATTGCGTGGCATTTAAGGCTGGTCATAGTGGTAAGTATCATGTAGTAGTATCATGCATATGGTACTTGTGTATGATACTATCTCTATAGTGTTTAGTATCATGAAGTAGTATCATAGTCATGCTATATTTATTGCTTTTTAGAATCTCAATGCAAATTTGTGCACAAGATTTATTTGGCATTAACTTCTCTCATGACATGCGCTATGATACAGTATCTACCTATGTTACTTTAATCTCATCTCTTCTCCTTAATTAGCTGTCACATCAGCATTTTTGTGGAACCAATGTGCATGATACTAACTATGATACTAGCACTATAGCTAGCCTTAAACCTTTGGAAGAAACTAATGCTTCCGTGTTCATTGTTGTCTGCCTCTTCCTATCTAAACAATAAATATATCTTTTTTAGGAAATAGATAGTTTATGACTTAAAGACTTGACCAAATTAACAGTTGCAAAGTCAATTCGATCAGTCCAGCCTGTGTAATGGTACCCACTGGCATTTTTAAATTTGATTTGAACAGCGACATTATCGTCGGTAGATCGCTATTTCCTACTGGTCGCAAACACACCTTGCAAGAGATCACATGGCAGATGACACCATCCTTAAAAAAATACGCCCGACTAGCCAAATACTGTGCATTGCTACGACATAAAATACTTTTAAAAATATTGATTAATTTATCCCAAATTGTGCACCGAATTCCCATTCCTTATAGTACACAATATAAATTAGTGCATCAAATTAGAAGCACCGAGGGGATATTAATCACCATCATAACCGTGTGTGCGGGGGAGAGACGGATGGTGCTGGCCATGTGAGTTGCTTGGGTTGTCCCGTCCCTGGATGCCGACGTGCCCGAGTGCGCGGCCCATGTTTTTTGAGAATCCGCAGCGGTGGCCGATGACCCCTTCTGGTGCCGCGGCGGCAGGGTGGAGTATCAGAAGTCAGAAGCAGAGTACCACAACCTATATGCGAATAAATCACGGTGTACTCTGTACAGGGTGAAATCTCCACCCGGGTGTGAAGTTGTGAACCCGTGAATATTTTTTGCTTCCATTAAATCTGTGTGTATTGTCGTGTGCACTTCATCTGTATAGATCATGAAGACCAAAATCCCAACCCATGATCTTGATTCTTGAAGATATCGTTGCTTGGCACTATAAGAAAAAAAGGCAAATTCAGCGTCAAAACTGCATATACTTGCAGGCTTGCAGCCTCGCTGTGCAATGAGAGCTCTCCTGCCTGCAGCAAAAGGAAATTATCAACGAGAAGTCTCACAGTCTGATTAAAAACTTATTAGCAAAGTCCAACGTTGTATAAATCCTAGTGGACAACATGCTTGGCTGTTATCTCTCTCTTATGGAACAGATTTAATTAGTCCATGAACTGTTAGAACATACGAGACTTGGCCAACTAACAGTTGTTTAGAGTCATGTTGATCCAGCCTGCATTGCCTGGCATGAACTCGCCATTTTTCGTTGTCGGTGCTCAGCAGGCAGCGCAGGTGCCGCATGGACAGAGTGCGCATGGGTCGGAGTACTTTTAGCAGGGGCAATTCTTTTCACAGTACGTACCGCATCAGGTTGGAGTCTCGGTGTCTATTCCACAGTCGCATGGTTCTGTTCAGCAGGGTCAGTTCATGCCTCAGTACCTACCTCAGCAGACGAGGCCTTCTTCAATTACTCCGCAGCAGCAGCAGCAGGTTATGTCTCAGGCACGGCTTTGCTTGTGCAGCCGGGTGTGGTTCAGGTGGAGACAGCGGTCAAGAATGCTACAAAGGTGTCTTAGAGGACACACACGTGTCCAAAGACTGTAAGGTGAAGCATTATTGTTACGTTTGTGATAAGCGTGCCCATCCGACACAGAGATGCCCAGTTCTTCAAGCTTGGGAACAGGTTTACTCGAGACTTATTTTACGTCGTTACCGGATTCAGTGGTTAATGAAGACTTGGTGCCCAATCAGTCTCCGGTTGCGAGGTAGCCATTTCTGGTGATGATGTACCTGCAGATGTTGTTGCTAAGCAGGTGGCGAGGGGATGTACTGATCGCCAGGATTGAAAGTGGTAAGCTCTGCCAAATGGGGAGAATGAGTTTCTGATTAGTCTGCCTACTTTTGAGGATCTGAACATAGTGGATGGGATTCAAGTTGGGGTCCCAGGTTTTAGTTCTACCTTGGCTATTTCCAAGTGGTTGTCCTCTGAGGTACCTCACAAATTCGAACTTTAGAAGATTTGGCTCCATGTTGAAGGTGTGCCACACAGTGTGCGAAACTTCTTGGGGTTGTGGGCTGTTGGTTCGCTGTTGGGCAAGACAGTGGACGTGGACCTTGCCACTCCCAAGCGCAAGGGGATTGTCCGCATCCAGGTGGCCATGATGGACTCCAAGGTCTTGCAGCTGGTGCAGGACTCTAATGTGTTTGTTAAGTCCGTTGTGCTCGTCAAGTTCAAGGGTTTTGACTTTCATTTTCACCGGGAGCCTGTTTTTGAGGATGATGTTGATTTCATCCCGCTTGTTTGGGTGAAGAAGGATGATGGTGATGAGGGGGCAGCGGTAATGGTATTGATGATGATGCTATGGATACATCTGATGCCAGGATCGGGCCTTCATAGGTCATCACGCCGCGGGCTGAGGTTCTAGTTCTCGGGGCGTTGGGGGTGTGCAGACGGCTCGTATTGCGGTCACTCCTTTCAACTCCAACCCGCAAACACCCCTGGCTAAAGCTATGGTGGCCAAGCTTAGGGTCCTCAGCCCCGATCTTGAGAGACGTTTTCCTCAGACTAGGTCTATCGTTTCTGCACAGGAGCTCCAGATGGCTTTATCTTTGGCTACTCCGCAGCCGTCACCTCTTATGCAGGGTACTTCATCGACGCCGGGATCGTCGGCTTCGGGCAGGACTGCTCGGGGACGTGTCCACACGCTTGGACGCCTGACCCACTCGCGTCGCCTCGCGCGTCGGCATCGCCACCGACCTTGGTCTCCTATTCGCCATCACCGGAGGCTGGTGGAGACGTGCCGACACCGTGCTCACCTCGCGGGGCTGTAGCCACGGCCGCTGCCGAGGGACGATGAGCGGACCGGAGAAGCCCAGCCGCGTGGAGCTGCCTAGCCGCGTGGAGGTGGATGGGTACGTAGAAGTTGCAGCAGCCCGGCCCGACGCTTGCCCGGTGCAGCCGCCGCGAGAGCTGGACGCGGGGCGTTTGGACGAGGGGTGTCTTGCAGCAGCTGCGCGCGCGGGGGCTGATGCGGTCGCCACGATCGCAACGGCTATGGGGGACTCGCAGGAGGCCGGGGATGCTTCAGCCACGGTGGCTTGTGGGGGTGGGGGGTCTACACTGACCATACCCTCCCCTACGGTCGATTTGGCTTCATCCCCTTCGCCTACAGCTGCGACGGTGGGTGGTGGTGCCTCGATTGGTCATGGAGGGGGCTCTTCGCTGCCATCACCTCCTCCCAAGGCTACCGAGATGGAGACCACTGCTGTTCTGGTCCCTCCTGGGTGCGGGTTGGTGGAGCTGAGCTCCATCTCGGGAGGGGCTAATGGCACCACCCATGTCCCCCAGAAGGGGGCGATGGATCCACCCGATTCGGGGTCTGCCACGACGTCTAGACGGAGTGCGCGCCACGGCGTGGGACTTGATGGGGCTACGACGTCGGATGAAGACTCTCTAGCTAAGGATATGAGACGCAAGGCGGCGGCGAATCTCGACTTCGCAGGTATAAATAAAAGTTCAAAGTCTTTTTTTAACTTTCCCAACACCACTAATTACTGCGAATCTTAATAATGTGGGTGTTTCGTTGGGAAAGTCTGTTAATGCTATTTCTATTTCGGCTAATGCTCTTAGACGTATGGAGTTTGATAGAATCAATTTAACTCCTACGATTTCGAGTAAGCCTGATACCTTAGTCTCTGACAAAGATGATGAGGAAGTGTATGCCGTTTCAAACAAACAGCTTCTCACGCATCTAGTTGGAGAGGTATCAGAGGTTGGCCTGGATGACGAGGCGTTGGGTTCATGCATTAAACTTCAAGCAGCGGAACGTAAATCCAGAGCTTCCTCTATTAAGAGAAATGCTTGGCCTAATAAAAAGGCTAAGGTGAATAAATCTCCTATTGTTTCCAAATGAATGGCATGTTCGAGAATAGAAGAGGTCTAAAGGACTCATTGGCTAAACACTTACACATCGCCGATAGTATTAGGGAACAAGTTTTAGATTTTGTTGCCATTTCTGAGATGGGCAAGCGGAATTACTCAACAAGTTTTCTCAATCGCCTTTCAGGCGGGGAGGACTTTGCTTGGGTATCCCGCCCACCTCGATACCCACAGGTGAAGAGCAGGGACAGGTTCGATACACATTGGCCTTTTTTTATTCAATGTCGTTATTGACAGCTTGGATTTAAGGGAGGTTTCAATGGTTGGGAGACAATTTACTTGGGCAAATAGCCTCCCAGAGCCTAGTTACGAGAAGTTAGACCGTGCATTGATGGACTCAGATTGGGAATTAAAGTTCCCTCTTATCTCGGTACGGGTTCTGCCTCGTATAGAAGCTTTGTCGGACCATGCTTCTATTTTAATTTCAACCGGGACACCATCTCATCAGCGTGGACGTCCGTTCAAATTTGAATTTGGATGGTTACAACAGGAGGTTTTCTCGGATATGATTAAATTTATATAGGACAAACCAGTTGCTGGGAACACCCCAATCCAAAGGTGGAATAATAAGATACGCTCGACGCACAGATACCTTGGAGGATGGTCTAAGCACATGATTGGGAAACTCAAAAAGGATAAACTCAGCTTATCATCAAAAATAGATGATCTAGAGGCACTCCCCGAGGTAGGACCATTGACTACACTTGAGATTGAACTTAAAAGTCAATTCAATGCAACGTTAGCTGGTCTACTACAGGAGGAGGAACTCAAATGGTACCAAAGATCCAAAGCCCAATTTTTACTGGAAGGAGATTCGAATACGAGATACTTTCATAGTGTAGCCAATAGCAGACACAGAAGGAAACTCATCCATTCTCTAGACCAGGAAGAGGGCGTGATTGAAGGTCATGAGGAGCTAAAGTCCTATATTACATCGTATTATAAAGGCCTGTTTGGCGCCCCTGAGGAATCTGATATATCAATGGATGAGTCCAGGATTGATGATATACCTCAAGTGTCTCCATAAGAGAACACGCTTCTGGCTTCTCCCTATTCTGAGAAAGAGATAAGGAAAGTGATTTTCCAAATGGAACACAATAAGGCGTCCTTTCCAGCTGAATTTTATCAAAACTTCTGGAACATAATTAAGGAAGGTTTATTGGAACTCTTTAGTGAACTTCATAAGGGGCAACTTGAACTGTTTCATATCAATTTTGGTGAAATCATTCTCTTACCAAAAGTGATTGGTGCGGAACGGATTCAACAATACAGACCAATTTGTCTCCTAAATGTTTGCTTTAAGATATTTACCAAAGTAGCTACTATTAGATTTAATTCGGTGGATGATCCTGTGGTGCTTCCATCTCAGACTGCTTTTATGCAAGGTCGATACATCCTAGATGGTATTGTCACTTTGCATGAAACAATTCATGAGATGCACTGTAAAAAGTTGTATGGAGTAATACTCAAAATCGACTTTGAGAAAGCCTATGATAAGGTTAAATGGTCTTTCTTCAGCAGACACTCGGGATGAAAGGTTTTTCCGAAGAGTGGCGCGCTCTGATTAATAATTGTTTTTGGAGGAAGTGTTGCCATCAAGGTCAATGATGACAATTGTAGATACTTCCAGACAAAAAAAAAGGTTTGAGGCAAGACGATCCCCTATCCCCAATGTTATTTAACATTATGGCGGATAGCTTGCTATTATAATTGAGAGGGCTAAAGTTGATGACCAGATTGAAGGGGTAGTTCCTCATTTGGTTGGCGGGGGCTTATCCATTCTTCAGTATGCCGATGATACAATTTTATTTATGGATCATGACTTGGACAAAGCAAGGAATCTGAAGTTAATTCTTTCAGCATTCGAGCAGTTGTCAGATCTCGAGATAAATTTCCATAAAAGTGAATTGTCCTGTTTCGGTTAAGCCAAAGACGATGCCAACCTATATGTTGTGGGCTTGGGAGTTTTCCAATTAGCTATCTAGGCATTCCGATTCATTATCGGAGACTGGCGTTAGCCGAATGGAAAATTGTTGAGGAAAGACGTCAGAAACGCCTAAGTAGTTGCAAAGGCAAATTATTATCCCTTGGAGGAAGATTAGTTCTCATAAATTCAGTACTTATAAATATGGTATTGTATATGATATCTTTCTTCCAGTTGCCCAAAGGAGCCTTACATAGATCGGATTATTTCCGATCAAGATTCTTTTGGTAAGGGTATAATGAAAAGAAAAAATATCGGTTAACCAAATGGAGTGTTGTTTGCCGTCCAAAGGATCAAGGTGGACTAGGAGTTCATGATCTTGAAGTTAAAAACAGAGTCTTGCTAGGAAAATGGCTGGTCAGGTTCTTAGCTGAGGATGGACGATGGCAACAACTATTGCGAAAAAAGTATGTGGGCTCGAAAGCAATATCTCAGGTTATACAAAAACCCGGAGATTCTCACTTTTGGGCTGTCATTATGGCAACTAAAAAGTACTTGTTCCCATTCGGTTCCTTCTACATTAGGAATGGGTCTGAGATAAGGTTCTGGGAGGATAGGTGGTTGGGTACAACTACTCTTCAAGAACAATATCCGGTTTTGTACAATTTTGTTCGCCATAAGGGTGAGTACCTTACAAAAGGTGATGGAAACTTCTCCACCCTCTATATCGTTCAGGAGTGATCTTATTGGTCTAAGACTGGCTACATGGAATGAATTGTTGTTGAGGCCATTTTCAATCCATCCGGTTCAGAGGTGTCGATGAATTTTGTTGGATTCTTACCAAGAATGGTAAATTCTCGGTAAGCTAAGCTCCATGTAGAAAGCTTTAATTATACCCAATCAACTGGTTGTTAATAATAAATCCATCTGAAAGATGAAGATACCTTTGAAAACAAAGGTCTTTGCATGGTATCTTCGTCGGGGTGTGATTCTAACTAAAGATAACCTTGCCAAACGCAATTGGCATGGCTGTACGAAATGTGTTTTCTGTCGTGAACAAGAGACAATAAAACATCTTTTCTTCAGTTGTCGACTTGCTAGGTCTATATGGTCAATCATTCAGATAGTTTCTACCTTATATCCACCCCGTAGCGTTGAAAATATTTTCGGCAATTGGCTAAACGGGGTTGACGCTAGGTTTAAAATGCTTATCAGGGTTGGCGCGATTGATGTTGTATGATCGCTTTGGCTATGCAGAAATGACAAGATTTTTAGTGATAGAAATTCTTCTCTTTTGCAGGTTGTTTACCGCGGCTTTGCTCCGTTCATGGTCGCCACTTCAACGTTTAGAGGATCGCGACCTCTTTACGGAGATATCTACACGATTGGAGAACACGGCGAAGGAGTTTATTTCACAACATGAGTGGCAACATAATAGGCGAGCCGGAATTGTCTCCTGTTTTATCTATTTTTCGTCTATGAGCACTTTGTTTGAACCTTTTGATACTTAAACGACTGTGTGCATCTTAGTTATGCAGAGGTTGGGTGTAATGCTTAAAACCTTTTGAGTAATAAAGCACCCTTTATCGAAAAAATGAACTCGCCCTTTCCCATTTTTAATAGCAACCATTTTTTGTTTACTAGTTTTATTGAGGAAGATATTCATTTTCGGCCACCCTACTATTGCCATGTGGTCTTGAGTTTGTCCTTCAAATCTAGACTACTAGATATTCTGCCTTGATTGTGAGACATTAGATTGAAAATGAAACAGTTTGATCTGGCAGAACATTTGGGCCGCCGAAGTTTGAACTAAAACTCGGGGACCGGCGTACCGTAATGGATGCTTTTCTCGGACAATTTACCTACCAAACGAAACAAATGGAGTTGGACACTGGAGCTTGACAGCACTTGAATGATTTGTGATTTCCTCTAGGATCACGGTGAGGCGGAGACGACGCCATCCTTTTTCATACAGGCACATGGTCACAGCTGATCACCAGCATTTTTCTTCGATTTTCTGCGTGTTAGCTGGTGAGCTGTCCTCTTTAATCTTTAACTTATTGAAAGGGCCAAGAAAATTATCGGTGAGAAGTATGGCAGTCTGATTAAAAACTTGTTAGCAAAGTACAACGTTGTATATAAATCCTAATGCACAACATGTTTCTCTCGCTTATTATTCTACAACTTGGACTAGGTTAATCTATAAACTGTTAGAACATAGGACTCGACCAACTAATAGTTGCTCAAAGTCATCACGATCCAGCCTGCAGTGTGTGCCCTCTACTCACCTGATTCCCCACCGCTTATTGCATTCCACTCAAAAGTGCCCTGGTAGGGTTGTGTTCTTACAAACATACTCCCTCCGTCCGTGTTTAATCGACGCTGGATATACGTAGAATCTCTACTAGCTAGCCTTGGCATCGCGTCAATTAAATAAGAATGGAGGTAGTACATGTGAAAGATACATAGGGATACAACCCAGGAGAAGACAAAGAAAACCAAAAAGGATACAAAGTGGCCGCAAACAACTCCGCAAATGATTCAAACCTACAATAATGCCATAGAGAGACACCAACAAGAATCCAAGCTAGTCGGAAGTGTGTGCTGGCATCAAGACGTGCATTACACGCGCCACTTTACTAGTGTCCTCTAGTGACAAAATACCCAGGCCTATAAGAAGGGCCACGAATTGCACCAACGAATTGAACATATGAGTTGTCTGGCATCCCCATTGAATTCACAAGTAGTGATTCCTTTGGTGAAGACTGCTAAGATAATGGTCAGCTCTTGGTAATAAGAACAACTGTTTGGTAGAGATGCACTGCAAGGGAAATCAAATAGATGCCAATCCATGATACCCAGCCAAGAAACATATTCACTTGCCATGAAGTAATGGATTGAAGATTGAACTGATTGTGACCACAGATTTTTCCAAGCTACACAGGCCAGAGTCGATAAGCGTTTAGACTGCGCATAGTGGGAGTAACATAGCTAGTAACATCACACATCTCAAGGCATTTTGGTGACATGTCATGCTAATAAATTAAGAAAGAGAGTGAGGTGGTAACTAGCTATGTTACCATAACATCACACACCTCAAGACAAGATGAGTCTATAGCATAATAAACGATATAATGCATGACACCACATATAAGTTACTACCCACTATGAAGGTAGTAACCTAGACTAGTAACATGGCATATGTTACTAGTCTAAGTTACTCCCCACTATAACAGTGCCAGTAGCAATACGATCAGCCAATCCTTTCTTGAAGCATCAACATTGTTGCAGCTAGTTCATGACACTGTACTCCCAGGTAATTAAATGCCTCCATTATGCAGTAGAGAAACCAACAGTACAACCCCCTTTTGCCATCGTCAGACAAAACCACTGATTGCAGCATAAATGAACCCATTGCAGTTAGCGAGATGTCAACCAGCCACATATCTGCAGTAGCCAGCCAACCTTTCTGAGCACCCAAATTCATTGGAGCCACGCGGGTAGGATTGCACTCCTGAAGATGCAAGGAATGGCATGGTAGTGGCGCAATACGTCGGGCACCAATAGAACGCCATGGTTGACGGTAATAGAGCCATCATGGGTACCGGCCATTCTGCTGAGGACGATTAACACTGAAAAGCGAATGGCATTGATAGATTAGCCGTCGATAGAAGCCCTACCTCGCCGTGGTCACTGTCGGAACCACCAATAACCTCCTTGAACGACAGCCATGGCAGGGGTCATCGTGCCTCATCTCCATAGGCATGAACACTCATGAAAGAAGGCCATGGAATTGCATGGGCCGATGTACTGGAAGCATGCCGGTGATGTGCTGGCTGGAACTCGGCCTGTAGAACTCACTGTCATCATAGAGTTGTTGCAACTGAACCATAGGGGCAAAAAAAAGTTGGTGCGGGAGCTGCCGGAAACACTCCTATTATTGGCCACGGGCACCACTACAACATGGATGATGTTGGTATTGAGGCCATACTCAGTTGGAGTCGGTGGCGAGGACGCTGCCGGCACCGGGGCGGCCACTAGGTATCGGGGAAGGCAATCTGTCGAGCAGGTTGAGGGCGCCGTGGTGATAACGCTGGTAGGATGGGTCAGCTCCAAGGGTCTTCTTGACGATGCTCACCAAGCACCAACGATGAAGATCCCTGGAGCACCGCTGAGAAAGGAACGAGCTCGGGAGGCGCTTCCCGTAGGCTCGAGGCGTCGTGGTGGCCAAGTTGGGCGTGACCGTCGCCACCCCGTGCGGGATCAAGCACCGCCGGCCTGAGCGAGAATGTGCCGGGCACGTCCGCGAAGTGAGGAAGGAGTGGAGGCGGCTCGGTACCCTTGCGGAATGCCGCTGCCGAGCGTGCGATGCCGATGATCCTAGCCGGCGGATCGCCCACCTCCGCGCGAAGACACTCCGCTGAGCGCTCAATCTCTGGTTTCTAGCTGAGCATCGCTGAAGCATCTCGTCCAGCTTGGCGTTGATCTTCGCAGTCAGGTCCGCGATTTTGGAACTTGCTTGATTTTGGTGTTGCTGATATCCAGTGTTTGCAGACTGAAGATTCTTGGTAGACCTTGGAAGTTTCTAATTGATGTGCTAAAATCTGCTCATGATTCTTGGTAGATTTTAGCACATAAATTAGACGCCAATGAGGAAACCCATGAATTGGGTTATGATCTAAACATGTTTCTGAGGGTTTGTATTGTCTAGAAGCAAGCCTTTGTACTTCACTTTGCATGGAATTTTCTACTTCTGGGCTTCATTTACAGTTTCCCACCTATGACAGATTTCAGTTCTAACTCTGAACCGCTTTCTATTGCTCATATTAAAGTTTTACTTTGGTTGGCTTCGTGCACATTTTCATCCCTCCTTTGTCCATCGATAATACCTTAGAGTCGCGTCCCCAAATTTTTTTAGAGCGCGCTGGACATTTAACCGGTCCTAGTCGCGCGCCCTAAAGTTCGCCCGACGCGACCCAATACGGTGTTCTGCGCCCTGAGGTTGTCCCCGCTCCATAGGCGACGCTTCGAGTGCACCAGACAGAGCGAGAAGCGAGGCGGGAAGTGGCGGGTCTGATGCGTCATTGAGACACGAACGAAGCGTTACAGCTTTGCCTTAATGGCGACGGAGGGGCAAGGCGAGACGTCCCGTTGGCGCTACGCCTCCCCGACGCGGCGATGCACCTCCTCCACGCGTTGCCGCCATTTGCACGCCACCGCTTGTTTCGGCGCTTTCTTCCCGCGGCTTCTCACCCCTTTCCGCGCTTTCTTCCTGCCTCTTCTCGAGTCGCCGCCACCTATAAAAGGTTGCCTCCGCTCAATGGATGTCACCATAACCGCTAGCATCCCTTTCTCCACCTCAAAACATGCCTCGTCGCTTGCACACCACCTTTGCAATGATGAGCCGCGCCAGCGGTGGCCAGTTGTCTTCACCACCGTCTCCACCACTGATAACGCGTGAAGCACACGTCCGTTGGGAACCCCAAGAGGAAGGTGTGATGCGTACAGCAGCAAGTTTTCCCTCAGTAAGAAACCAAGGTTATCGAACCAGTAGGAGATGAAGGCCACGTGAAAGTTGTTGGTGAAGGAGTGTAGTGCGGCGCAACACCAGGGATTCCGGCGCCAACGTGGAACCTGCACAACACAATCAAAATACTTTGCCCCAACTTAACAGTGAGGTTGTCAATCTCACCGGCTTGCTGAAAACAAAGGATTAAACGTATAGTGTGGAGAATGATGTTTGCTTGCGAAGAACAGTAGAGAACAATGATTGCAGTAGATTATATTTCAGATGTAAAAGAATGGACCGGGGTCCACAGTTCACTAGTGGTGTCTCTCCAATAAGAAATAGCATGTTGGGTGAACAAATTACAGTTGGGAAATTGACAAATAGAGAGGGCATAACAATGCACATACATATCATGATGACTAATATGAGATTTACTTAGGGCATTACGACAAAGTACATAGACCGCTATCCAGCATGCATCTATGCCTAAAAAGTCCACCTTCGGGTTAGCATCCGCACCCCTTTCAGTATTAAGTTGCAAACAACAGACAATTGCATTAAGTATGGTGCGTAATGTAATCAACACAAATATCCTTAGACAAATCATTGATGTTTTATCCCTAGTGGCAACAGCACATCCACAACCTTAGAACTTTCCGTCACTCGTCCTGCATTCAATGGAGGCATGAACCCACTATCGAGCATTAATACCCCCTCTTGGAGTCACAAGTATCAACTTGGTCAGAGCCTCTACTAGAAACGGAGAGCATGCAAGATCATAAACAACACATATATGATAGATCAATAATCAACTTGACATAGTATTCCATATTCATCGGATCCCAACAAACACAACATGTAGCATTACAAATAGACGATCTTGATCATGATAGGCAGCTCACAAGATCTAAACATGATAGCACAAGAGGAGAAGACAACCATCTAGTTACTGCTATGGACCCATAGTCCAGGGATGAACTACTCACACATCAGTCCGGAGGCGATCATGGTGATGTAGAGTCCTCCGGGTGATGATTCCTCTCTCCGGCAGGGTGCCGGAGGCGATCTCCTGAATCCCCCGAGATGGGATTGGAGGCGGCGGCGTCTCTGCAACTTTTTCCGTATCGTGGCTCTCGGTAATAGGGTTTTCGCGACGGAGAGTTTAAGTAGGCGGAAGGGCAGAGTCGGAGGAGGCACGGGGGCCCCACACAAAGAATGCTCCTTGGCCACGCCACCATGTGGTGTCACCACCTCGTGGCCCCACTTTGTATCTCCTTCGGTCTTCTGGAAAGCTCCGTGGAAAATAAGACTCTAGGCTTTTGTTTCGTCCAATTCCGAGAATATTTTTTGTGTAGGATTTCTGAAACCAAAAACAGCAGAAAACAGGAACTGGCACTTCGGCATCTTGTTAATAGGTTAGTGCCGGAAAATGCATCAAAATGATATAAAGTGTATATAAAACATGTGAGTATTGTCATAAAACTAGCATGGAACATAAGAAATTATAGATACGTTTGAGACGTATCAAGCATCCCCAAGCTTAGTTCCTACTCGCCCTCGAGTAGGTAAACGATAACAAGGATAATTTCTGAAGTGACATGCTATCATAATCTTGATCAATACTATTGTAAAGCATATGAGATGAATGAAGTGATTCGAAGCAATGGTAAAGACAATGACTAAACAACCGAATCATATAGCAAAGACTTTTCATGAATAGTACTTTCAATACAAGCATCAATAAGACTTGCATAGGAGTTAACTCATAAAGCAATAAATTCTTAGTAGAAAGTTTTGAAGCAACACAAAGGAAGATATAAGTTTCAGCAGGTGCTTTCAACTTCAACATGTATATCTCATGGATAATTGTCAACACAAAGTAATATGATGAATGCAAATAAGCAAGTATGTAGGAATCAATGCACACAGTTGACACAAGTGTTTGCTTCTAAGATAGAAAGAAGTAGGTAAACTGACTCAACATAAAGTAAAAGAATGGCCCTTCGCAGAGGGAAGCATGGATTACTATTTTTGTGCTAGAGCTTTTATTTTGAAAACATAGAAACAATTTTGTCAACGGTAGTAATAATTCATATGTGTTATGCATAAGACATCCTATAAGTTGCAAGCCTCATGCATAGAATACCAATAGTGCTCGCACCTTGTCCTAATTAGCTTGGATTGACATGGATTATCATTGCATTACATATGTTTCAACTAAGTGTCACAAAGGGGTACCTCTATGCCGCCTGTACAAAGGTCCAAGGAGATAGATCGCATTTGATTTCTCGTTTTTGATAGATCTCAACTAAGGACATCCATACCCGGACAACATAGAAAACAAATAATGGACTCCTCTTTAATGCATAAGCATTCAACAACAGATAATATTCTCATAAGAGATTGAGGATCAATGTCCAAACTGAAACTTCCACCATGATTCATGGCTTTAGATAGCGGCCCAATGTTCTTCTCTAACAATATGCATACTCAAACCATTTGATCATGATAAATCACCCTTACTTCAGACAAGACGAACATGCATAACAACTCACAAGATATTCAACAAAGGTGTAATAGTTGATGGCGTCCCCAGAAACATGGTTACCGCTCAACAAGCAACTTATAAGAAATAAGATACATAAGCTACATATTCTTACCACAATAGTTTTTTAAGCTATTTTACCATGAGCTATATATTGCAAAGACAAGGAATGAAATTTTGAAGGTAGCACTCAAGCAATTTACTTTGGAATGGCAGAGAAATACCACATAGTAGGTAGGTATGGTGGACACAAATGGCATAGGTTTTGGCTCAAGGATTTGGATGCACGAGAAGTATTACCTCTCAGTACAAGGCTTTGGCTAACAAGGTTGTTTGAAGCAAACACAAGTATGAACCGGTACAGCAAAACTTACATAAGAACATATTGCAAGCATTATAAGACTCTACACTGTCTTCCTTGTTGTTCAAACACTTCACCAGAAAATATCTAGACTTTAGAGAGACCAATCATGCAAACCAAATTTCAACAAGCTCTACGATAGTTCTTCATTAATAGGTGCAAAGTACATGATGCAAGAGCTTAAACATAATCTATTTGAGCAAAACAATTGCCAAGTATCAAATTATTCAAGACAATATACCAATTACCACATGAAGCATTTTCTGTTTCCAACCAAATAACAATGAACGAAGCAGTTTCAACCTTCGCCATGAACATTAAAAGTAAAGCTAAGAACACCAGTGTTCATATGAACGAGCGGAGCGTGTCTCTCTCCCACACAAAGAATGCTAGGATCCAATTTTATTCAAACACAAAAAAAAAACATACAGACGCTCCAAGTAAAGCACATAAGATGTGACGGAATAAAAATATAGTTTCACTAGAGGTGACCTGATAAGTTGTCGATGAAGAAGGGGATGCCTTGAGCATCCCCAAGCTTAGATGCTTGAGTCTCCTTGAAATATAAGGGATGAACCACGGGGGCATCCCCAAGCTTAGACTTTTCACTCTTCTTGATCATATTGTATCATCCTCCTCTCTTGATCCTTGAATACTTCCTCCACACCAAACTCAAAACAAACTCATTAGAGGGTTAGTGCATAATCAAAAATTCACATATTCAGAGGTGACATAATCATTCTTAACACTTATGGACATTGCCCAAAGCTACTGAAAGTTAATGGAACAAAGAAATCCATCCAACGCAGTAAAAGAGACAATCTGAAATAAAATGCAGAATCTGTCAAAAAAGAACAGTCCGTAAAGACGAATTTTTTTGAGGCACTTAACTTGCTCAGATCAAAAATCTCAAATTGAATGAAAGTTGTGTACATATCTGAGGATCACACACGAAAATTGGCGGATTTTTCTGAGTTACCTACAGAGAGGCCTACTCAAATTCGTGACAGCAAGAAATCTGTTTCTGCGCAGTAATCCAAATCTAGTATCAACCTTACTATCAAAGACTTTACTTGGCACAACAATTCAATAAAATAAAGATAAGGAGAGGTTGCTACAGTAGTAACAACTTCCAAGACTCAAATATAAAACAAAATTGCTGTAGTAAAATAATGGGTTGTCTCCCATAAGCGCTTTTCTTTAACGCCTTTCAGCTAGGCGCAGAAAGTGTGAATCAAGTATAATCAAGAGATGAAGCATCAACATCATAATTTGTTCTAATAATAGAATCAAAAGGTAACTTAACTCTTTCTAGGGAAGTGTTCCATACCTTTCTTGAGAGGAAATTGATACTTAATATTCTCTTCCTTCATATCAATAATAGCACCAACAGTTCGAAGAAAAGGTCTTCCCAAAATAATGGGACAAGATGCATTGCATTCAATATCCAAGACAACGAAATCAACGGGGACAAGGTTATTATTAACCGTAATCTGAACATTAGTAATCCTCCCCAAAGGTTTCTTTATAGAATTATCAGCTAGATTAACATCCAAATAATAATTTTTCAATGGTGGCAAGTCAAGCATATCATAGAGTTTCTTAGGCATAACAGAAATACTTGCACCAAGATCACATAAAGCATTACAATCAAAATCATTGACCCTCATTTTAATGATGGGCTCCCAAACATCTTCTAACTTCCTAGGAATAGAAGTTTCAAGTTTTAATTTCTCTTC
This sequence comes from Lolium rigidum, assembly GCF_022539505.1. NCBI lineage: Eukaryota > Viridiplantae > Streptophyta > Magnoliopsida > Poales > Poaceae > Lolium > Lolium rigidum. The sequence goes on from NC_061508.1 coordinate 209,756,312, forward strand.
TCTAGCTTGAATGAGAGCATTTGTAATATGTTTCGTAAAGGCCAAATTTATAGCACTAGCATTAGAGCTTCTAGCAAGTTTTTGTAAGAACTTAATAACTTCAGAGATATGACAATCATCAAAATCTAAACCATTATGATCTAAAGCAATGGGATCGGTGTCCCCAATATTCTGAAAATTTTCAGCACTTTTATCACAAGCAGTTTCAGGCAATTTTGCACGCTTTGCACTAGGAGTGGAAACATTGCCAACACCAATTATTTTACCATTGATAGTAGGAGGTTAGTATCAACATTACTAGTGGTGGTAATAGTCCAAACTTTAGCTACATTATTCTTTTTAGCTAGTTTTTCTTCTTTTTCTTCTCTTTCCCACCTAGCATGCAATTCAACCATCAATCTAATATTTTCATTAATTCGAACTTGTATGGCATTTGCTGTAGCAAATGACTTAATATCTTTATCTTTATTAGGCATAACTTTCTAAAAGATCAACATCAGCAGCAAGACTATCAACCTTAGAAGCAAGAATATCAATTTTACCAAGCTTTTCCTCAACAGATTTGTTAAAAGCAGTTTGTGTACTAATAAATTCTTTAAGCATGGCTTCAAGACCAGAGGGTACACTCCTATTATTGTTGTAAGAATTACCATAAGAATTACCATAACCATTACCAGTATTAGAAGCATATGGCCTATAGTTGTTACCATAATTATTCCTATAAGCATTGTTGTTGAAATTATTATTTTTAATAAAGTTCACATCAACATGTTCTTCTTGGGCAACCAATGAAACTAAAGGAACATTATTAGGATCAACATTCGATCTACCATTAACAAGCATGGATATAATTACATCAATCTTATCACTCAAAGAAGAGGTTTCTTCGACAGAATTTACCTTCTTACCTTGAGGAGTCCTTTCAGTGTGCCATTCAGAGTAGTTGATCATCATATTATCAAGAAGCTTTGTTTCCGCCCCCAAGGTGATGGACATAAAAGTACCTCCAGCAGCTGAATCCAATAGGTTCCTCGAAGAAAAATTCAATCCTGCATAAAAGGTTTGGATGATCATCCAAGTAGTTAGTCCATGGGTTGGGCAATTCTTTACCAAAGATTTCATTCTTTCCCATGCTTGGGCAACATGTTCATTATCCAATTGCTTAAAATTCATAATGCTACTTCTCAAAGATATAATTTTAGCGGGAGGATAATATCTACCAATGAAAGCATCTTTACATTTAGTCCATGAATCAATACTATTCTTAGGCAAAGATAGCAACCAATCTTTAGCTCTTCCTCTTAAGGAGAAAGGAAACAATTTCAGTTTTATAATATCCCCATCTACATCCTTATACTTTTGCATTTCACAAAGTTCAACAAAATTATTAAGATGGGCAGCAGCATCATCGTAACTAACACCGAAAAATTGCTCTCTCATAACAAGATTTAGTAAAGCAGGTTTAATTTCATAAAATTCTGCTGTAGTAGCAGGTGGAGCAATAGGAGTGCATATAAAATCATTATTATTAGTGCTAGTGAAATCACACAACTTAGTGTTCTCAGGAGTATTCATTTTAACAGTAAAGCAAATTAAGTAAAGTAAAACAATTAACTATTTTTTTGTGTTTTTGATATAAAGCAAACAAGACAGAAAATAAAATAAAGTAAATGCAAGTAACTAATAATTTTTTTTGTGTTTTTAATATAAAGAAAGCAAACAAAACAAAAAGTAAAATAAAGTAAATGCAAGACAATAACAAAGTAAAGAGATTGGATGTGAGAGACTCCCCTTGCAGCGTGTCTTGATCTCCCCGGCAACGGCGCCAGAAAAAGAGCTTGATAACGCGTGAAGCACACATCCGTTGGGAACCCCAAGAGGAAGGTGTGATGCGTACAGCAGCAAGTTTTCCCTCAGTAAGAAACAAAGGTTATCGAACCAGTAGGAGATGAAGGCCACGTGAAGGTTGTTGGTGAAGGAGTGTAGTGCGGCGCAACACCAGGGATTCCGGCGCCAACGTGGAACCTGCACAACACAATCAAAATACTTTGCCCCAACTTAACAGTGAGGTTGTCAATCTCACCGGCTTGCTGAAAACAAAGGATTAAACGTATGGTGTGGAGAATGATGTTTGCTTGCGAAGAACAGTAGAGAACAATGATTGCAGTAGATTGTATTTCAGATGTAAAAGAATGGACCGGGGTCCACAGTTCACTAGTGGTGTCTCTCCAATAAGAAATAGCATGTTGGGTGAACAAATTACAGTTGGGCAATTGACAAATAGAGAGGGCATAACAATGCACATACATATCATGATGACTAATATGAGATTTACTTAGGGCATTACGACAAAGTACATAGACCGCTATCCAAGCATGCATCTATGCCTAAAAAGTCCACCTTCGGGTTAGCATCCGCACCCTTCCAGTATTAAGTTGCAAACAACAGACAATTGCATTAAGTATGGTGTGTAATGTAATCAACACAAATATCCTTAGACAAAGCATGGATGTTTTATCCCTAGTGGCAACAGCATATCCACAACCTTAGAACTTTCTGTCACTATCCCAGATTCAATGGAGGCATGAACCCACTATCGAGCATTAATACCCCCTCTTGGAGTCACAAGTATCAACTTGTCCAGAGCCTCTACTAGAAACGGAGAGCATGCAAGATCATAAACAACACATATATGATAGATCAATAATCAACTTGACATAGTATTACATATTCATCGGATCCCAACAAACACAACATGTAGCATTACAAATAGACGATCTTGATCATGATAGGCAGCTCACAAGATCTAAAAATGATAGCACAAGAGGAGAATACAACCATCTAGCTACTGCTATGGACCCATAGTCCAGGGATGAACTACTCACACATCAGTCCGGAGGCGATCATGGTGATGTAGAGTCCTCCGGGTGATGATTCCCCTCTCCGGCAGGGTGCCGGAGGTGATCTCCAGAATCCCCCGAGATGGGATTGGCGGCGACGGGGATTCTTGAGATCGCCTCCGGCACCCTGATACGCGTACAGCACGCGTCCGTTGGGAACCCCAAGAGGAAGGTGTGATGCGTACAGCGGCAAGTTTTCCCTCAGAAATAAACCAAGGTTTATCGAACCAGGAGGAGCCAAGAAGCATGTTGAAGGTTGATGGCGGCGGGATGTAGTGCGGCGCAACACCAGGGATTCCGGCGCCAACGTGGAACCTGCACAACACAACCAAAGTACTTTGCCCCAACGAAACAAGTGAGGTTGTCAATCTCACCGGCTTGCTGTAACAAAGGATTAGATGTATAGTGTGGATGATGATTGTTTGCAAAGAACGAGTAGAACAAGTATTGCAGTAGATTGTATTCGATGTAAAAGAATGGACCGGGGTCCACAGTTCACTAGAGGTGTCTCTCCCATAAGATAAATAGCATGTTGGGTGAACAAATTACGATCGGGCAATTGACAAATAGAGAGAGCATAACAATGCACATACATGATATGATGAATATTGTTAGATTTAATTGGGCATTACGACAAAGTACATAGACCGCTATCCAGCATGCATCTATGCCTAAAAAGTCCACCTTCAGGTTATCATCCGAACCCCTTCCAGTATTAAGTTGCAAAGCAACAGACAATTGCATTAAGTATGGTGCGTAATATAATCAATAACTACATCCTCGGACATAGCATCAATGTTTTATCCCTAGTGGCAACAGCACATCCACAACCTTAGAACTTTCTGTCACTGTCCCAAATTTAATGGAGGCATGAACCCACTATCGAGCAGAAATACTCCCTCTTGGAATTAAGAGCAAAAACTTGGCCAGAGCCTCTACTAATAACGGAGAGCATGCAAGATCATAAAAAACACATAGATAATAGATTGATAATCAACATAACATAGTATTCTCTATCCATCGGATCCCGACAAACACAACATATAGAATTATGGATAGATGATCTTGATCATGTTAGGAAGCTCACAAGATTCGACAATGAAGCACATGAGGAGAAGACAACCATCTAGCTACTGCTATGGACCCATAGTCCAGGGGTGAACTACTCACTCATCACTCCGGAGGCGACCATGGCGGTGAAGAGTCCTCCGGGAGATGATTCCCCTCTCCGGCGAGGTGCCGGAGGCGATCTCCGGAATCCCCCGAGATGGGATTGGCGGCGGCGGCGTCTCGGTAAGGTTTTCCGTATCGTGGCTCTCGGTACCGGGGGTTTCACGACGAAGGCTTTAAGTAGGCGGAAGGGCAACGCGGGGGCCACACGAGGGCCCCACACGCCGAGGCCGCGCGGCCAGGACCCGGGCCGCGCCGCCTCGTTGTGTCGGCGCCTCGTGGCCCCACTTCCTTTCCCCTCGGTCTTCTAGAAGCTTCGTGCAAAAATAGGACCCCGGGCGTTGATTTCGTCCAATACCGAGAATATTTCCTTTGTAGGATTTCGAAACCAAAAACAGCAGAAAACAGACAATCGGCTCTTCGGCATCTCGTTAATAGGTTAGTGCCGGAAAATGCATAAATACGACATATAATGTGTATAAAACATGTAGATATCATCAATAATGTGGCATGGAACATAAGAAATTATCGATACGTCGGAGACGTATCAGCATCCCCAAGCTTAGTTCTGCTCGTCCCGAGCAGGTAAACGATAACAAAGATAATTTCTGGAGTGACATGCCATCATAACCTTGATCATACTATTGTAAGCATATGTAGTGAATGCAGCGATCAAAACAATGGTAGTGACATGAGTAAACAAATGAATCATAAAGCAAATACTTTTCATGAATAGTACTTCAAGACAAGCATCAATAAGTCTTGCATAAGAGTTAACTCATAAAGCAATAAATCAAAGTAAAGGTATTGAAGCAACACAAAGGAAGATTAAGTTTCAGCGGTTGCTTTCAACTTATAACATATATATCTCATGGATATTGTCAACATAGAGTAATATAACAAGTGCAATATGCAAGTATGTAGGAATCAATGCACAGTTCACACAAGTGTTTGCTTCTTGAGGTGGAGAGAGATAGGTGAACTGACTCAACATAAAAGTAAAAGAAAGGTCCTTCAAAGAGGAAAGCGTCGATTGCTATATTTGTGCTAGAGCTTTGATTTTGAAAACATGAAACAATTTTGTCAACGGTAGTAATAAAGCATATGTATCATGTAAATTATATCTTACAAGTTGCAAGCCTCATGCATAGTATACTAATAGTGCCCGCACCTTGTCCTAATTAGCTTGGACTACCGGGATCATCGCAATACACATGTTTTAACCAAGTGTCACAAAGGGGTACCTCTATGCCGCCTGTACAAAGGTCCGAGGAGAAAGCTCGCATTTTGGATTTCTCGCTTTTGATTATTCTCAACTTAGACATCCATACCGGGACAACATAGACAACAGATAATGGACTCCTCTTTAATGCATAAGCATGTAGCAACAATTAGTGTTCTCATATGAGATTGAGGATATATGTCCAAAACTGAAACTTCCACCATGATTCATGGCTTTAGTTAGCGGCCCAATGTTCTTCTCTAACAATATGCATGCTCTAACCATTAAAGTGGTAGATCTCCCTTACTTCAGACAAGACGGACATGCATAGCAACTCACATGATATTCAACAAAGAGTAGTTGATGGGCTCCCCAGGAAACATGGTTATCGCACAACAAGCAACTTAATAAGAGATAAAGTGCATAAGTACATATTCAATACCACAATAGTTTTTAAGCTATTTGTCCCATGAGCTATATATTGTAAAGGTAAAGAATGGAAATTTTAAAGATAGCACTCAAGCAATTTACTTTGGAATGGCGGAGAAATACCATGTAGTAGGTAGGTATGGTGGACACAAATGGCATAGTGGTTGGCTCAAGGATTTTGGATGCATGAGAAGTATTCCCTCTCGATACAAGGTTTAGGCTAGCAAGATTATTTGAAACAAACACAAGGATGAACCGGTGCAGCAAAAGTCACATAAAAGACATATTGTAAACATTATAAGACTCTACACCGTCTTCCTTGTTGTTCAAAACTCAATACTAGAAATTATCTAGACTTTAGAGAGACCAAATATGCAAACCAAATTTTAGCAAGCTCTTTGTATTTCTTCATTAATGGGTGCAAAGTATATGATGCAAGAGCTTAAACATGAGCACAACAATTGCCAAGTATCAAATTATTCAAGACATTTTTAGAATTACTACATGTAGCATTTCCCAATTCCAACCATATAACAATTTAACGAAGAAGATTCAACCTTCGCCATGAATACTATGAGTAAAGCCTAAGGACATATTTGTCCATATGCAACAGCGGAGCGTGTCTCTCTCCCACACAGTGAATTCTAGGATCCACTTTATTCAAACAAAAACAAAAACAAAAACAAACCGACGCTCCAAGCAAAGCACATAAGATGTGATGGAATAAAAATATAGTTTCAGGGGAGGAACCTGATAATGTTGTCGATGAAGAAGGGGATGCCTTGGGCATCCCCAAGCTTAGAGGCTTGAGTCTTCTTAGAATATGCAGGGGTGAACCACCGGGGCATCCCCAAGCTTAGAGCTTTCACTCTCCTTGATCATATTGCATCATTTCCCTCTCTTGATCCTTGAAAACTTCCTCCACACCAAACTCGAAACAACTCATTAGAGGGTTAGTGCATAATAAAAATTAACATGTTCAGAGGTGACATAATAATTCTTAACACTTCTGGACATTGCATAAAGCTGCTGGACATTAATGGAACAAAGAAATTCATCCACCATAGCAAAAGAGGCAATGCGAAATAAAAGGCAGAATCTGTCAAAACAGAACAGTCCGTAAAGATGGATTTTATCGAGGCACCAGACTTGCTCAAATGAAAATGCCCAAATTGAATGAAAGTTGCGTACATATCTGAGGATCACGCACGTAAATTGGCATATTTTTCTGAGCTACCTACAGAGAGGCAGGTCGAAATTCGTGACAGCAAAGAAATCTGTTACTGCGCAGCAATCCAAATCTAGTATGAACCTTACTATCAACGATTTTACTTGGCACAACAATGCACAAAACTAAGATAAGGAGAGGTTGCTACAGTAGTAAACAACTTCCAAGACTCAAATATAAAATAAAGGGACTGTAGTAAAAATATGGGTTGTCTCCCATAAGCGCTTTTCTTTAACGCCTTTCAGCTAGGCGCAGAAAGTGTATATCAAGTGTTATCAAGAGATGAAGCATTGACATCATTACCAGGGGTGTTGGGAGTTTTCTCAACCATGCATAGTATGTTGGATACATAAGTTTCAGCGGCTCCCTTTTCATTAGTCTTGGGCTTGCTACTCTCATCAAACAAATTTTCAAGAACAAGCCAAGCATAATTATCATCTAGAGCTTCATGCATCGCTAGGAGCTTACATGGTATTGGTGCTTTAATCTCCCCACCATCATTAACATTATTAGTGTACTTAATTCTATCCATATCCATTTTTTCAAGTGTTCTTTTAAAGTCGGTATAAAAGCCAAGCCTCTTATGCTTAATAAAAACTTTTCTAGCTTCTATAGCTATATCTTCAAATTCTCGCACTAAGACTTTTAGAACAAAATCTCTCTTCTCTCCCCGCTCCATATCAGAAAGTATAAGAAACATGTGTTGTATCATGGGGTTGAGACTAATAAATCTAGCTTCCAACATGCGTACCAAACAAACAGAGGCATCTTCATAAGTAGGGACAGCTTTTGCAAGGGGTGTGTCTTTAAGATCTTCATGCATACTAACATGGGTGAAAAATTCTTCTATATTATCTCTTCCAATTATAGACCCTTGTCCCACAGGTATATCTTTTACAGTAAAATTAAGAGGAAACATGTTGAAATAAGTAAAGTAAATGCAAGTAACTAAATTTTTTTTTGTGTTTTCGATATAGAGTGCGAGACAGTAAATAAAGTAAAACTAGCAACTAATTTTTTTGTGTTTTGATATAATGCAGCAAACAAAGTAGTAAGTAAAGTAAAGCAAGACAAAAACAAAGTAAAGAGATTGGATTGTGGAGACTCCCCTTGCAGCGTGTCTTGATCTCCCCGGCAACGGCGCCAGAAAATATGCTTGATACGCGTACAGCACGCGTCCGTTGGGAACCCCAAGAGGAAGGTGTGATGCGTACAGCGGCAAGTTTTCCCTCGAAAGAAACCAAGGTTTATCGAACCAGGAGGAGCCAAGAAGCACGTTGAAGGTTGATGGCGGCGGGATGTAGTGCGGCGCAACACCGGGGATTCCGGCGCCAACGTGGAACCCGCACAACACAACCAAAGTACTTTGCCCCAACGAAACAGGTGAGGTTGTCAATCTCACCGGCTTGCTGTAACAAAGGATTAGATGTATAGTGTGGATGATGATTGTTTGCAAAGAACAGTAGAACAAGTATTGCGATAGATTGTATTCGATGTAAAAGAATGGACCGGGGTCCACAGTTCACTAGAGGTGTCTCTCCCATAAGATAAATAGCATGTTGGGTGAACAAATTACAGTCGGGCAATTGACTAATAGAGAGAGCATAACAATGCACATACATGATATGATGAATATTGTGAGATTTAATTGGGCATTACGACAAAGTACATAGACCGCTATCCAAGCATGCATCTATGCCTAAAAAGTCCACCTTCGAGGTTATCATCCGAACCCCTTCCGGTATTAAGTTGCAAAGCAACGAGACAATTGCATTAAGTATGGTGCGTAATGTAATCAATAACTACATCCTCGGACATAGCATCAATGTTTTATCCCTAGTGGCAATAGCACATCCACAACCTTAGAACTTTCCGTCACCGTCCCGCATTTAATGGAGGCATGAACCCACTATCGAGCATAAATACTCCCTCTTGGAGTTAAGAGCAAAAACTTGGCCAGAGCCTCTACTAATAACGGAGAGCATGCAAGATCATAAACAACACATAGATAATAGATTGATAATCAACATAACATAGTATTCTCTATCCATTGGATCCCGACAAACACAACATATAGAATTACGGATAGATGATCTTGATCATGTTAGGTAGCTCACAAGATCCGACAATGAAGCACATGAGGAGAAGACAACCATCTAGCTACTGCTATGGACCCATAGTCCAGGGGTGAACTACTCACTCATCACTCCGGAGGCGACCATGGCGGTGAAGAGTCCTCCGGGAGATGATTCCCCTCTCGCGGCGGGTGCCGGAGGCGATCTCCGTAATCCCCGAGACGGGATTGGCGGCGGCGGCGTCTCGATAGGTTTTCCGTATCGTGGCTCTCGGCATCGGGGTTTCGCGACGAAGGCTTTAAGTAGGCGGAAGGGCAACGCGGGGGGCCACACGAGGGCCCCACACGCCGAGGCCGTGCGGCCGGGACCCGGGCCGCGCCGCCCTGTTGTGTCGGCGCCTCGTGGCCCCACGTCCTTTCCCCTCGGTCTTCGGAAGCTTCGTGCAAAAATAGGACCCGGGCGTTGATTTCGTCCAATTCCGAGGATATTTCCTTTGTAGGATTTCTGAAACCAAAAACAGCAGAAAACAAGAATCGGCTCTTCGGCATCTCGTTAATAGGTTAGTGCCAGAAAATGCATAAATACGACATATAATGTGTATAAAACATGTAGATATCATCAATAATGTGGCATGGAACATAAGAAATTATCGATACGTCGGAGATGTATCACACCCCGCCGGAGAGGGGAATCATCACCGGAGGGCTCTACATCATCATGCCCGCCTCCGGATTGATGTGTGAGTAGTTCATCCCTGGACTATGGGTCCATAGCAGTAGCTAAATGGTTGTCTTCTCCTCTTGTGCTATCATGTTTAGATCTTGTGAGCTGCCTATCATGATCAAGATCGTTGATACGTCCCAAACGTATCTATAATTTCTTATGTTCCATGCTACTTTTATGATGATACTCACATGTTTTATACACACTTTATGTCATTATTATGCATTTTCCGGAACTAACCTATTGACAAGATGCCGAAGTGCCAGTTCCTGTTTTCTGCTGTTTTTGGTTTCAGAAATCCTAGTAAGGAAATATTCTCGGAATTGGACGAAATCAACGCCCAGCATCTTATTTTTCCACGAAGCTTCCAGAACACCGGAGAGAGACCAGAGGGGAGCCAGGGGCCCCACACGCTAGGGCGGCGCGGCCAAGGGGTGGGGCGCGCCCCCCTATTGTGTGGCCCCACCAGAACCCCTCCGAGGCTGCCCTTCCGCCTACTTAAGGACTCTGTCGCGAAAACCCTAAACGAAAAAGCCACGGTACGAGAAACCTTCCGCAGCCGCCGCCATCGCGAAGCCAAGATCTGGGGGACAGAAGTCTCTGTTCCGGCACGCCGCCGGGACGGGGAAGTGCCCCCGGAAGGCATCTCCATCGACACCACCGCCATCTTCATCACCACTGCTGTCTCCCATGAGGAGGGAGTAGTTCTCCATCGAGGCTAAGAGTTGTACCGGTAGCTATGTGGTTAATCTCTCTCTCCATGTACTTCAATACAATGATCTCATGAGCTGCCTTACATGATTGAGATCCATATGATGAGCTTGTAATCTAGATGTCATTATGCTATTCAAGTGGTTTTTACTTATGTGATCTCCGGAGACTCCTTGTCCCACGTGTGTAAAGGTGACAGTGTGTGCACCGTGTGGGTCTCTTAGGCTATATTTCACAGAATAATTGTTCACTGAGTTATGATTTGAGTCGGATGTCTCTATGAAATTATGGTGTGTTAGTACCTCCTATGAATGCTCACAGTGACAGCGTGGGGTGTTTATTAGTACTTGGGAATACATCTTTAAGGTTTGCCTACATGATGAATTAGTGTTCGTTATCTTGCCAAAGAGTAATTCAGAATAGCATTGTGAAGTGCTTATTTATATTCCTTTATGATTGCAATGTGCTTTATATCACTATTAATCTATGTGCTACTCTAGTGATGTTATTAAAGTAATCTATTCCTCCTCCATGATGTAATGGTGACAGTGTGTGCATCATGTAGTACTTGGCGTAGTTTATGATTGTAATCTCTTGTAGATTATGGAGTTAACTATTACTATGATAGTATTGATGTGATCTATTCCTCCTTTCATAGTCCTGTCGGTGACGAGTGTGCATGCTATGTTAGTACTCGGTATAATTGCGTTGGTCTATCATGCACTCTAAGGTTATTTAAATATGAACATCGAATGTTGTGGAGCTTGTTAACTCCGGCATTGAGGTGCTCTTGTAGCCCTACACAATTAATGGTGTTTGTCATCCAACAAGAGAGTGTAGAGTGGTTTTATTATGTGATCAATGTTGAGAGTGTCCACTAGTGAAAGTATGATCCCTAGGCCTTGTTTCCAAATACTGCAATCATCGCTTATTTACTGTTTTACTGCATCTTTACTTCCTGCAATATTACTACCATCAACTGCACGCCGGCAAGCTATTTTCTGGCGCCGTTACTACTGCTCATATACATCCATACTACTTGTATTTCACTATCTCTTCGCCGAACTAGTGCACCTATACATCTGACAAGTGTATTAGGTGTGTTGGGGACACAAGAGACTTCTTGTATCGTAATTGCAGGTTTGCTTGAGAGGGATATCTTTGTCCTCTACCTCCCTGAGTTCGATAAACCTTGGGTGATTCACTTAAGGGAAACTTGCTACTGTTCTACAAACCTCTGCTCTTGGAGGCCCAACACTGTCTACAGGAATAGAAGCGTGCGTAGACATCAAGCTATTTTCTGGCGCCGTTGCGGGGGAGGTAAGGTAAAAGGTATTCACATCCTCCGACTACTAAGCTATTTCCTAGCATTGTTGCCGGTGTGTGAGTGCTCGAAGCTATCTCCTTTAGATCCTGCAATTGCATCTTTTTGTTTCTTGTTTACACTAGTTAAGCATAATGGAAAACAACATAGAGCTTCTTATTCTATTTCCTGAGTTAAGATATGGATTGTTTGATGCGAAAATTAAAAAACCTATGGAATCTTATTTGCATGCTAGTAGCAATGATATTAGTATGAACGCTTTGAACACCATTGTTGCTAATGATATGGAAAATTCTAAGCTTGGGGAAGCTGATTTTGATGAGTATGATATTTTTAGTCCCCCAAGTTTTGAGGAGAAAATTTTCTTTGATGATACTTTGCCTCCTATTTATGATAATTATAATGATAGCGGTCTTTTGGTGCCGCCTACTATGGAGAGTAAATTTTATTATGATTATACTATGCCTCCTACACTTGATGAGAATAATAATGATAGCTACTTTGTTGAATTTGCTCCCACTACAACTAATAAAATTGATTATGCTTATGTGGAGAGTAATAATTTTATGCATATAGCTCATGATAAGAATGTTTCATTTGATAGTTATATTGTTGAGTTTTTTCATGATGCTACTGAAAATCTTTATGAGAGAGGAAAATATGGTCGTAGAAGTTTTCATGTTACTAAAACACCTCTCTATATGCTGAAAATCTTGAAGTTGCGCTTGTCTAGTTTTCCTATGCTTGTTGCATTATGCCTACATGACTTGTTTATTTACAAGATTCCTTTCCATAGGAAGTGGGTTAGGATTAAATTTGTTTTGAATTTGCTTCTTGATGCTCTCTTTTGCTTCAACTCTTATTTCTTGCGAGTGCATCATTAAAACTGCTGAGCCCATCTTAATGGCTATAAAGAAAGCACTTCTTGGGAGATAACCCATGTCTTTATTTTACTACAGCAATTTTGTTTTGTATTTGAGTCTTGGAAGTTGTTACTACTGTAGCAACCTCTCCTTATCTTTATTTTATTGCATTGTTGTGCCAAGTAAAGTATTTGATAGTAAAGTCAATACTAGATTTGGATTACTGCGCAGAAACAGATTTCTTTCTGTCACGAATTTGGGCAGGGTTCTCTGTAGGTAACTCAGAAAAATCTGCCAATTTACGTGCGTGATCCACAGATATGTACGCAACTTTCATTCAATTTGAGATTTTTCATCTGAGCAAGTTAAGTGCCCCTTAAAAATTCGTCTTTACGGACTGTTCTGTTTTGACAGATTCTGCCTTTTATTTTGCATTGCCTCTTTTGCTATGTTGAATGGATTTCTTTGTTCCATTAACTTTTAGTAGCTTTGGGTAATTTCCAGAAGTGTTAAGAATGATTATGTCACCTCTGAATATGTGAATTTTTGATTATGCACTAACCCTCTAATGAGTTTGTTTTGAGTTTGGTGTGGAGGAAGTTTTCAAGGGTCAAGAGAGGAGGATGATACAATATGATCAAGAAGAGTGAAAAGTCTAAGCTTGGGGATTCCCCCGTGGTTCATCCCTGCATATTTCAAGAAGACTCAAGAATCTAAGCTTGGGGATGCCCAAGGCATCCCCTTCTTCATCGACAACTTATCAGGTCACCTCTAGTGAAACTATATTTTTATTCCGTCACATCTTATGTGCTTTACTTGGAGCGTCTGTGTGCTTTTATTTTCGTTTTGTTATCTTAGTACTCCGAATAAATTGGATCATACCTTGTTTGGGAGAGAGACACGCTCCGCTTTTTCATTTGAACACTTGTGTTCTTCGCTTTATTCTTAATGTTCATGGCGAAGGTTGAAACTGCTTCGTTCATTGTTATATGGTTGGAAACAGAAAATGCTGCATGTGGTAATTGGTATAATGTCTTGAATAATTTGACACTTGGCAATTGTTGTGCTCACATATATCATGTTTAAGCTCTTGCATCATGTACCTTGTACCCATTAATAAATAACTACATAGAGCTTGTTAAATTTTGGTTTGCATGATTGATCTCTAGAGTCTAGATATTTTCTGGTTAAGGTGTTTGAACAACAAGGAGACAATGTAAAATCTTATAATACTTACAATATGTTCATATGTGAGCTTTGCTGCACCTTTTATACTTGAGTTTGCTTCAAACAACCTTGCTAGCCTAGCCTTGTATTGAGAGTAATTCTTCTCGTGCATCCAAATCCTTGAGCCAAAAACTATGCCATTTGTGTCCACCATACCTACCTACCACATGGTATTTCTCTGCCATTCCAAAGTACATTACTTGAGTGGTACCTTTAAAATTCTATTCTTTGCCTTTGCAATATATAGCTTATGTGAAAAATAGCCTTAAAAACTATTGTGGTGAAGAGTATGTACTTATGTGTCTTATTTCTTAATAAGTTGCTTGTTGAGCGGTAACCATGTTTCTGGGGACGCCATCAACTTTTACACCTTTGTTGAATATCATGTGAGTTGCTATGCATGTTCATCTTGTCTGAAGTAAGGGTGATTTTCATGATCAAATGGTTTGAGTATGCATATTGTTAGAGAAGAACATTGGGCCGCTAACTAAAGCCATGAATCATGGTGGAAGTTTCAGTTTGGACAATTAATCCTCAATCTCTTATGAGAATATTATCTCGTTGTTGAATGCTTATGCATTAAAATAGGAGTCCATTATCTGTTGTCTATGTTGTCCCGGTATGGATGTCTAAGTTGAGAATAATCAAAAGCGAGAAATCCAATGCGAGCTTTCTCCTTAGACCTTTGTACAGGCGGCATAGAGGTACCCCTTTGTGACACTTGGTTGAAACATATGCTATGCAATGATAATCCATGTTAATCCAAGCTAATTAGGACAAGGTGCTGATGACGCGTAAAGCACACGCCCGTTGGGAACCCCAAGTGGAAGGTGTGATGCGTACAGCAGCAAGTTTCCCTCAGTAAGAAACCAAGGTTTATCGAACCAGTAGGAGTCAAGAAGCACGTTGAAGGTTGATGGCGGAGGAGTGTAGTGCGGCACAACACCGGGGATTCCGGCGCCAACGTGGAACCTGCACAATACAATCACAGAACTTTGCCCCAACGTAACAGCGAGGTTGTCAATCTCACCGGCTTGCTGTAAACAAAGGATTAGAGGTATAGTGTGGATGATGATGGTTGTTTGCGAAGAACAGTAAAGAACAATTGCAGCAGTTTGTATTTCAGATGTAAAGAATAGGACCGGGGTCCACAGTTCACTAGCGGTGTCTCTCCCATAAGATAGCAGATGTTGGGTGAACAAATTACAGTTGGGCAATTGACAAATAAAGAAGGCATAACAATGCACATACATATATCATGATGAGTACTATGAGATTTAATCGGGGCATTACGACAAAGTACATAGACCGCTATCCAGCATGCATCTATGCCTAAAAAGTCCACCTTCGGGTTATCATCCGAACCCCCTCCAGTATTAAGTTGTAAACAACAGACAATTGCATTAAGTATGGTGCGTAATGTAATCAACACAAATATCCTTAGACAAAGCATCGATGATTTACCCTAGTGGCAACAACACATCCACAACCTTAGAACTTTCTGTCACTGTCCCAGATTTAATAGAGGCATGAACCCACTATCGAGCATAAATACTCCCTCTTGGAGTCACAATTATCAACTTGGCCAGAGCCTCTACTAGCAACGGAGAGCATGCAAGAACATAAATAACATATATGATAGATTGATAATCAACTTGACATAGTATTCAATATTCATCGGATCCCAACAAACACAACATGAAGGATTACAAATAGATGATCTTGATCATGATAGGCAGCTCACAAGATCTAACATGATAGCACAATGGGGAGAAGACGACCATCTAGCTACCGCTATGGACCCATAGTCCAGGGGTGAACTACTCACACATTGATCCGGAGGCGATCATGGCGATGAAGAGACCTCCGGGAGATGATTCCCCTCTCCGGCAGGGTGCCGGAGGCGATCTCCTGAATCCCCCGAGATGGGATTGGCGGCGGCGGCGTCTCCGGAAGGTTTTCCGTATCGTGGCTCTCGGCATCGGGGGTTTCGCGACGAAGACTATATGTAGGCGGAAGGGCAGGTCGGGGGCCACACGAGGGCCCCAAACAACAGGCCGGCGCGGCCAAGGCTTGGGCCGCGCCGCCTAGTGTGGCGCCACCTCGTGGCCCCACTTCGTAAGTCCTCCGGTCTTCCGGAAGCTTCGTGCAAAAATAGGACCCCGGGCGTTGATTTCGTCCAATTCCGAGAATATTTCCTTACTAGGATTTCTGAAATCAAAAACAGCGAGAAAACAAAGAATCGGCTCTTCGGCATCTCGTCAATAGGTTAGTGCCGGAAAATGCATAATAATGACATATAATGTGTATAAAACATGTGAGTATCATCATAAAAGTAGCATGGAACATAAGAAATTATAGATACGTTTGGGACGTATCAAGCATCCCCAAGCTTAGTTCCTACTCACCCTCGAGTAGGTAAACGATAACAAAGATAATTTCTGAAGTGACATGCTATCATAATCTTGATCATACTATTGTAAAGCATATGAGATGGATGCAGCGATTCGAAGCAATGATGAAGATAATGAGTAAACAAATGAATCATATAGCAAAGACTTTTCATGAATAATACTTTCAAGACAAGCATCAATAAGACTTGCATAAGAGTTACTCATAAAGCAATAGATTCAAAGTAAAAGCATTGAAGCAACATAAAGGAAGATAAAGTTTCAGCGGTTGCTTTCAACTTCAACATGTATATGTCATGGATAATTGTCAACACAAAGCAATATAACAAGTGCAATAAGTAAACATGTAAGAATCAATGCACACAGTTGACACAAGTGTTTGCTTCTGGGATAGAAAGAATAGGCAAATTGACTCAACAATAAAGTAAAAGATAAGCCCTTCGCAGAGGGAAGCATTGATTACTATATTTGTGCTACAGCTTTTCATTTTGAAAACAAGAAACAATTTTGTCAACTGTAGTAATATAGCATATGTGTTATGTATAAGACATCTTATAAGTTGCAAGCCTCATGCATAGTATACTAATAGTGCTCGCACCTTGCCCTAATTAGCTTGGTTAACACGGATTATCATTGCATAGCATATGTTTCAACCAAGTGTCACAAAGGGGTACCTCTATGCCGCCTATACAAAGGTCTAAGGAGAAAGCTCGCATTGGATTTCTCGCTTTTGATTATTCTCAACTTAGACATCCATACCGGGACAACATAAACAACAGATAATGGACTCCTCTTTAATGCATAAGCATTCAACAACAGTTATTATTCTCATAAGAGATTGAGGATTAGCTGTCCACACTGAAACTTCCACCATGAATCATGGCTTTAGTTAGCGGCCCAATGTTCTTCTCTAACAGTATGCATACTCAAACCATTTGATTGTGAAAACCGCCCTTACTTCAGACAAGACGAACATGCATAGCAACTCACATGATATTCAACAAAGGTAAAAGAGTTGATGGCGTCCCCAGAAAACATGGTTACCGCTCAAGAAGCAACTTACTAAGAAATAAGACACATAAGTACATATTCTTCACCACGATAGTTTTTAAGCTATTTTGTCCCATGAGCTATATATTGCAAAGGTAAAGAATAGAAATTTTAAAGGTAGCACTCAAGTAATTTACTTTGGAATGGCGGAGAAATACCATGTAGTAGGTAGGTATGGTGGACACAAATGGCATGGTTATTGGCTCAAGGATTTGGATGCACGAGAAGAATTCCTCTCAATACAAGGCTAGGCTAGCAAGGTTGTTTGAAGCAAACTCAAGTATAAAAGGTGCAGCAAAGCTCACATATGAACATATTGTAGCTATTATAAGACTTTACATTGTCTCCTTGTTGTTCAAACACCTCAACCAGAAAATATCTAGACTCTAGAGATCAATCATGCAAACCAAATTTTAACAAGCTTTATGTAGTTATTCATTAATGAGTACAAGTATATGATGCAAGAGCTTAAACAATATCTATATGAGCACAACAATTGCCAAGTATCACATTATTCAAGACATTAAACCATTTACCACATGCGGCATTTTCCGTTTCCAACCATATAACAATGAATGAAGTAGTTCAAATTTCGCAATGAACATTAAAGATGAAGCTAAGAACATATGTGTTCATACGAAACAGCGGAGCGTGTCTCTCTCCCAAACAAAGAATGCTAGGATCCGATTTATTCAAACAAAAACAAAAATAAAAACAAACAAACGCTCCAAGTAAAGCACATAAGATGTGACGGAATAAAAATATAGTTTCACTAGAGGAACCTGATAAGTTGTCGATGAAGAAGGGATGCCTTGGGTATCCCCAATCTTAGACGCTTGAGTCTTCTTAAAATATGCAGGGATGAACTACGGGGGCATCCCCAAGCTTTGACTTTTCACTCTTCTTGATCATATTGTATCATCCTCCTCTCTTGACACTTGAAAACTTCCTCCACACCAAACTCGAAACAAACTCATTAGAGGGTCAGTGCATAATTCATATATTCAGAGGTGACATAATCATTCTTAACACTTCTGGATATTGCACAAAGCTACTGAAAGTTAATGGAACAAAGAAATCCATCTAACATAGCAAAAGAGGCAATGCGAAATAAAAGGCAGAATCTGTCAAAACAGAACAGTTCGTAAAGACGAATTTTAAAGTGGTACCAGACTTTCTCAGATGAAAATGCCCAAATTGAATTAAAGTTGCGTACATATCTGAGGATCACGCACGTAAATTGGCAGATTTTTTTGATTTTTCTACAGGGACTACTGCCCAAATTCGTGACAGCAAGAAATCTGTTCCTGCGCAGTAATCCAAATCTAGTATTGACTTTACTATCAAAGACTTTACTTGGCACAACAATGCAATAAAATAAAGATAAGGAGAGGTTGCTAAAGTAGTAACAACTTCCAAGACTCAAATATAAAACAAAGTGCAGAAGTAAAAATAATGGGTTGTCTCCCGTAAGCGCTTTTCTTTATAGCCATTAAGATGGGCTCAGTAAATTTAATGATGCACTCGCATAAGGATGAGAGTTGAAGCAAAGAGAGCATCAAAAAGAAAGTATGAAACAAATTTAAGCCTAACCCACTTCAGATGAAAAGGAATCTTGTAAATAAACAAGTCAATGAAGAACAAAGTGAATAGCATAGGAAGACAAATCAAGTGTAACTTCAAAAATTTCAGCATATAGAGAGGTGTTTTAGTAACATGAAAATTTCTACAACCATATTTTCCTCTCTCAAAATAATTTCCAGTAGCATTGTGAACAAACTCAACAATATAATTATCACATAAAGCATTATTATCATGAGTCTCATGCATAAAATAATTACTACTCCCAACATAAGCATAGTCATTCTTATTAATTGCAGTGGGAGCAAATTCAACAAAGTAGCTATCATTTTTATTCTCATCACCATAATCATCAAATGTAGGAGGCATAGTATAATCATAATAAAATTTATCCTCAATAGTAGGTGGCACCAAAATACCACTATCATCATAAATGGGAGGAAAAGTGTCATCAAAGTAAATTCTCTCCTCCATGCTTGGGGGACTAAAAATATCATGCTCATCAAGACCAGCTTCCCCAAGCTTAAATTCTTCCATAGCATTAGCAATAATAGTGTTCAAAGAGTTCATGCTAATAACATTGCTACAACTATTTTGCAAACAAAGTTCCATGGGTTTTTTAATTTTCTCTTCAAACGCCTCATGTCCTAACTCAAGATAAATACTACTCCCTCCGTTCCTTTCTATAGTGCCTATAGATTTTTTGCATTTGTTTCAGAATATAAGGTTGTAGCTTAGCTTTTTTTCAATTACCCCCTCCCAGTTCAGCTCCCAAATCGTTCAGCACCCAAATTTGTTATGGTAAGTTAGTAAGATACGGATTTTCCAAATTTTACGTTGATCTCAAATCGTTCAGCTAGGGGTCTTATGTAAAAAATACTCTTGCGCTAATTTCCGTGCGAAAAAACTATAGGCACTATAGAATGGAATAGAGGGAGTATAAAGATCTCTAATATTTTTGTTGTTTTTCATTAAGCCTAACTAGTGAAATCACACAACTTAGTGTTCTCAGGAGTATTCATTTTAACAGTAGTAAAAATAAGTAAAGAAAACTAAATTAAGTAGAGTAAATGCAAGTAACTAATTTTTTGTGTTTTTAATATAGAGAGCAAGACAGTAAATAAAGTAAAACTATCAACTAATTTTTTGTGTGTTTTGATTAAGTGCAGCAAACAAAGTAGTAAATAAAGTAAAGCAAAGCAAGACAAAAACAAAGTAAAGAGATTGAAAGTGGGAGACTCCCCTTGCAGCGTGTCTTGATCTCCCCGGCAACGGCGCCAGAAATTTAGCTTGATGACGCGTAAAGCACACGCCCGTTGGGAACCCCAAGTGGAAGGTGTGATGCGTACAGCAGCAAGTTTCTCTCAGTAAGAAACCAAGGTTTATCGAACCAGTAGGAGTCAAGAAGCACGTTGAAGGTTGATGGCGGAGGAGTGTAGTGCGGCGCAACACCAGGGATTCCGGCGCCAACGTGGAACCCGCACAACACAATCACAGAACTTTGCCCCAACGTAACAGCGAGGTTGTCAATCTCACCGGCTTGCTGTAAACAAAGGATTAGAGGTATAGTGTGGATGATGATGGTTGTTTGCGAAGAACAGTAAAGAACAATTGCAGCAGTTTGTATTTCAGATGTAAAGAATAGGACCGGGGTCCACAGTTCACTAGCGGTGTCTCTCCCATAAGATAGCAGATGTTGGGTGAACAAATTACAGTTGGGCAATTGATAAATAAAGAAGGCATAACAATGCACATACATATATCATGATGAGTTCTATGAGATTTAATCAGGGCATTACGACAAAGTACATAGACCGCTATCCAGCATGCATCTATGCCTTAAAAGTCCACCTTCAGGTTATCATCCGAACCCCTTCGAGTATTAAGTTGTAAACAACGGACAATTGCATTAAGTATGGTGCGTAATGTAATCAACACAAATATCCTTAGACAAAGCATCGATGTTTTATCCCTAGTGGCAACAAGCACATCCACAAACTTAGAACTTTCTGTCACTGTCCCAGATTTAATGGAGGCATGAACCCACTATCGAGCATAAATACTCCCTCTTGGAGTCACAAGTATCAACTTGGCCAGAGCCTCTACTAGCAACGGAGAGCATGCAAGAACATAAATAACATATATCATAGATTGATAATCAACTTGACATAGTATTCAATATTCATCGGATCCCAACAAACACAACATGAAGGATTACAAATAGATGATCTTGATCATGATAGGCAGCTCACAAGATCTAACATGATAGCACAATGGGGAGAAGATGACCATCTAGCTACTGCTATGGACCCATAGTCCAGGGGTGAACTACTCACACATCGATCCGGAGGCGATCATGGCGATGAAGAGACCTCCGGGAGATGATTCCCCTCTCCGGCAGGGTGCCGGAGGCGATCTCCTGAATCCCTCGAGATGGGATTGGCGGCAGCGGCGTCTCTGGAAGGTTTTCCGTATCATGGCTCTCGGTACTGGGGGTTTCGCGACGAAGACTATATGTAGGCGGAAGGGCAGGTCAGGGGGCCACACGAGGGCCCCACACAACAGGCCGGCGCGGCCAAGGCTTGGGCCGCGCCGCCCTAGTGTGGCGCCACCTCGTGGCCCCAATTCGTAAGTCCTCCGGTCTTCTGGAAGCTTCGTGCAAAAATAGGACCCTGGGCGTTGATTTCGTCCAATTCCGAGAATATTTCCTTACTAGGATTTCTGAAACCAAAAACAGCAGTAAAACAAGCAATCGGCTCTTCGGCATCTCGTCAATAGGTTAGTGCCGGAAAATGCATAATAATGACATATAATGTGTACAAAACATGTGAGTATCATCATAAAAGTAGCATGGAACATAAGAAATTATAGATACGTTTGAGACATATCAGGTGCGAGCACTATTGGTATACTATGCATGAGGCTTGCAACTTATAGGATATCTTATACATAACACATATGCTTTATTACTACCGTTGACAAAATTGTTTCTATGTTTTAAAAATGAAAAGCTCTAGCACAAAAATAGTAATCCATGCTTCCCTCTGCGAAGGGCCTATCTTCTACTTTATTATTGAGTCAGTTTACCTATTCTTTCTATCCCAGAAGCAAACACTTGTATCAATTGTGTGCATTGATTCTTACATGTTTACCTATTGCACTTGTTATACTACTTTGTGTTGACAATTATCCATGAGATAAATATGTTGAAGTTGAAAGCAACTGCTGAAACTTATATCTTCCTTTGTGTTGTTTCAAAGATTTCTACTAAGAATTTATTGCTTTATGAGTAACTCTTATGCAGTCTTATTGATGCTTGTCTTGAAGGTATTATTCATGAAAAGTCTTTGCTATATGATTCATTTGTTTACTCATTATCTCTGCCATTGCTTCGAATCGCTGCATTCATCTCATATGCTTTACAATAGTATTGATCAAGATTATGATAGCATGTCACTTCAGAAATTATCCTTGTTATCGTTTACCTACTCGAGGGCGAGTAGGAACTAAGCTTGGGGATGCTTGATACGTCCCAAACGTATCTATAATTTCTTATGTTCCATGCTACTTTTATGATGATACTCACATGTTTTATACAAACTTTATGTCATTATTATGCATTTTCCGGAACTAACCTATTGACAAGATGCCGAAGTGCCAGTTCCTATTTTCTGTTGTTTTTGGTTTCAGAAATCCTAGTAAGGAAATATTCTCGGAATTGGACGAAATCAACGCCCAGTATCTTATTTTTCCACGAAGCTTCCAGAACACCGGAGAGAGACCAAAGGGGAGCCAGGGGGGCCCCACACGCCAGGGCGGCGCGGCCAAGGGGTGGGGCGCGCCCCCCTATTGTGTGGCCCCACCAGAACCCCTCCGAGGCTGCCCTTCCGCCTACTTAAGGACTCCGTCGCGAAAACCCTAAACGAAAAAGCCACGGTACGAGAAACCTTCCAGAGCCGCCGCCATCGCGAAGCCAAGATCTGGGGGACAGAAGTCTCTGTTCCGGCACGCCGCCGGGACGGGGAAGTGCCACCGGAAGGCATCTCCATCGACACCACCGCCATCTTCATCACCGCTGCTGTCTCCCATGAGGAGGGAGTAGTTCTCCATCGAGGCTAAGGGTTGTACCAGTATCTATGTGGTTAATCTCTCTCTCCATGTACTTCAATACAATGATCTCATGAGCTGCCTTACATGATTGAGATCCATATGATGAGCTTGTAATCTAGATGTCATTATGCTATTCAAGTGGATTTTACTTATGTGATCTCCGGAGACTCCTTGTCCCACGTGTGTAAAGGTGACAGAGTGTGTGCACCGTGTGGGTCTCTTAGGCTATATTTCACAGAATACTTGTTCACCGAGTTATGATTTGAGTCGGATGTCTCTATGAAATTATGGTGTGTTAGTACCTCCTATGAATGCTCACGGTGACGGCGTGGGGTGTTTATTAGTACTTGGGAATACATCTTTAAGGTTTGCCTACATGATGAATTAGTGTTCGTTATCTTGCCAAAGAGTAATTCAGAATAGCATAGTGAAGTGCTTATTTATATTCCTTTATGATTGCAATGTGCTTTATATCACTATTAATCTATGTGCTACTCTAGTGATGTTATTAAAGTACTCTATTCCTCCTCCATCATGTAGTACTTGGCGTAGTTTATGATTGTAATCTCTTGTAGATTATGGAGTTAACTATTACTATGATAGTATTGATGTGATCTATTCCTCCTTTCATAGTCTGTCGGTGACAGTGTGCATGCTATGTTAGTACTCGGTATAATTGCGTTGGTCTATCATGCACTCTAAGGTTATTTAAATATGAACATCGAATGTTGTGGAGCTTGTTAACTCCGGCATTGAGGTGCTCTTGTAGCCCTACACAATTAATGGTGTTTGTCATCCAACAAGAGAGTGTAGAGTGGTTTTATTATGTGATCAATGCTGAGAGTGTCCACTAGTGAAAGTATGATCCCTAGGCCTTGTTTCCAAATACTGCAATCATCGCTTATTTATCGTTTTACCGCATCTTTACTTCCTGCAATATTACTACCATCAATCGCACGCCAAGCAAGCTATTTTCTGGCGCCGTTACTACTGCTCATATACATCCATACTACTTGTATTTCACTATCTCTTCGCTGAACTAGTGCACCTATACATCTGATAAGTGTATTAGGTGTGTTGGGGACACAAGAGACTTCTTGTATCGTAATTGCAGGTTTGCTTGAGAGGGATATCTTTGTCCTCTACCTCCCTGAGTTCGATAAACCTTGGGTGATTCACTTAAGGGAAACTTGCTCGCTGTTCTACAAACCTCTCGCTCTTGGAGGCCCAACACTGCTCTACGGGAATAGAAGCGTGCGTAGACATCAAGCTATTTTCTGGCGCCGTTGCCGGGGAGGTAAGGTAAAAGGTATTCACATCCTCCGACTACTAAGCTATTTCCTAGCATTGTTGCCGGTGTGTGAGTGCTCGAAGCTATCTCATTTAGATCCTGCAATTGCATCTTTTTGTTTCTTGTTTACACTAGTTAGGCATAATGGAAAACAACAATGAGCTTCTTATTCTATTTCCTGAGTTAAGATATGGATTGTTTGATGCGAAAATTAAAAAACCTATGGAATCTTATTTGCATGCTAGTAGCAATGATATTAGTATGAACGCTTTGAACACCATTGTTGCTAATGATATGGAAAATTCTAAGCTTGGGGAAGCTGATTTTGATGAGTATGATATTTTTAGTCCCGAGAAAATTTTCTTTGATGATACTTTGCCTCCTATTTATGATGATTATAATGATAGCGGTCTTTTGGTGCCGCCTAATATGGAGAGTAAATTTTATTATGATTATACTATGCCTCCTACACTTGATGAGAATAATAATGATAGCTACTTTGTTGAATTTTCTCCCACTACAACTAATAAAATTGATTATGCTTATGTGGAGAGTAATAATTTTATGCATATAGCTCATGATAAGAATGTTTCATTTGATAGTTATATTGTTGAGTTTGTTCATGATGCTACTGAAAATCTTTATGAGAGAGGAAAATATGGTTGTAGAAGTTTTCATGTTACTAAAACACCTCTCTATATGCTGAAAATCTTGAAGTTGCGCTTGTCTAGTTTTCCTATGCTTGTTGCATTATGCCTACATGACTTGTTTATTTAAATATGAACATCGAATGTTGTGGAGCTTGTTAACTCCGGCATTGAGGTGCTCTTGTAGCCCTACACAATTAATAGTGTTTGTCATCCAACAAGAGAGTGTAGAGTGATTTTATTATGTGATCAATGTTGAGATTGTCCACTAGTGAAAGTATGATCCCTAGGCCTTGTTTCCAAATACTGCAATCATCGCTTATTTACTGTTTTATCGCATCTTTACTTCCCGCAATATTACTACCATCAACCGCACGTCAGCAAGCTATTTTCACGGCGCCGTTACTACTGCTCATATACATCCATACTACTTGTATTTCACTATCTCTTCGCCGAACTAGTGCACCTATACATCTGACAAGTGTATTAGGTGTGTTGGGGACACAAGAGACTTCTTGTATCGTAATTGCAGGGTTGCTTGAGAGGGATATATTTGTCCTCTACCTCCCTGAGTTCGATAGACCTTGGGTGATTCACTTAAGGGAAACTTGCTGCTGTTCTACAAACCTCTGCTCTTGGAGGCCCAACACTGTCTACAGGAATAGAAGCGTGCGTAGACATCAATCGTCTATTTGTAATGCTACATGTTGTGTTTGTTGGGATCCGATGAATATGGAATACTATGTCAAGTTGATTATTGATCTATCATATATGTGTTGGTTATGATCTTGCATGCTCTCCGTTGCTAGTAGAGGCTCTGGCCAAGTTGATACTCGTGACTCCAAGAGGGGTATTTATGCTCGATAGTGGGTTCATGCCTCCATTGAATCCGGGACAGTGACAGAAATTTCTAAGGTTGTGGATGTGATGTTGCCACTAGGGATAAAACATCGATGCTTTGTCTAAGGATATTTGTGTTGATTACTTTACGTACCATACTTAATGCAATTGTCTGTTGTTTGCAACTTAATACTGGAAGGGGTGCGGATGCTAACCCGAAGGTGGACTTTTTAGGCATAGATGCATGCTGGATAGCGGTCTATGTACTTTGTCGTAATGCCCTAAGTAAATCTCATAGTAGTCATCATGATATATATGTGCATTGTTATGCCCTCTCTATTTGTCAATTGCCCAACTGTAATTTGTTCACCTAACATGCTATTTATCTTATTGGAGAGACACCACTAGTGAACTGTGGACCCCGGTCCATTCTTTTACATCTGAAATACAATCAACTGCAATCTCTGTTCTCTCGTTGTTCTTCACAAGAAAACATCATTCTCCACACCATACGTTTAATCCATTGTTTACAGCAAGCCGGTGAGATTGACAACCTCACTCGTTAAGTTGGGGCAAAGTATTTTGATTGTGTTGTGCAGGTTCCACGTTGGCGCCGGAATCCCCGGTGTTGCGCCGCACTACACTCCTTCACCAACAACCTTCACGTGGCCTTCATCTCCTACTGGTTCGATAACCTTGGTTTCTTACTGAGGGAAAACTTGCTGCTGTACGCATCACACCTTCCTCTTGGGGTTCCCAACGGACGTGTGCTTCACGCGTTATCAACAAGTGGCGCGCTGTGGTGCCAGAAAATCGATGGAAAGTGGTCTCCCTGCTTGCCATGTGTCGCAAGGGGAAGCAAGGTGGGGATGAGAAAGGAGAGAGAAGACAGGAGAGGTTGTGTCAGCTTTTCCTTTTTTTCTAGATTCAATTTTTCAAAATAAAATATCTTGAGAACCGTAAGTCAAATTACAAACCGTTTTCACTTTTAAGATCCTCGCGTCGAGTTCTTCGAAACTAGATCCCATGTTAATAGGTTTTGAGATACTTTTTCCGTACTTTCAATACTAGTATGATTGTATTCGTAGTGTGCATCTAATTGTACTCGTTCTTGAACTAACAAGTACTTCTATTTTTAGTGTTTTTGGTGTAGTTTTTCCCTTTACTCGGTAACTGTACTCGCTTGTGTGCCAGACTGTACTTATGTATTTGTACTTGCTCGTATGCGTGACTGTACCTGTACTTGTTCGTGTGCGCGAACTGTATTTATGTAGCTGTACTTGTCCATGTGCGTGACTGTACCTGATCGTGTGCGCGACTGTAACTGTCCGTGTGCACGAGTGTACTTCTATACATGTACTTGCCCGTGTGCGCAACTATACCTACTCATGTGTGCGGTTGTACCTGCTCGTGTGCGTGACTGTACTTGTACTAGCTCGCTCGTGTATTCAACTGTACTCGTGTGTTGTATGCAACTGTACTCGTGTATTATATGAACTATACTCGTGTGTTACACTACGGGAGAAGTCGTCGTTGCCGTGCAACAGATCGCACGGCAAAGAGCCTATTTTTCCCGGCAAAGGCTTTGCCGTGCGCCCACACACGGCAACGTCTGCACGGCAACGACATCGACGGCAAAGAAGACATTGCCGTGCGCCTGACCAAACTGCACGGCAAAGGCCTCTGCCGTGCGCGCGCTACGTTGCCGGTGCGGCAGCCCCTTTGCCGTGCGCGGCATCTTTGCCGTGCGTCCAGCCCCTTTGCCGTGCGGCCGATCTGTGCCATGCGGCGTCCTCTTTGCCGTGCGGCGTCCTTGTTGCTGTGCGCCTGACTCTGCCGAGCATTCTCCCTTTGTCGTGCGGCAACACCCCAGCCCGCACGGCAAAGCCTCCTCCAGGCACACCCAGCAGCGCGCCAAGAGCACAGGTGAGCTCCACGTGGCGCCTTTGCCGTGTGTCGGCACACGGCAAAGTGACCAAAAGTCCTTTGCCGTGTGCATACACACGGCAAAGGCCCCTGGATTTTTTATTTTTTTTCTGTTTTTCACTAATCCCTGCATTTCAAAATTGCATTTCACATATATATAACATATACAACATATATATTCACCATAGCATCACCAAACACATCAACAACACCACAAA
Source organism: Lolium rigidum (assembly GCF_022539505.1). Classification (NCBI taxonomy): domain Eukaryota; kingdom Viridiplantae; phylum Streptophyta; class Magnoliopsida; order Poales; family Poaceae; genus Lolium; species Lolium rigidum. The sequence continues at coordinate 209,784,258 of NC_061508.1, forward strand.
TACATCAACACACATAGTTTATGCATAACAAGTGCAATGTCTATTATTACAATCCATAACAAGTGCGAACAATCCATAACAAGTGCACACAAATCCATTACAACGACGACGAGTGCACGAAGACCATGCCATCAACCTTGTCCTCCTCCGCTTCCGCCGGCCTCATCGTCATTTCCTTGTGACATGTAATCTATAAGGTTGATGGAATGAACATTTGCATTTGCATATTGAACACTTGAACAAGTACAAGTAGCGGGTTGGGCACAAGAGGACTCACCGCGGTTCATGCTCCGGATGATGTTCATGTTGTTCACGGTGAAAGGTGTCCCCGGGCTCTGAGTGGGCGGTGGCGGCATCCACGACATGGCGTAAGGTGGAGGAGCAGGAATACTCCCCGGTGGAGAAGACAGAGCCGTCTGGCTCATCAGCCAGCTCATCTGTGCCTGATACTGCTGCATCATCTCGCCGCTGTCGCTGCATCCGCAGCATCATCCGTGTCCTGCCGCCGCCGATACTCTAGAACCCGCCGCTCCAAGTTCCGTGCGTGCTCCCGGGCCGCCTGCTCCTTTTCTCGCCATCTCCGCCTACGATGTGTCCGCGATGTCATTAACATTTCAATGGAAAGCATGTGCATGTAAAGTAAAGGTAGAGGCCGGAGGAAGAACATACCCGTAACCGCTCGACGCCTAGATCCGAAGCCCGTGGCCGGGCTCTACCTCAGGCTGGCCGCTCTTACGACCACGACGGATCTGGCGGAGAGAGGGAACCGTCGCTGGGTCGACAACCCCGTCACCAAACCATAGGAGGCCATGCTTCAAGCCTTCTCCCGCAAGCACCGCAACCTCAGGGTCAAAGTCCTCGGCCTCTAGGTTGGCGTCCTCGCCGTACTTCTGCTTGAAATTGGAGACATAGGACGTGCACTGGGTCTCGGATTGCGGGTTAACCCACACGGACCCCGTCTCAGGATGCGGCGTCTTCCTTTGCTTCATCTTCTTCAGCACGGCAAAGACGTTAGGCTTCGCTCCCTGTCCTCACTTCCCGCAAAAGAGAACATGTAATAAAGTGAAGTGGCACACCCTTGCGAGAGTTAGCAAATATATAACATGAATTCAAATAATGAAGGAACCATTAATTTGCTCACCTCCTTCTGCAGGTGAAGAGAGATGGGGAGGCTGCCTTGGATATGCGATCCACCTCGCATCTCTCGCCCGCTTCTTCTTGCCCTCCTCGTGCTTCTTGAGGTACCGGGGGCATGTCCACCACATGACCATCGCAAGGAAGCACCCGTCGTCCGCGCCGACGTACCGAGGAGGGTTCTACATGCACAAGATAAACCCATTATGGTAAAATAAACTACATGACGATAAAGAAATCAATAACACACAAATGCAAATACCTGCATGTACTGCCACGGCTGCATGAGCGTGTCGCGAGCGTCCTCCTTAGTCATGTGGAGGAAGCGGTCGGCGTGCCAGTCGCGGACGCACTGAACACGTGCCTCGTAGTGCATGCCAGTCACCCTCTTCCTTGCAAGCTGGTGAAGGACATCATCGCACGCATTTTCCTTGCCCTCGGCCTTCTTGAAGTATTTCTCGCAACCATGCACATAGGTAAAACAAGGGGCATTAGTGCAATTATTGTCAACCAAGGAGAGTGTATGAATGGCAAGAAGTCAAAAGTCACGTACCCAAAATTTGCCAACAACGCAAGTCCGCCAAGGTGCCGCGGCCAAGAGCATCTTCCGCGAGGCTGTAGTGCCACCACCTCCAAGCTACGTCGCAGCCACCACTAGGGAGATTGACTATCCCAGGGAAATACCTTATAAGTAGGCCCCCAAGGATGTTCGAGTACCCACGTGGCGGCTTCTGCGACGGGTCTTCATACGTGAACGAGCTGCACCATGAAACGACAACATCAATTACTACTACATAGATCAGTAGCATGTGTCGCCATCCGTGATTGGACCGCGTGTCTCCTCATCGTCATCAGGCTCGGCGAACCAATAATCATCAATGAAACCTGGAGGTGGTCCATCTGCATCGAGCTCAATCCCTGCTTTGAACGCCTCAAGCAAACTCAGGTCTTCCGGGGCACAAACATCCTTAGCTTCATCTTCTGCATTGTCTCCATCCATGCCCGCGTCTTCTTGTTCATCGTCTACGACCATGTCATCGATAGTCGGCAAGCCGATTGTGAAATGGCCGGGGAGCCCTTCTTCCTGATAAAACTCGACACTCCTTGCTGAGGGGTCTACGCGGCGGTAATCGTCCTTGTTTGGCGGGGGCGGCCTATTGCGTGAAGGCACCGTCATCACAACATCCCATCTGGATAGACGTTTTGTCGGGTTTTTGCATGCGTACGGGAGATAGAATACTTGAAAGGCCTGGGTAGCCAAGATGTACACATCCTCTCCCTTATAAACGGAGTTCCTTTCAACTTCGACCAACCCAATTTCAGGATCCCGTCTCACCCGACGTGGGTCAAACCAATGGCATTTGAAGACGACGGGATTTAGCCCTTTGTGAAACCCGTAATTCAGCTCGTATATACCCTCGACTCTTCCATAGTAATGGAGCTCATCATCACCTTGACATACCACCCCGCTATTTATTGTCTTCGCGTTGGGCCGGCTTGTTGTGTATTGATGGGTCTGGAAGCGATACCCTTTCACGTCATAGGAGTTGAACGCTTCTACGGAATGGTCAAAGCCCCTAGCAATTTTTCTTAGCTCGACTTCATCTCTTTGTCGGTTCTTGCCTACAAGTTTAGCACGAGAAGTTTAGAACGAGAAATGACCGATAAATGTCGGAAGTGCTAGCTAATTTGGATAGAATAGTACCAAATTACAAAACCAGCTACTGAAACCGAAACCGCCGCCCTTATCGAAAATTTGCTTCGATTCTTCCGGGGTAGGCTCCCTGTGGGTATTCTTCCAATGTATAGCCTTGAATTGCCTATACCGATGAAAAGAGGAAGAGTTAGCCACGAACATACGAGTGGATCAAGGCAGTGAATGTTTGCAAATAATTAAATGGTTCGCACTTACTCGATGTACGGCTTCACTTCGACCATGGTGTTTAAGACATACGAGTGGATCAAGGTCCGCTCATGTAGGTCCGTTCTGTACGGCTTCGAGCCACTTGACTTGCCACCAAGCCCCACGAAGATGCTAAGCTTGGGTACTTCTTCATTGTTGGCGGCATTGTAACGGAGGACCGGGTTGTGCTTTGTGGGAATGTTGGGATCATAGTGCTTAGTGGTGAAGTTTGCCACCTCCACGTTCAGGACTCGCCTCGGCTATGGATGCTTCGATCTTGCATTTATTGCCAGTCATTTGACGAAGCTTTTGTGTTTCTCTCTCGGGACCAAACCGCCAACGGCCCCAATTCGGCCCCCTTTAAGCATTCCTCCGCGAGGTGCAGGATCATATGTTGCATCGGATTAAAGAACCCTGGAGGAAAGATCTTCTCTAGATCGCAAAGCAACACGGGTGCCTCTTCATCCAGCTTCTCAATCACTTTAGTGTCTAACTCCCTAGCACAAATCTGACGGAAGAAAAAACTCAACCTCGCTAGCACTCGCCAAGTATTCTCAGGGACATAGCCTCGAATCATCACCGGCATTATCCGCTCAAGACATATGTGGTAGTCATGACTCTACAGTCCTTGTACTCGCAACGTTTCAATGTTCAGACCCCTCATCCAGCTTGGCCGCGAACCCATCAGTGGAAAACAAGGAGTCCTTCATCCATTGGAAGACCTCCCTTTTTGGGCCTTTGTGAGTGCGTAACGGAGCGTGTGGCTTTGTCCAAGTTTTTTTTGGCACCATGAGGTGGCTGCATGTTCAACTCCGGCCTATCGCACCACATTTCTTGATCAATTCGAGCCTTTATGTTATCCTTCGTCTTCTCGGTGTCCACAATCGTGCTCCAAATGGCTTCACTAATATTCTTCTCGGTGTGCATTACATCAATGTTATGCGGGAGCTCGAGAAACTCAAAGTAAGGGAGCTTCCATAAGCACGGCTTGTGAGTCCATTGGTGTGTCTCCCCATATCCCAAGAAACCATTCCCATCAGGGCTAGGCTGAAGAGCATCTAACTCTGCCTTGATTTCCGTTCCGGTCTTCAGAATTGGCTTCGGGCCACGGACAACACGGCCTTTCTTGAAACTCTTTACATCACTCCTGTATGCATGCCTCCGCTCAAGGAACTGTCGAGCTTCATCAAAGCATGAATACTTGCCTCCCTTGTTTAGCCGTAAGAAAGTCACGGCCTGCCCGCACCGTGGGCAAGGCCACTTCCCATGTGTACACCACCCGCGTAACAAAGCACGTGCCGGCAGGTCATGCGGGGACGTGTGGTACCACACATACATATCGAAGTACTCCTTCTTTGATGCGTCATATGTTCGGATCCCGCGACCTTCCCAGCCCACGAACCAAGTCATCCACCAGCGGTTCCAGGTACACATTCATGTTCTTACCCGGGTATTTGGGCCCCGGGATTATCATCGACACAAACATGTTCTCTCGATCTCATGCGTACGCCGTGGGGAGGTTCATGGGAATAACAAACACCGGCCAACAAATGTATACTCGCAGCCGACATACCATATGGATTGAACCCATCGGTTGATATCGCAACCGCTACGCTCCTCGGGTCACCTCGCTTTCGTGGAAATTTCTTGACAAAGTTCTTCCATGCAGTACCATCCGACGGATGTATCATCTTGTCGGTGTATCTCGTTTCCTTCCACGGCCCACCTCATCCGCTGGGTAGTATCCTCGGTCATGAAGAGCCGCCGGATCCTCGGTAGAACTGGAAGATAGCGGAGGATATTCTTGGCAATCGTGGTCCGCCTCTTCCGACCATCACCATTGCGGTCTACCTCAAAGTACCTAGAGGAATTGCATTTGATGCAATAATTTGTGTCCGCCGTGCTCCTCTCCGAATAGCATGCATCCCTTTGGACAAGCGTGTATCTGCTGAGATGACATCTTAAGGTCACCGAGCAATTTGGTCGAATAGTAGAAGTTTTGCGGCAAGAGGTGCCCTTTCGGCGTAAGGCTGCCTACGATGACCGTAAGTTCATAGAACCCATCTCTCGCACAAGTTCCTATGGCACTTCAAGTCCATAAGGCGAGCGATGGCATCTAGTTGGGTAACCTCCGTATTTTCATGTAGGGGTTTCTGCGAAGCAAACAGAGCCTCATAATACTCCTTTGTGTTTTCCTCCGGGTCCTCACTTGTCTCCGCATCCCGAGGTGTCTCCACCTCTACATGAGGGCTTTCGTGCACATTACCATTAGCCAAGTTTTCTAAGCACCTATCAAAACCGGTGTCATATTCCCCCCTAGGTTGAATCTGCCGCACCTCCTTCCTAGCACGTTTCTTTGCCTTTTCTCCATGGTAAGTCCAAATCCTGTAGGACGGTGTGAACCCAAACTTGATCAGGTGCATACTCATAGTTTCCTTGTCATGTGCCTTTCGGTTAGCACACTTACTTGTTATCACCAGATTTTGGCCAAATCAGGAGATGGGCCGTAAGTGAGATGGGCTTGAAGGATGTACGCGTGGAAGATCTTTGAAGCGGCCTGGCACGAAGGAGTTGGGCTAAATTGCCCATGTATCTGTATTATAGTAGATCGCATCTTAATTTAGAAGTTGGAGTTTTACCCGTGCACGGTTAGGTGCACGCCTGAATTAGAAAGTCCCTTGGACTATAAATATGTATCTAGGGTTTATGAAATAAACAACAACCAACGTTAAACACAATCAATCTTGGCGCATCGCCAACTCCTTCGTCTCGAGGGTTTCTCCTGGTAACACCATGCTCGCCTAGATCGCATCTTGCGATCTAGGCAGCATAAGCTTATTTACGTTGTTCATGCGTTGCTCGTGTCGAAGCCTTTTTGATGGCGAGCAACGTAGTTATCTTAGATGTGTTAGGGTTAGCATTGTTCTTCGTATCATATGTTGTCGTAGTGCAACCCTTATACATCTAGCCGCCCTTACACCTATCTTAGGTGTAGGGGCGGCACCCCGCTTGATCATTGTTCAGTAGATCCGATCCGTTACGGTTGCTCCTTGTTCTTCAAGGATTAGTTTAATATCCGCAATAGTTAGGCCTTACAAAGGGTTGGAGGATCCAAGTGGCGTGTAGGGTGTAGTTTGCTAGCCCTAGACAGGATGTTCCGGGGATCAACCTCGTGTTGGTTTTTAGGCCCCTGTCTAGGATCGGCTTACGATCACCGTACGCGAGCGCGAGGCCCAATCGTGAGTAGGATGATCCGATTATGCGGTGAAAACCCTAAATCGTCGTAGATCGCTTTAGCTTTATCTTGATCAAGCAGGACCACCATATATTCGTGCACCTCGTACGAATCATGGGTGGATCGGTTCTTTGAGCCGATTCACAGGACAACCTGAGAGCCGATCGAGGATCGTATTTAACGTTTGCGTGTATGCCATGCAGGAAACTAAGCGAGGCATCATCCAACACCTTCCTGACCAGGTATAGGTCAGGTGGCACGCCCTTGCGACAAGCATCGGACGTGTGACCGAAGGCTTTGCGGGCCGTCGCTCCGAGGGACCAGGCCGCCGGCAGCCCTAGTTGTTCCCGGCTCTACGGTGTTGCCGGCCGCTGCCCGCCGGTGGGTTTCCGACCGCAACATTACTACAAGGGCACCACACTCTTATAGGTCTCGCTAGGGATGGCAAACGCCCTATCCACAAACCGCATGGTCTTTTCTCCCCATTCATCGGCATAGTTCCACCGACCGATTCTCGCCATCGTACATCCAGCCACGATTATCCATCCTCTAATCAGCAACAAAACGAGACGAACATAGCATTTATATATCAAATAGGAAAAATATGCATCATATATTTTTTTTTACGCGTGCATCAACCTCGAAACTCTACTAGGTGGGCTCCTAGCGGTCGCCGGATCCGCAGATTGAGTACATTCTCCCAGCTCTACTCGATCCGAGACAGGACTTCAGCAGCACCTCCCGCTGCTCTCCCGATACACGTCTCGGCAAAAAGCCGAGAGGGGTGTGCATCCGGAGAACAACGGGGAGGCGCTACCGAAATCCCGTCTCGGATCGGGGTAGAGCAGGGAGAACATACCCAACTACGCATCCGCCGGCTGTCCCGATAAATGCCGTAAGAGTTACGGTTCATAATATGCGAGACCACTAATGCATATTTATCCGCGTAACCCTTACGGTCGGGAAGAGACGCCTAGGTATCGCGACAGACTTGGTGATCTAGACACAAAGAAAAACCTAGGTACAAGAGAGGCGAACGGATTCTCACCCTCGAAGCGTGATCGACAGCTCGGCGAAGAAGATCAACAACCCTCCGGCAAAATCCACTCCAGAAAAAAGGTCCCTCTGAGCAACGCTCCTCAAGCACCACGACAACGCCGGCCCCTGTGTCCACCTCGAAACATCGTCTGCATAATGAGAAAAACTACAACAATTAGCATGCATATTTATTTTAACTACCTACATAGCTAACCTACAAATAATTTCTAGCACTACATCACTACCAACAAATAATTTTTAGCACTACATTACAACTACAACTAACCTAAAGAGCTACTCCCTCCGGTCGATTACAAATAATTTCTAGCACTCATTAGAAATAATTTCTAGCACTACATCATTACAACTAACCTCCGGTCGATTTTGCAGGGGCCAAGGTGGAGGAGGGGGGCAGCCGGCCGAGGTGGAGGAGGAGGGCAGGGCCCGAGGTGGAGGAGGGGGCAGCCGGCCGAGGTGGAGGAGGAGGGCAGGGGCCGGGGCGGGCGAGCAGCACCAGCAGCAGGCCGGCGCGCGAGAAGCAGCTGGCCGGCGCGCGAGCCGCCGAGAGCACCCGGGGGCGCGCGGCAGCAGCAGCCAGGGGAGGGGCCCGCGGCGGTGGCGGCGTGGGCGACTCCGGCAGCGCGGGTGGGGCTCGGGAGGGTGGGGGAGAGAGGTGAGGCATGGGCGGTGCAGCGGACGGCGGCGGCGGAGGTGAGGCGTGGGCGGCGGCGGCGTTGGAGGATGCAGAGAGGTGGGAGCGCGCGTGTTCCCGGCTCTATGGTGTTGCCAGTCGCTGCCCGCCGGTGGGTTTCTGACCGCAACACATTCTGGCACGCCCGGTGGGACCATCCTCGACATCCACCGCATCGCCATCTACATCCGAGATGGCGGAAAGCACTCCGGTCACGTACGAGGATCTGACTGACGAGCTCAAGAAGAAGCATGACGAGATCAAGGCAGTCCTCGAAGCCGACCTCATCGGCTCTTTCCACAGAACCCGCTCCCCACGGCGTCGGTGGAAGGGGTTCTCACCGAAGGCGCGCTCGATGGAGTGGACCTGTCCACCCCGTCGGAAGAACGCACCAGTGTCGCTGCGTCAGGAGATCAACTTCATGGTGGCTCATTCGCTGCACCGCCACTCCGAGAGCCTCGGTGAACACTTTGGAGCGTGTCGCTCGCGCGTGATCCAGGAAATCATGAGCCATCGGTATTCTCCGTCGGGACCAGCTCCGGGGACTTACAAAGGAGAAATACCATTCCGGTCCCGTCCACCGCTGCCGTTCGCGTTGGCAGCACCAGAAGTGCCGAACTCATCGGCATACGTCGTCTACAAGATTGGTGGTGACCCTAGTGACTACCAATTCGTACCTGAGGCGCCCAAGGAGATCCCGCACGGATACACGTGCGCATACGTGCCAGACTGCAGTAACTGTGCACTCTCGAACCAGGCTGCAACAGCAGGGGTCTCTGGAACAGCAGGAGGAACGTCGGGAGCAGATCTTGAGAAGCAAACGTGGTTAGCTAAGTACGCCACTCCGACAAACCTCCAGAGCTCAGCTCCTGCAGCTTGGCTCGGAACTCGGAAAAGCAAGCATGGCTGGCTAAGTATGCCACCCCGGCGAATCTTCAGGGTTCGACACCTTCAGCCATCACCGCGGATCAGATTTGTACAATTCTGAAAGATCAGTTCGGCATGATGCCGAAAAGGAAGACGTTCGGCTATACCAAGCCGTACCCCAACGAGTACGAATTGATCCCGCTACCGCCCAAATATCGGCTCCCCGACTTCACAAAGTTTAGTGGATCAGATGGTTCCAGCTCCATCGAGCATGTGAGCCGATATTTGGCACAGCTGGGGCACGATCTCAGCATCGGACGAGCTGCGTGTGAGGTTCTTCGCACGGTCCCTCACAGGATCGGCTTTCGGGTGGTACACATCGCTGCCACCGAACTCAATCCGGACTTGGAAGCAGCTTGGAAGAGCGGTTCCATGAGCAGATATCACTCGGAGGCTTCCGAGGCTGGTATTGCCGATCTAGCACAAGTACGACGAGAGCGCGGGGAAACGAGTGTCGGAATACATCCAGAGCTTCAGGACCATTAGGAACCGATGCTATTCGGTTCACGTAAGTGAAAAAGAAGCAGTCGAGTTGGCGGTGGTGGGTCTCTCATCATCGATCAAGGACGTGGCCTCCCAAGCAGACTACCCTTCATTGGCGCACATGGTGCAGAAGCTGTCAGCATATGAACAGCACCACCCAGATGTTTACCAGGACAAATTCAAGCGTGCGGTGGTCCTGGTTGAGGCAGACGAGGATGAAGGTGCTGCGGGAGATCGAGAGGTAGCAGTGGCTGAGTGGACTCGGGCGGCAGGCCCCGTGTCCTGCAAGTGGGTTAAACCACAAGGCCCTCCAAAAGGGTTCGACTTCGACGTGACCAAAAGCTGAGCAGATTTTCGATCTCTTACTCACGGAGAAGCATATAAAGGTACCCGAAGGCCACAAGATCCCTACGGTGCAGGAGTTGAACGGAAAGCCATACCGCAAGTGGCATAACACGTTCACCCACACCACTAACGACCGCAGGGTGTGGCGTCGGCGGATCCAAATGGCGATAGAAAAAGGGCGGCTAATTTTCAACCAGTACGCCATGAAGGTCGACACACACCCCTTCCCCGCCGTTAACATGGTGGAGTATACTTACCATGGCGAGTGCCAGCCAGATTTCTCGTGCAATATCAACATGGTGGGACTTGGGCACTACTCTGGTAAGGACGGAGATGAGGGCAGCTGCTCTCATAGCAAAGACACAGAGGAAGCCGCTCCACGCGATTGGCTCCGCCACGACGGCAAGCGCTACGTCACAGAGGGAGAAGTGAAGAACATAAGATATCAGCAACCTCTCTCTGATCACCTCCTCAACAAGTATGTGAGTCAGTATGACCAACGCCGGCGATACAACGACAATGATGAAAAAGATCGTCTGGCTAGGGACGACAGGAGACGTCGTCGGCATGATCATGACGAGGAGCGATATGAGCGCCACGCCAAGGAAAAGTCGAGGGAGCAAGACGACGTGGATAGGCACTGGGATTGCCCCTCCTTCAGACACTGCTGGGATTCAGGAATGAGCCGATTGCCTACAATCGGCAACTGCCCAGAATGCAAACAAAGGAAGAAGGATGCAGCTAACGTGTCTGTGTTCAAGCGTCTAGGGCCTCTCCCGCCTCGGAACAAGCATGCTGAGTCCGCTCGGGTGGAAGACCTCGAGGAGCTAGAGGACGATGATGAAGAAGACAAGTATCATCGGCCAAGGTGGTGCCCTGATGGGCTCAGCCGTTCCCAGAAGCGAAGGGTTCAGCGTCTGCGTGGGTTGGAGGAAGCTGAAAGATTAGACCTGCACACGTTGAGGAAGGCACGGCCTGATCTGGCCGCCAAAATTTAGCGAACCCTGGACGAAGAAGGTCGGCCACAAAGAAAAGAGTGGCGCCCCAAGCAAAGGAAAGCCGATGATGAGACATCGGCTGGCACAAACATGGTGCTCGTCCTTCCAACGGAGTTTGGTGCTCCAGGATTACACGAGGCACCCAATTTCGACGACTGCGAGCAAGTTGACGTGACAAAGGATGGGACTAGGTTGGTCTTATCCACGGGCCCGACCGTGTAGCGAACGCAGCGTCTATGGACAAACGTGGCGATGCCGATCCAGGAGATCGGCCCCAAGGATTTATGGAGGAACATTACAAAGCCTTCATTGAACAAGCAACGTGGAGGCCGATTCCAGCAATCGGCCAAAATTATCCTCACCATCCATTCTGCCTGGGTTCAACATTTGATCCAGCAGGGAATACCTAAAGAGCCGATACCATCAAATCTCTTGAAAGAATCGGCTCGGGGGGCACCTAGGTGGATAAAACACGAGGATATGAAGTAGAAGTATCTTGCAAATGCCCACCAGCCCAAGATATTCTTTGATGATGGGTATTGAAGTATGGGGGCCGATACATAAATCGGCCGTAAAAAATAAAAAATTCTAAAAAATTTAAGCCGATGCATGACCATCGACTCCAGAGGTACAACTGTTATAAGCAGAGACTCAATGGACCAATGCCATTGCCAAGAGCAGCCTGGACGTGCGGATCAGGTTAAGGATGGGTTGCATCAGATCCGCCAAAGGAAAGGACCCAATCTGACCTACAAGGCGCGAGAAGTGGACTGAAGAAGCTCGGGGGGCAGCTCACCCTGAAGGTTCTCTGCTCTGGGGAGCCGATTTTGTTGAAATCGGCTGGCTCTGCATTATGACTTGAGACCAATGGCGGCACATTTGGCTGATTCACTACCTTTCTCGCCTTGACTGAGGCTCAGAGGGCAGCCTGTCCTGAAAGACCCTTTGCTATAGGGAGCCGATTTTGTTGAAATCGGCTGGCTCTGCATCATGACTTGGAAACCGATGGTGACACGTTTGGTTAGCCCACTGCTGTTCTCGCCTTGATGGAGGCTCGGGGGCAACTGACTGCGTAGATATTCTGTTCTTAAGAAGCCGATTGAGATTTCATCGGATGGCCCTCCATCATAACCTTTTTCAAGGGGATTGGGCAGGTTTGAAGAGTATCACTGAATATCTGAATGTCTAGAGGTATCGGCTTCAGCGTCAAGTCGTTTCAGCAGCGGTTCTGGGGCTCTCGTAAAGGCGTTGGTCTGCCTCGTTGTCCGCCAGAGCTCAAAGTCATCGGTCGGAAAAGGTGAAAGATAAATCGTGAAGGATTGATATGTTAACATCAGCTTTTGAGCATTGATCAAGTTCACGATCACTCCGACGTCAAAGGGATGAAGAATGGATCATGAGAGACCGATGCGTTGTCATCGGCTCATTAAGCATTGGCTAAGTAACGATCGGCGGGATCAGTATGAAGGGAAATCGGCTAAATTGGCATAAAGGAAATCGGCAAAATCAAATTGGGGAATTTCTTCATTGATAAACGAGATTTCTTACATAGAAGAGCTGATTGCTCTCAAAAGGGAGTACTAAGGGGATACATTGCCCCGTCTACTACTACTGATCCTATGCTAAGGGTCTTGTCTATGGGCCGTCGCTGCCCTCATCGTCACCCTCGTCGCCGCTGTCGGCGCTGCTCCCGGCGGGCTCGTCGTCGCTGCTGTAGCGGCCGCCGGCAGGACCTTCGTTGTCCTCATCCTCATCGTCGTCGTCGTCGTCGTCGCTGTCGTAGTCACTGAGATTCCCCGGCCAGGGGCAGTGGCGCTTGGCCGGCGGCTCGTCGGAGGGGCTGTCGTCGTCGTCCTCCTCCTCCTCCTCCTCCTCCTCCTCCTCCTCCTTCACCTCCTCGGAGGAGGTGAAGTCATCCCAGGAGAAGTGATCGTCATCGCTCTCCTCCTCCGATTCCCCGTCGGTGAGGAAGCGGAGGTCGCTCTCCCCGTCCGTCGAGGACTTGTCGTCCTCGGACCAGATGGAGAAGTCATGGCCGGGCTCCTCCCCGGCCTCTATGGCGCGGCGGGTGTTGGCCGCATGGACCTCTTGTGGGTCCCGTTCTGGCGTCGGCTCGTGGGAGGAAGAGGACTCGAGGGAAAGTCCCGATGAGGCGGAGGAAGAAGAAGACATGGTGCGCAGAAGGGCTTTTGGAGTGCTAATGCGGAGAGGATGAGGAGGAGAACTGTTCGGTGCGGTTAAATAAAAGAAGTGGGGGTTTAATGTTCGAACAGTTTTCGAGGAAGTGGTGCCAAAAAACTGTCAAATCGTGCAGAGAAGTTGGGAAGACAAGTCGCCATGATGAAAAATACTGCGACGGTTCTGCTCTGCCACGACATGACCCCTCGGAGAAAAAACAGAGTGGTTTTGAAATTATCATTGCCAAAACCAGGGGGCATGTGTTATCACCAGATTTTGGCCAAATCAGGAGATGGGCCGTAAGTGAGATGGGCTTGAAGGATGTACGCGTGGAAGATCTTTGAAGCGGCCTGGCACGAAGGAGTTGGGCTAAATTGCCCATGTATCTGTATTATAGTAGATCGCATCTTAATTTAGAAGTTGGAGTTTTACCCGTGCACGGTTAGGTGCACGCCTGAATTAGAAAGTCCCTTGGACTATAAATATGTATCTAGGGTTTATGAAATAAACAACAACCAACGTTCAACACAATCAATCTCGGCGCATCGCCAACTCCTTCGTCTCGAGGGTTTCTCCTGGTAAGCACCATGCTTCCTAGATCGCATCTTGCGATCTAGGCAGCATAAGCTTATTTACGTTGTTCATGTGTTGCTCGTGCTGAAGCCTTTTTGATGGCGAGCAACGTAGTTATCTTAGATGTGTTAGGGTTAGCATTGTTCTTCGTATCATATGCTGTCGTAGTGCAACCCTTATACATCTAGCCGCCCTTACACCTATCTTAGGTGTAGGGGCGGCACCCGCTTGATCATTGTTCAGTAGATCCGATCCGTTACGGTTGCTCCTTGTTCTTCAAGGATTAGTTTAATATCCGCAATAGTTAGGCCTTACAAAGGGTTGGAGGATCCAGCGGCGTGTAGGGTGTAGTTTGCTAGCCCTAGACAGGATGTTCCGGGGATCAACCTCGTGTTGGTTTTTAGGCCCCGTCTAGGATCGGCTTACGATCACCGTACGCGAGCGCGAGGCCCAATCGTGAGTAGGATGATCCGATTATGCGGTGAAAACCCTAAATCGTCGTAGATCGCTTTAGCTTTATCTTGATCAAGCAGGACCACCATATATTCGTGCACCTCGTACGAATCATGGGTGGATCGGTTCTTTGAGCCGATTCACGGGACAACTCGAGAGCCGATCGAGGCTCGTATTTAACGTTTGCGTGTATGCCATGCAGGAAACTAAGCGAGGCATCATCCAACACCTTCCCGACCAGGTATAGGTCAGGTGGCACGCCTTGCGACAGCATCGGACGTGTGACCAGAAGGCTTTGCGGGCCGTCGCTCTGAGGGACTGGGGCCAGCGGCAGCCCTAGTTGTTCCCGGCTCTACGGTGTTGCCAGTCGCTGCCCGCCGGTGGGTTTCTGACCGCAACATTACTACAAGGGCACCAAACTCTTATAGGTCTGCTAGGGATGGCAAACGCCCTATCCACAAACTGCTTGGTCTTTTCTCCCCATTCATCAGTATAGTTCCACTGACTGATTCTGCCATCGTACATCCAGCCACGATTATCCATCCTCTAATCAGCAACAAAACAGACGAACATAGCATTTATATATCAAATAGGAAAAATATGCATCATATATTTTTTTTTACGCGTGCATCAACCTGAAACTCTACTAGGTGGGCTCCTAGCAGTCGCCGGATCCGTAGATTGAGTACGTTCTCCCAGCTCTACCCCGATCCGAGACAGAATTTCGGCAGCACCTCCCCGCTGCTCTCCCGATACACGTCTCGGCAAAAAGCCAAGAGGGGTGTGCATCCGGAGAACAACGGGGAGGCGCTACCGAAATCCTGTCTCGGATCGGGGTAGAGCAGGGAGAACATACCCAACTACGCATCCGCCGGCTGTCCCGATAAATGCCGTAAGAGTTACGGTTCATAATATGCGAGACCACTAATGCATATTTATCCGCGTAACCCTTACGGTCGGGAAGAGACGCCTAGGTATCGCGACAGACTTGGTGATCTAGACACAAAGAAAAACCTAGGTACAAGAGAGGCGAACGGATTCTCACCCTCGAAGCGTGATCGACAGCCGGCGAAGAAGATCAACAACCCTCCGGCAAAATCCACTCCGGAAAAAAGGTCCCTCTGAGCAACGCTCCTCAAGCACCACGACAACGCCGGCCCCTGTGTCCACCTCGAAACATCGTCTGCATAATGAGAAAAACTACAACAATTAGCATGCATATTTATTTTAACTACCTACATAGCTAACCTACAAATAATTTCTAGCACTACATCACTACCAACAAATAATTTTTAGCACTACATTACAACTACAACTAACCTAAAGAGCTACTCCCTCCGGTCGATTACAAATAATTTCTAGCACTCATTAGAAATAATTTCTAGCACTACATCATTACAACTAACCTCCGGTCGATTTTGCGAGGGGCCAAGGTGGAGGAGGGGGCAGCCGGCCGAGGTGGAGGAGGAGGGCAGGGCCCGAGGTGGAGGAGGGGGCAGCCGGCCGAGGTGGAGGAGGAGGGCGGGGCCGGGGCGGGCGAGCAGCACCAGCCAGCAGGCCGGCGCGCGAGAAGCAGCTGGCCGGCGCGCGAGCCGCCGAGAGCACCCGGGGCGCGTGGCGGCAGCAGCCGGGGAGGGGCCCGCGGCGGTGGCGGCGTGGGCGACTCCGGCAGCGCGGGTGGGGCTCGGGAGGGTGGGGGAGAGAGGTGAGGCGTGGGCGGTGCAGCGGACGGCGGCGGCGGAGGTGAGGCGTGGGCGGCGGCGGCGTTGGAGGATGCAGAGAGGTGGGAGCGCGCGTGTGGAGATGGCTGTGGTCGGGACGATGCGCGCGATGGATAGGGTTAATTATTGCCTCGTTGCCGTGCAAAAGGTCTTTGTCGTGCGCGCGATGACCTTTGTCGTGCGGCAGCAGCTTTGCCGTGCGCCAAAGCTCTTTGCCGTGCGGCAAGGCTTTGCCGTGCGGCAACGGCTCTTTGCCGTGCGACCTTGTCCTTTGCCGTGCGCTAGTGCACGGCAACGTTTTTTTTATTTTACCATTTCAATTTTCATATGTGAAAATTTAGTTTTAATTCAAATTAAATTAAAACTGTTTTTCCAACATGCATGAGTACTTTTAATAATGTTCTTACCATGTTTTCTTATAACAATAGGGGTGCAAAACTCGATCGCCTAAATCCTAACAATAACTGTCGGTGCACACACAATACCGTTGTTTTGAGGTGACGAGGGGGAGAACAACCGCCGGAGGCTACCATGTGCCAAAGGGTCCCAATCTTTGTTCTCCATGTGTATATGTCCTAAACAAACCTAAAAGAATGAAAAGGTACATTGGTGCACCCTCGCGCGGAGAAATCTAGGGGGTAGACCCGCCGGGGCACACGTTCCGCTGTTTTGGGGGGAGGAGGGGGAGAAAGACCGCCGGAGCACCGGAACCCCACCAAATCTTTCATGTAGACCTATGATATGTGTCAAAGTTTGGTGCAAGGTCTAATGGTGCAAAAGTAGCTCCCCTAAACCCTAAACCCTAAACTGGGGAGGCTTCGAGCCCTAAACCCCTCTAAACCCCTAAACCACGACACCGGAGCTGCAGAACCATGCATCATAAACCCTAGCCCTAACCCTAAACCCTAAACCTATACCTAACCATAAATACTTACCTTTAACCTAAACCCTAGCCCTACACCCTAGACCCTAGCCCTAACCCTACACCTAACCCTAACCCGTAGATCAGGCACACCCTCGATCGTGTGATAATGGCTCGAGCTGCGGGTGTATGTGCCAAAGGGTCCCAATCTTGGTTCTCCATGTGTATATGTCCTAAACAAACATAAAAGAATGAAAAAGTAATTTGGTGCACCCTCGCGCGGAGAAATCTAGGGGGTAGACCCGCCGGGGCACACGTTCCGCTGTTTTGGGGGGAGGAGGGGGAGAATGACCGCCGGAGCACCGGAACCCCACCAAATCTTGCATGTGGACCTATGATATGTTTCAAAGTGTGGTGCAGGGTCTAATGGTGCAAAAGTAGCTCCCCTAAACCCTAAACCCTAAACTGGGGAGGCTTCGAGCCATAAACCCCTCTAAACCCCTAAACCACGGCACCGGAGTCTGCGGAACCATGCATCATAAACCCTAGCCCTAACCCTAAACCCTAAACCTATACCTAACCATAAATACTTACCTTTAACCTAAACCCTAGCCCTAGCCCCTAAACCCTAGCCCTAACCCTACACCTAACCCTAACCAGTAGATCAGGCACACCCTCGCTCGTGTGATAATGGCTCGAGCTGTGGGTGTATGTGCCAAAGGGTCCCAATCTTGGTTCTCCATGTGTATATGTCCTAAACAAACCTAAAATAATGAAAATGTACATTGGTGCACCCTCGCGCGGAGAAATCTAGGGGGTAGACCCGCCGGGGCACACGTTCCGCTGTTTTGGGGGGAGGAGGGGGAGAACGACCGCCGGAGCACCGGAACCCCACCAAATCTTGCATGTGGACCTATGACATGTGTCAAAGTGTGGTGAAAGGTCTAATGGTGCAGAAGTAGCTCCTCTAAACCCTAGACCCTAAACTGGGGAGGCTTCGAGCCCTAAACCCCTCTAAACCCCTAAACCACGACACCGGAGCTGCAGAATCATGCATCATAAACCCTAGACCTAACACTAAACCCTAAACCTATACCTAAACATAAATACTTACCTTTAACCTAAACCCTAGCCCTATCCCCTAAACCCTAGCCCTAACCTACACCTAACCCTAACCAGTAGATCAGGCACACCCTCACTCGTGTGATAATGGCTCGAGCTGCGGTTGTATGTGCCAAAGGGTCCCAATCTTGGTTCTCCATGTGTATATGTCCTAAACAAACCTAAAAGAATGAAAATGTACATTGGTGCACCCTCGCGCGGAGAAATCTAAGGGGGTAGACCCGCCGGGGCACACGTTCCGCTGTTTTGGGGGGGAGGAGGGGGAGAACGACCGCCCGAGCACTGGAACCCCACCAAATCTTTCATGTGGACCTATGACATGTGTCAAAGTGTGGTGCAAGGTCTAATGGTGCAAAAGTAGCTCCCCTAAACCCTAAACCCTAAACTGGGGAGGCTTCGAGCCCTAAACCCCTCTAAACCCCTAAACCACGACACCAGAGCCGCAGAACCATGCATCATAAACCCTAGCCCTAACCCTAAACCCTAAACCTATACCTAACCATAAATACTTACCTTTAACCTAAACCCTAGCCCTACACCCTAAACCCTAGCCCTAACCCTACACCTAACCCTAACCAGTAGATCAGGCACACCCTCGATCGTGTGATAATGGCTCAAGCTGCGGGTGTATGTGCCAAAGGGTCCCAATCTTGGTTCTCCATGTGTATATGTCCTAAAAAAACCTAAAAGAATGAAAAAGTAATTTGGTGCACCCTCGCGCGGAGAAATCTAGGGGGGTAGACCCGCCGGGGCACACGTTCCGCTGTTTTGGGGGAGGAGGGGGAGAACGACCGCCGGAGCACCGGAACCCCACCAAATCTTGCATGTGGACCTATGATATGTTTAAAAGTGTGGTGCAAGGTCTAATGGTGCAAAAGTAGCTCCCCTAAACCCTCAACCCTAAACTGGGGAGGCTTCGAGCCCTAAACCCCTCTAAACCCCTAAACCACGGCACCGGAGCTGCAGAACCATGCATCATAAACCCTAGCCCTAACCCTAAACCCTAAACCTATACCTAACCATAAATACTTAACTTTAACCTAAACCCTAGCCCTAGCCCCTAAACCCTAGCCCTAACCCTACACCTAACCCTAACCAGTAGATCAGGCACACCCTCGCTCGTGTGATAATGGCTCGAGCTGCGGGTGTATGTGCCAAAGGGTCCCAATCTTGGTTCTCCATGTGTATATGTCCTAAACAAACCTAAAAGAATGAAAATGTACATTGGTGCACCCTCGCGCGGAGAAATCTTGGGGGTAGACCCGCCGGGCACACGTTCCGCCTGTTTTGGGGGGAGGAGGGGGAGAACGACCGCCGGAGCACCGGAACCCCACCAAATCTTGCATGTGGACCTATGACATGTGTCAAAGTGTGGTGCAAGGTCTAATGGTGCAGAAGTAGCTCCTCTAAACCCTAGACCCTAAACTGGGGAGGCTTCGAGCCCTAAACCCCTCTAAACCCCTAAACCACGACACCGGAGCTGCTGAACCATGCATCATAAACCCTAGCCCTAACCCTAAACCCTAAACCTATACCTAACCATAAATACTTACCTTTAACCTAAACCCTAGCCCTAGACCCTAGACCCTAGCCCTAACCCTACACCTAACCCTAACCAGTAGATCAGGCACACCCTCGCTCGTGTGATAATGGCTCGAGCTGCGGGTGTATGTGCCAAAGGGTCCCAATCTTGGTTCTCCATGTGTATATGTCCTAAACAAACCTAAAAGAATGAAAATGTACATTGGTGCACCCTCGCGCGGAGAAATCTTGGGGGGTAGACCCGCCGGGGCACACGTTCCGCTGTTTTGGGGGGGGAGGAGGGGGAGAACGACCGCCTCTAAACCCTAGACCCTAAACTGGGGAGGCTTCGAGCCCTAAACCCCTCTAAACCCCTAAACCACGACACCGGAGCTGCAGAATCATGCATCATAAACCCTAGCCCTAACACTAAACCCTAAACCTATACCTAAACATAAATACTTACCTTTAACCTAAACCCTAGCCCTATCCCCTAAACCCTAGCCCTAACCTACACCTAACCCTAACCAGTAGATCAGGCACACCCTCACTCGTGTGATAATGGCTCGAGCTGCGGTTGTATGTGCCAAAGGGTCCCAATCTTGGTTCTCCATGTGTATATGTCCTAAACAAACCTAAAAGAATGAAAATGTACATTGGTGCACCCTCGCGCGGAGAAATCTAAGGGGGTAGACCCGCCGGGGCACACGTTCCGCTGTTTTGGGGGGGAGGAGGGGGAGAACGACCGCCCGAGCACTGGAACCCCACCAAATCTTGCATGTGGACCTATGACATGTGTCAAAGTGCGGTGCAAGGTCTAATGGTGCAAAAGTAGCTCCCCTAAACCCTAAACCCTAAACTGGGGAGGCTTCGAGCCCTAAACCCCTCTAAACCCCTAAACCACGACACCAGAGCTGCAGAACCATGCATCATAAACCCTAGCCCTAACCCTAAACCCTAAACCTATACCTAACCATAAATACTTACCTTTAACCTAAACCCTAGCCCTACACCCTAAACCCTAGCCCTAACCCTACACCTAACCCTAACCAGTAGATCAGGCACACCCTCGATCGTGTGATAATGGCTCAAGCTGCGGGTGTATGTGCCAAAGGGTCCCAATCTTGGTTCTCCATGTGTATATGTCCTAAAAAAACCTAAAAGAATGAAAAAAGTAATTTGGTGCACCCTCGCGCGGAGAAATCTAGGGGGGTAGACCCGCCGGGGCACACGTTCCGCTGTTTTGGGGGGAGGAGGGGGAGAACGACCCCCGGAGCACCGGAACCCCACCAAATCTTGCATGTGGACCTATGATATGTTTAAAAGTGTGGTGCAAGGTCTAATGGTGCAAAAGTAGCTCCCCTAAACCCTCAACCCTAAGCTCGGGAGGCTTCGAGCCCTAAACCCCTCTAAACCCCTAAACCACGGCACCGGAGCCGCGAGAACCATGCATCATAAACCCTAGCCCTAACCCTAAACCCTAAACCTATACCTAACCATAAATACTTAACTTTAACCTAAACCCTAGCCCTAGCCCCTAAACCCTAGCCCTAACCCTACACCTAACCCTAACCAGTAGATCAGGCACACCCTCGCACGTGTGATAATGGCTCGAGTTGCGGGTGTATGTGCCAAAGGGTCCCAATCTTGGTTCTCCATGTGTATATGTCCTAAACAAACCTAAAAGAATGAAAATGTACATTGGTGCACCCTCGCGCGGAGAAATCTAGGGGGGTAGACCCGCCGGGGCACACGTTCCGCTGTTTTGGGGGGGAGGAGGGGGAGAACGACCGCCGGAGCACCGGAACCCCACCAAATCTTGCATGTGGACCTATGACATGTGTCAAAGTGTGGTGCAAGGTCTAATGGTGCAGAAGTAGCTCCTCTAAACCCTAGACCCTAAACTGGGGAGGCTTCGAGCCCTAAACCCCTCTAAACCCCTAAACCACGACACCGAGCTGCCGAACCATGCATCATAAACCCTAGCCCTAACCCTAAACCCTAAACCTATACCTAACCATAAATACTTACCTTTAACCTAAACCCTAGCCCTACACCCTAGACCCTAGCCCTAACCCTACACCTAACCCTAACCAAGTAGATCAGGCACACCCTCGATCGTGTGATAATGGCTCGAGCTGCGGGTGTATGTGCCAAAGGGTCCCAATCTTGGTTCTCCATGTGTATATGTCCTAAACAAACCTAAAAGAATGAAAAAGTAATTTGGTGCACCCTCGCGCGGAGAAATCTAGGGGGGTAGACCCGCCGGGGCACACGTTCCGCTGTTTTTGGGGGGGAGGGGGAGAACGACCGCCGGAGAACCGGAACCCCACCAAATCTTGCATGTGGACCTATGATATGTTTCAAAGTGTGGTGCAAGGTCTAATGGTGCAAAAGTAGCTCCCCTAAACCCTAAACCCTAAACTGGGAGGCTTCGATCCCTAAACCCCTAAACCACGGCACCGGAGCTGCAGAACCATGCATCATAAACCCTAGACCTAACCCTAAACCCTAAACCTATACCTAACCATAAATACTTACCTTTAACCTAAACCCTAGCCCTAGCCCCTAAACCCTAGCCCTAACCCTACACCTAACCCTAACCAGTAGATCAGGCACACCCTCGCTCGTGTGATAATGGCTCGAGCTGCGGGTGTATGTGCCAAAGGGTCCCAATCTTGGTTCTCCATGTGTATATGTCCTAAACAAACCTAAAACAATGAAAATGTACATTGGTGCACCCTCGCGCGGAGAAATCTAGGGGGTAGACCCGCCGGGGCACACGTTCCGCTGTTTTGGGGGGAGGAGGGGGAGAACGACCGCCGGAGCACCGGAACCCCACCAAATCTTGCATGTGGACCTATGCTATGTGTCAAAGTGTGGTGCAAGGTGTAATGGTGCAAAAGTATCTCCCCTAAACCCTAGGCCCTAGCCCTAACCCTACGCCGAACCCTAACCAGTAGATCAGGCACACCGTCGATCGTGTGATAATGGCTCGAGCTGCGGGTATATATGTGCCAAAGGGTCCCAATCTTGGTTCTCCATGTGTATATGTCCTAAACAAACCTAAAAGAATGAAAAGGTACATTGGTGCACCCTCGCGCGAGAAATCTAGGGGGTAGACCCGCCGGGCACACGTTCCGCCGATTTGGGGGAGGAGGGGGAGAACGACCGCCGGAGCACCGGAACCCCACCAAATCTTGCATGTGGGCCTATGCTATGTGTGAAAGTGTGGTGCAAGGTGTGATTCACCAAATGGTGCATGGCATGGATCCCGGTCGACATCCCTCACCTTCGGGCGATAACACTTAACAGATTCCCGGACGTGTACGGTGAAGTGTCCCGCCGCGGGTATATCGGGGGCTAGGACTGTGCCAAAGGGTGCCAAACATGGTTTTCCATATGTCTATGGACTAAACAAACCTAAACCTATGAAAAGGTATATTGGTGGAACCTCGCGCGGAGAAATCTAGGGGGTAGACCATCCGAGGCCCACGAGACGGCCGTTTTTAGGGGGAATGACCCCGGAGCACCGGAATGCCACCAAAACTTGCAACTGGACCTAAAACCTAACCCTAACAAACCTAAAAGAATGAAAAAGTACATTGTGCACCCTCGCGCGGAGAAATCTACGGGGGTAGACCCGCCATCCCGCTGTTTTTGCGGGAAGGAGGGGGACGGCCGCCGGAGCACCGGAACCACGATATATGTGGGGGGATGAACATGGAGAGTAATTTTGTATTGCACATTTTCTAATAAATAGTCATCAAAAAGAAAAACTAATTAACAAAATAAATATAAGTATTAGATGAAATAAAATAGTTAGAAAAACAAATTAAATGGTTGTTGGCGCACGGCAAAGAACGCAACGCACGGCAAAGGAGGCTTTGCCGTGCACTATTCCTGGCCGCACGGCAAAGGGAGCACCACGGCAAAGAATGCAACTCACGGCAAAGAATGAACGCACGGGGAAGGATCTTTGCCGTCCTGGCTTCTTTGCCGTGCGCTCCGGAGGGCTTTGCCGTGCGCCAACGCGTTGCCGTGAGGCACTTCTAACTTTGCCGTGCGGCGATACTTTGCCGTGCGCCACCACAAAACTTTGCCGTGCTTTATTTCTTTGCCATGCGTCCCTCTCGCGCCGCACGGTAAAGAAATCTTTGCCGTGCGTTGCCTCACGGCAATGAAACGCTGCACGGCAGCGCCTGATTTTCCCGTAGTGTTATACATTGATGTAATTGGTGTATTTGTAAGTTGATGTAATTCTGTTTATACGGTCCAATTAGATGGATGCATGCGTGTTTGCTTGGGCTAGCTAGGTGTGTAATGGGATGGATGCATGCCATGCTGTGCATGTGCATGTGGGAGCTTTTGGATGCATGCGATGGTACAACGCGGGGGAAGCTACTACTCCAAGTCGTGGATCATAGTACACGCTCGCGTTTCGCGCGCCACACCACGCTCGTGTATCGTACGCCGCGTTCTGGTGGTTTGCTTCCCGCTCACACCACGTGTCAGCGCGTCAGTTTTGCGCAGGGCGCGTTTTTCGTGAGATTGGACCTTTGCAAAGGTTGGTCTTCCTCTAGTGATACCTGATATTATTACAAAACTAGCACACTACCCGTGCTTCGCTACGGAATCACATTAAAAACAATTGCATCCCATCGCCCCGCATGGACCCCCGCTGCATCTCAACCTCGATATGATTAGTCTTTCCTTCCCTATTTTAAAATTTTGCCGACTTCATTTCACAAATACACATGCTCTATTAAAAATGAAAAAAGAGATGCCGAAGATTGGCTGATATTGGCTTACCATGGTAAATATGTAGACAAACATATTTTATATTCATATAAGCCACGACAGATGTAGCTGCTCAAATATTTTGAGGAAAATCAAGCATGGTCTGATTGGGAAGTTGATTAGATTGGTATAGTAATGGATGTGTATGATGAGAAGATTCAAGAGCTGCCTGACCAACGTATCATCTTTGGGTTGTAGACCTGTACATATTTTAATTGCCCTGTGTAGTGCAGCATTGCGTATTCCCGTCAGTGTGTAGGGCCCTGCCCATTTCTAACTGAATTTCAGAAGAGTCATTACTGGAAGATTGCCTCCTTGCTTTTGTCACCTCCGAGAAAGATGCATCAATCTCTATGTCCGCAAAATCAGATGGATGGCCATCCCACTCACCTGTTCTGTGCTAGACCAGTATTCGGTTTGGGCTTCAGATGATCTCTCCATTGGTCCACTTGACGACAGAATAATTGGAATTCTAATATAGATGGCCGCTTCTCGCATGGTTTTCCATCACCAAACCAAGCTAATCCATTGTCGTTTAGGGTCCTTGCGGTTCTGAAACAGATCCCCGCTGCTGCAACTCAGTGAAAGCACCCCAAGCTTGCCCTCAGCGAGTGAGCCCGTGCTCGCATTGACTGCGAAGATAGGTAGTTAGGGAGGCGCGGTGGAGGCTGCGCTCGTTGTCGCTAGCCTACGGCTGTGCGCGGCGACCGCGGGGTGCCTGCTGGCTCGCTGGTGGCTTGAAGGCGGCTGCAGAGTCCACAACGCGAGGGGACAGTTGAGGGAACCCGCCAACCCGGCCTTGTATTCGCACCATGGAAAAAAATAGCGCGCTATTCCAACGCTAATAGCATGCTATAGCATATCTGGAGAGCCGACGCTACGCTATTTCAGCGCTATAGCGCGCTATTCGCGTTAATAGCACGCTATAGCATGCTAATAGCGTATTTTTAGACCCACGCTATTTTGTTATAGCGCGCTATTTTTTTCCTTGATTCGCACACGCCGTAGGGAATGCCCACCAGCCACGCGGCGGAGCTCCCTCTCGACTTCCAGGTGTCGGCGAAGTTGCCATCTCCGTCGGTGTGTGTGCTCGTTGCAGCGGCCGGAGTAAGCCATCTCCTCCGGCGGACGTGCTCGTTGCTCTTGCGGCTGTGCGATGGTGCTCGGATCGGGTTGGAGCAGAACTCTTCTGTCGTCCTGCATGATTCGGTCGGGAGACCAGGAAGCCTACGGACAGACGCCTGCGCGCAGTGCGTCCGGTTTCTCGCGCACGAAGCAACGAAACAACCGGTTTTTCCTATCGATATAAGGTAACACAGATGGATCTGATCTGGCTTTTTTACGTACCATGGTTTTTTCTGGAAGATTTTCCCGGTTGCAGATCGAAAGGCACTGGGAGTCTCGGTTTTTTTACGGACGAATTTTTTTCGGTTTTTTTGACCTACCAACACCACCGATCTGTAACTGCGCAGCTCCCTGCTGTGGTCGGCTCCATGAAACAGCGGGGCAGGAAATCTAAGAAGGTTGATTACACGACCCGGCCCATCCGTTCTCTCTACATTAGTTGAAACCAACGCGCGAATCGGTCGGTTGTGATATCTGGATTCTTTTGGTGACCCAATCTCTAGCAATCGGAATTTAGGAAAATCAACGCGGTGCCTCACTCTCTTGCGGTCCAACATTTTTTAAACAAATTTACCCTCTCACTAAACAACATATTACCACCAATACCATATTTACGTGAAAATAAGCTTCGATCTATTTGGTTCGACTACCGTGTGCAACTAGGACACAAGGTTCCAGAAACCCCCACCGTGCGTGTGCCGTGATCATCCTGAGCTCGCCACACCACGCTCGCGTATCGCGCGCCGCGTTCTGGTGGTTCGCTTCCCGCTCACGCCACGTGTTAGCGCGTCAGTTTTGCGCAGGGCACGTTTTTCGTGAGATTGGACCTTTGTAAAGGTTGGTCTTCCTGTAGTGATACCTGATATTAGTACAAAATTGGTATATTTATCCCTATATAAAATTCGTACGGCCCAATTCAATTATACAGATCCATTTAAAAAAAAGGAACTAGCAAGTATGTAAGAAACCACTTGTAGAATGAAAAAAAAAATACAGATATACATGCAAATGGTGAAACACAATATTTAACACTCAGCACCCTTAGACAGACTCGGACTGAACGCGACAGGGAAAACCTTCTGCGGGACAAAAAACCCCATCGTACTCAAATCAGACTCCCTAAACTTAAACTTTTCTAATCATGTGCTTCTTTCACGTTGGAAGGGCACACCTTATCCTCACTTTCTTCTTTGATGATTGACAGCTTTTCCGCTGACTCTAACTTGCCAGATGGGAAATTCACGGGACTGTTGCGGACAGCGAACAACACCAGATGTTGCAGTGTTCTCAGCTCATCGGGAATCTTTTTAAGTGCAGTGCAATTGAGAATGGATACTCGCTGAAGCTGCTTGAGTGTAGATCCAGCATCTTGAGCAAAAGTCCAGTCCTCCAGTTCTTTCAAGTTGTTGATCTGGAGGACTTTTAGCTCTGGGAACCCATCCGTCGAAATATTCATTTCTGGTTTAGTGTATGAATCTTTCCCAAGGATAAGACCAGCAAGGTTTGGTACCTTGGCGATGAGGTCCATATGTCCTTGCTCCATTTCTGAGTTTTGGAGCTCGAGCTTGGTGAGTTTATGAAGCAAATAAGCGGGAACTTTTCCGATGCCTTCCTTGCTGACTCGGCCATCTAACTTGAGGTGTTGAAGGCTGCGCAGTCCAAACATGGTTAGCATGTCGACCAATGGGAGCTTAACCCCATCATTTGCTGCTAAATCCAAGAATTTGAGGCACTCCATTCTCTCGAGACAATCCGCAAGCATTAGCTTCTTATCGATTCCCCATAGTCGTAGGGACCGGAGGTTGATCAGCTTCTTCAGTGCAGAGCCTTTGCATTGCACCGTATGGAGGGTCTGGAGGTTGTGCAAAGCATTGCTGTTGGTTGGGCCATTATCGAGTTGTTCTGCCAGCACATGCCGGAGTGATTTAATCCACCAAAGACCATTTGGAACATGCTTGATTTCGGTGCTGCTGATATCCAGTGTTTGCAGACGGTGAAGATTCTTGATAGACCTTGGAAGTTTCTTCAACCCGGTACGCGCAAGCCCCAGGTACTGGAGATAAATCAGCCACCCAATCTCGTATGGCAAGGTTGATCGGTGCACCATTCCTTGGAGGTCAATCACACGCAGAAACTTGCATTGGTGGATGTTCAAGCTGATCATGCGGCCTCCAATGTACTCCCATGCCTTGCGGATGTGTGAAGTGCAGCTAGTGGAGCCGTCATCGGCATAGGGCGCTTCTGGACACTCACACAACAATGATCGGAGTTTTGGGGTTGCGAGAGCCAGCCTTGTGTGTGGATCAAATGCATTGCGGACAGAGAGGCGGCGAATGGCTGTGCTAGGAAGGTCAGAGGTGCTGTGATGGACCTCGAGGAAGTTGATCTCACGCGCCTCTGACCTTGCAAAGGCCATGACACGCTCGTGCATGCTAACACTGATGATGTTGTTGCTGTAGTCCTTCTCGACCAGATTGACCAAGCACCTGGAGATCAGTGTCCGGAGGTGATCTCGGCCGTGCTTCTCCGCTGCTCGCCCGTCAGTGGGTCGCACAAGCCCCTCCGCTACCCATAACCGGATGAGCTTGTCCGCGTTGATAGGCTCCTCTGCCTTGAATGCAGAAAAGTAGAGGAAGCATTGTTTGAGTTGAGGTTGGAGGTCGTCGAAGCTCAACATGAGTATTTGCTCCAGCAGAGACATCTGCCGGTATACATGCTTCTCCTGCTGTTGCTCAGGTTCTTTTTCCCCTTCTAGCTGTGCATGCTCTATTTCTTCTTGTTGTCCTTGTTGCTGCCCTGCTGGCAGCTTAACTTCTTGCTTTTCGTCTATCATCTGCTGTTTTTCTTCTTGTCGCCATGAACGTTGCTGGTCCATCCTCTTCATTTCTTCTAGACCCTCAGCTAACTGTTGCTGTTGTTGTTCCTGCTCTTTTTCATGGTTCTGTTTCTGCTGCTCTAATTCGTGCCTTTGTTGCATGAGTTGATTTATTACATCAGTCCACACTTCCTCCTTTTTGGTCCTTAAGAGCCCGGCTAACAGAGTGCCAGCCAATGGAAGGCTCTTGTCGAGGAGGTTCTCGATCACCTTGGCGTGTGTAGCATTCTTGACATTCTTGTCAGAACTGGATTTTCCAAATAGCCTCGTCAGGAACATCTTCCTAGCCTCTTCCTTATTCAGTTTTTGTAGCTGCACCTGATGATCACATAGCTTCTTGAACTTCCAACGGGTATCTGAGTCATTCATAGTTGAACTGGAACCACAAGCCGTATGGTAAGGTTTAATCTCTGTCGTGATCAACAATGCGCTACCTTTGCATTCAGGTAGCACGGACAAGAACAAGTTCAATTCATCCGGGCTGCGCACATTGTCCAGCACGATCAGGTACTTCTTCATATTGAGTCTTCCAGTGAGTCTATTTCTGAGCTCACGAATGTCATATACATCCTTCTTATGTACATCCTTCTCATGTACATCCTTCTCCGGATCCAAGTCCATTCCTGGGAATGTGGTTTGCCTGACCATGTCGGCAATGACATCCACCAGCCTGAATTTCTGGGGTAAATGAACCCAGATGATGTGGTGAAACATGGCCCTGACCTCGCTGCTCTCATAGACACACCTAGCCAATGTTGTCTTCCCGGCACCACTCTTCCCCATGATGGCGACTATAATTCTTGGCATTGTTTCTCCTTGACTGCTCAGGTAGCCTTTGATTTTCTTCAATTTTTCATTATTTACCAACAGGTTGTCTATGTTGCATCCACTTGGCGCATCCCTGCATATATGAGAGTATAGCGTGTGATCAGTGCACTTGGAACAATAACTAAATCAAATATTTCAACGGCCAACTTTTTTATAAGTTGCTACTTTTACCCCTTTGGGGGATATGGAAACAGAGAAATTGCTTGATTTCTTAAGGGGTTCAGTCCTTAGTCCCTGCTTGAATGGCATTGTTCAGAAAGGATTTGAGCCTAGTTTCCCAGAGTTAAACCTTCTTTTTTTTTGAAAGGAAGAGTTAAACCTTCTCATAAGGCTCCCGGGAGTAGGAAGTATTTTTATATATATAGTGTATGAACATACTTAAATCGACAAACTAGTTTGTAGGCCCTAAACCACTGTTTGGTGTCACTTTTATTTTCGTGAAATGCAGCACATGTGGATATTCTTTACACTAGGCTAATGAGGGTTTTATTTGGTGAGGTTTCGTGCCCAAGTGCATAAATTTTTATTTTCAAAATTGGATCTATTTTTTCCCTTAAGTGTCATTATATTGTGTGTTTGTTATAGCTAACTTCTATGATGATGTGGTAGACATGTAGGCGCCATGTCATCTATAATCACTTGAAATGACCAAACCCACTTTGCAATTATAAGGGGTGTATTTTATCCTTTTTAAAGCTGTTCTTATATCCGTTTTGGTAGTACAGGGTTTGATTTATTTGGTTTTAGAGTTCAACACAAAGGGTGTAAATTGAAATGGTTTAAAAAAAGTCTGTTGACCAGCGGCGCCTCTTTATATAACATAGCATACAATAAGAAGGCTACGTACGGTGGCGCACATTGTTGCATCAGGTTTTAATAACTCTAAATTCAGGAGGAACCTATTTGATGATATAATACGGATGTTATCTGAGGTTAGGAGAAAGAGTACTAGAACTACATTCACCTAATACAGTCTAAAGTCAATATGGAAACTTAACAATGACGGTAAATTTAGTGTAATTTTTTTTTATCGAAGGTTGTGAGCAGTGGAATTCAGTTTTCCAATGCATTTACTTGGAACATAAAAATTCGATATATATCCATGTGGCCTGACAAAGTACAATTTTTTTAAAAAAATCTACCAATATTAATATAGCCTGACAAAGTACAAATAGAGGAATGACCAACATATCACGAAAATAGTTTATACATACTAAAAGTCCATTGAAAGCGCAAACGTGAATGAGATCAAATCAAGTTTTGTCAGATTTAGGAATGTCATTACAGTACTTCTTGCACGGCCCCTCCACACTCCACCCTTCCAGCACGCCGGCGCCCCTCCCTCCCTCCACAACCGCCCCCTTCCATCCCCTCTCCTCCCTTTCCACCTTCGCCCCGGGTCGTCTCGCGCGAGGCGGCTCCGGGCGACGACCCGAACCCATGAAGAGGCGGCCCATCTTTCTCCTCCTGGCCGATGCCGCCGTCGGGGCCAACGGTGGCGTCCGTGTCCGGCTGCCAAAGGCAGGGGCGGTGGTAGCGTGTCCATGGACTCCCCTTCGCGCGGAGGCGGGGTCTTCCAGGGGCGGCGACGGTGGACGGCATGTCTGGTGGCGGTGGCCTTCGGCTACTTCACCTAGATCATGGCGGGAGACGCTGTGGTGTGGCGGAACTCGGCGGGAAAAGGGCGGCAGCGGGATCGCTGCTGACCTCCACCGGCCGGGTTGGAGGAGGAAGATGGACCGCGGTTCGCAGCCATGGCGGCGGCGTGGGGGCCGGCTGTTCCGGCTTTCATGGTGGTGGTCCTAGGGTTCTTCCTTCGTGAAGATGAAGACGTTCCGGATGCCGATATTTCTTCATCTAGCCGGAGTGATGAGTTCCGGAAGGTTCCGACAACGAATGGAACAGTGCATCTTTTGCCTGGAGTTCACAGGATCGGGTGGTATTCGGTCGCGCACCCATGCTTTTATTTCGACCGTTTGGTTCTGGAGGATTTGTATGTATTCTCTTTATCAAAAAAAATTACAGTGCAAATGTAATTGAGTTGTTCAGGATTTGTATGTATGCATTTCAAGCTGTTTTTTTTTTCAATAATCCTAGACCTACGGACTCATTTGGTTACAAAAACTCATACGGAATGACGTGGTGTAAAGTGGTTGGTTCAGTTTAGATTCCTCCCGTGAAAATCGGAGACCTCTTTCCTGGCTGCTGTGCAGGAGTCCGTAGGTGATTTCGGTAAGTAATTTCCGTACGTGTAGCATTACCGTTTATTTTTCCTCTGGGAGGAGAGGAGAGGCACGTACCAGTCCACGTAGCGCTTCCGGGGCTTAACGCTGCTGGCGGTGGCGGGGAGGCTCATCTTCAGCTGGACGCTGTTGTCCTCCGTCTTCTTCCTGATCTGCTCAAGCCTGGCCTTGATGGCATCGATGTCGCTGCAGATGGACTGGCGGACGAAGAGGCCGGTGGCAGAGTGGCGGAGCCACCGGAGGAAGGACGGCAGGTCGAGGACGCCGCGGCAGTGCAGCCGCCCTTCGTGGTAGTACTCATCGAGTAGGTCCTCGGCGTCGAAGGCCACCTCGCGCGTCTGCCGCACCCACAGCTCGATGTAATCGTTGATCTCCCGCCGCCGGCGCTGGTCGGCGCCCCGCAGCACCAGTTGCAGCCATGCCATGTCATCCTTGAGCCCTTGCGCCCTCTTCCCCACCTCCGTCTGCTGCTTTACCGTGGCGAACGCCATCCCCTCCAGCTTCAGCATCGCCGTGGTCACCACGCTTTCCGCCATGTCTACTTCTGTGTTTGAGGTCGGCCGCGAATGTGAGTACCTCTAGGCCAGCCAGGGTGCTCTCGGAGACGGCACACCCCGTCCGTTTTTATACACGTACATACTACATAGGGTCAACTGATCACCCAGCTCCGTTCGTCATTTTTTTCCTGTTAGGTGGCTAGCTAGCCGCCAGCGATTTAAACTTATTGAAAATGCCAAGGAAATTATCAATGAGACGTCTGCCAGTCTGATTAAAAGCTTCTTATCAAAATCCAATGTTGTATATAAATCCTAGAGGACAACTTGATTGGTTCTTCATTTTGACGCTGGCTGGAGTCCTTTAACATCCTGTAAGTTTAAAAAGTCCTTTGAAATCCTATTATTTTTTCCTTTTAACTGTTGGAACATAGGACTTGACCGACTGACGGTTGCTCATAGTCATAGTCATCTCCATCTAGCCTGCAGTCCCTGATATCTACTCACCCTTTCTGATTTTTAATCATGATCATTGCTTAGTTGTTTCATTAAGGAAGATGTTCATTTCGGCCACTCTACTACTGCTACTTATCTATACTAGATATTCTACCTTGGTCGTCCAAACCATTGTTATTTGATAATACAAAAAAAGAATCTGGATTTCTCTCATGCAGGCCAATAGGCACAAAAGTAAGAATTAGGAACAATGAAGATAAATCAGAAAGAATACAAAAGTCCGAAAGATTATCTTGGAAACATAGCTAAGTCGAAGGAAAAAGAATGAAAATAATGGATACAAATTTTGCAACTTAAGAAAAACTATAAAGCCAATTCTTTTTAGGAACATGGATATTTACCTAAAATCATTTTCTTATAATAATATGCAAGAAAGCGTGGAAGAAAAACAAGAAAATAAGGTAAATGTAAGGAAATTGGTCCTTTATGTTTTTTCTGACTTCTCTTGATATATTTTGTCTATGTAGGAGTAGTGTGCTTAGCTACATACTCTCGGGCACATAATAAGATGCTCGAATTTGTACGCATAAATTTATTTCGGAGATTACCAATTCAACAATATAAATTTAGTTGCATTATTTAAATGTATTCTCGTAAGGAATTAGTGATCAAATGTGTTTCTGAAACCACATTTGCAAGAGACCGAGGGTTTGCACGGAATTAGCATTTAGATTTTCTGGATCTGAACCCCAAATGGCGAGCCATATATGAGATAGTAGAATATCCAACCACTTCCCTCACAGCTACATCAGTAAGAGAATATTCTGAGATAAAACATTAAAACATAAAAAAAAGAAGCCAAGGTTTAAAATAAAGGGCTATGCTTCAAGTGGTGGAATTTTCCAGCCACAAAGGGTATGTACAATGTAAGATGCTTAGATGCTTAGAGCTTAGATTTATTTTGAAATAGCTTATGATAAGGTTAAATGCTCTTTCCTTCAGCAGGTGTTGCGTATGACGGGTTTCCATCCTAGATGGTGTAGTTGCATTGATGATTTCGTTAGTAGAGGAAGTGTAGCGATCAAGGTTGGGATGATATAGGTCATTATTTTCGGACTCATAAATGTTTAAGACAAGGTGACTCGTTGTCACCATTGTTATTCAAGAGGATATGTTGACAATTTTGATTGCTCAGGCTAAAGAAGATGGCATGGTGGAGGGGCTGATTCCACACTTAGTTGATGGGGGATATCGATTTTGCAGTATACCGATGATACAATCATTTTTATGGAGCACGATATTGAGAAAGCACTTAATATGAGCTCATCCTTTGTATTTTCAAACAACTATCCGGACTGAAAATAAACTTTCACAAGAGTGAAGTTTTTTGTTTTGCAAAGCTTAGGACCCACAAGAGGTTAATAGAAATATTTTTACTTGGGTATTCCATCCACTTTAGGAAATTAAAGAACGGTGAATGGAAGCCGGTTGGGGATCATTTTGAGAGAAAGTTGGCGAGTTGGGTAGGCAAGCTACTCTCTTATGTGGATCGTCTCGTTCTCATTAATTCGGTCTTAACCAGCCTTCCCATGTTTACGTTATCATTCTTTGAAATACCCTAAGGGGTATTGAAAATAATAGATTATTATAGATCAAGGTTTTTCTATCAAAGTGATGGTCATAAGAGAGAGTATAGACTCTCTCGATGGAACCTCATTTGTTTGCCAATGGATCAAGGGGGATTAGGTGTGGAGTTGTTAGACATTAAAATAAGTGCTTATTAAACAAATGGCCCTTTAAATTATTGGCCCAGCAAGGTGTCTCGCAGAAGCTAGTACAAAATAAGTATCTTCACTCCAAATCCTTGTCTCAAGTGAAGGCAAAACCCTTAGATTCTTCTTTTTAGAAAGGCCTTATGAAAGTAAAGGATGAATTTTTTGATCGATCATGGTTCTTTCACCGTAGGAGATGGTGAGAAAACTAGGTTTTGGAGGACACGTGGTTAGGAGATATATAGTCCGGTTGCGAATCAATACCCATCTTTGTGTAATATAGTTGAAAGAAAACAAGTTTCAGTGGAAAATGTTATGGCTCGAGTGCCTCTAAAGATAGGTTTTACACATGCATTAACGGGTGGCACAGCTGACAGATGGACTCATTTAGTGTTGCGTTCGATGCCTATCCAGCTGACCGCACAACCCGATATTTTTGTTTGGAAGTTAACGACTTCGGAAGCGTTTACTGTCAAATTGCTATACCCAGACCATATGAATGAGCATACTAGATTTCCTAGAAAGCATATTTGGAAAATCAAGGTACCAGTGAAAATAAGAATCTTCATGTGGTTTTTTGCATCGCCGTTTCCTTCTCACAAAGGACAATTTGGCAAATAGAAACTTGAAGGGTAATAAGAAATGTTGTTTTTAATCAAGATAAATCAATACAATATTTATTTATTGAGTGTCCGCTAGCAAAAGTTGTATGTTGCATAGTACATATGTATTTTTAATATTATCTCCGCAAGGAACATCACTAATCTTTTTGGCAATTAGCTAGCGGGAGTGGTTTAAAATGATAAAGTGCAGATCTGAGTTTGTATTTGCGCTTTACTTTGGGCAAAACAGAATGTGAAAAATAATTATCTCTTTAACAGGGCACAATCTACTAAATTTATGCAGGTTATACCTCTTGCCATCCTTGGATCTGGACGCCGTCTTTCCTACAATCAATGGAGAAGCACGAGAATTTCGTTACAGGTTGCAATCGGCTGGAGATGGTTGCTCAGGATATATACAGCTAGTACAACTGATGTTTTAACTTCAGAATAACTGATGTTGTAGGTCATTTCATGTTATCTTTGATTTTCTTATGGTTGATACATGTATCAACCATGTGTGACCCGTGATGTGTTCTTTGTAAAATTATGACTGCTTCATCTACCGATGCAAAGTTTGGGGCAATGTTGCCTCCATTTGGAAAAAGACGGATGCTTTGAAAATAAACCATTTTTTCCTGCAAAAAAGAGAAGAAAAATAAACCGATTTTTTTTAAACCATTGGTGCTTATGTCTACTTGGAATATGCCTAGTTAGGCCCCTCTCATATACAAATAAAAGTTGGTGCTTAAACGAACTTGGTTTATTTTAGTAAACACCTCTCTAAGCACCTTGCATCGTGCACAGGTCTAATAAAGCTACAGAAAAACTATACCCCTAGATAAATTATGCATCACATATTCATATCATTTGAATAATACGACCAGAAATTCAATGGTTAATTAGCATGGGCATTCTTTCGCCCACATCCGCCCTGGAGTGGGGCTTTCTTGGCGGCCTCTTATCCTTTACACATGAATTTGTTGTCTCCGGTCCCAGTCCTCGGTATTTGCTAGCAGGGCAGACAACCCTTTCCGGTGATATCTTGGTTGGTACGGTGAAACAGCTATGGTGGTTTCACTGGGAGACATTAGTTCATCTTTAGTCGGGTGTCTTGGGGGTGTTCTGGAGGATGTGATCTCTCCTATTTTTGTTCTTTATCTTTGATCTATTTTTATAAGAGGGTTTCCTCATCATCTTGTATCGGTTTGGCCGTGTGGCTTTATTTATAAAAGCAACGTAGGGGTGTAAACGGATCGGATTGAATTTTACTCATACCATATATTTTTCACGGATTCGGATCGGAGTGGATATTGACTGGTTTTGGATTCGAATGCAAGCGGAGTGTGGATTCGAATCGGAAATGGGACGGATTCAGGCCTGAAACAAAATATTCGGATATATGCTCTCATCATTAGATAGTTATAGTTCTTACAAATCTTGAGATGGATTTAAACTTTCGTTGTTATATAATTAAGAGAAAAAAGAGACAATGCGCTAAACCCAAGCATTGATAAAAATTTAGATCTAAACATGCTCGATGAGTCAATAACTAATAATATTGTGAGATTGGCCTTTGCTTTTGACTCAAAAATTGGATTATCCGGTTTAAAATCTTCGAATTATTCTAATTAAAATAATAATCCATATGTGCATGCTATTTTCTATGACATATCCTATACCGTATCAGGAGCATCACTTCGAAATCGGATATCGTTATCCACCGGATTCCTTAAAATCAGATATGGATGCCTTAAAACGGATTCGGGGCCGATTTCGGCGCGAAAATTATCCTATCTTTTTACACCCCTAAAAAGAGGTGATAGCCTATTTCGAGAAATTTAATGGTTCAACGATACACACATGTACTTAACAACCATGATGATTGTAGCAATAAAAGGAGTGATTACATAAGCAGGTTCAACATTCAATTCAAATCAAGATTATTTAGCCAAGCGGAAAAATATACTACCCGCGACAATTTATATCTGTCGTTAAAGGAGTAGCTATTTTCTAGTCTAATTTAGAGTTTTAGCGTGATTTGATGAGCTACCCGCGACAATTTATATCTGTCGTTAAAGGTGCATAAATCTAGCAGCGGGGAGCTCTGACGCTAGCGCGAGCATTTAAAACTTTGAAAGAAACTAATGCTTCCGTGTTCATTGTTGTCTGCTTCTTCCTATTTAAACAAATATAGATTTTTTTTCTAGGAATTAGATAGGTTATGACTTAAAGACTTGACCAAGCTAACAGTTGCAAAGTCAATTCGATCAGTCCAGCCTGTGTATGGTACCCACTACCTACTGACACTTTTTAATTGTATTAGAACAGCGACATTATCATTGGTTGATCGCTATTTCCTACTGATCTCAAACACACCTTGCAACAGATCACATGGCAGTTGACACCGTACTTAAAGAAAAATACGCCCCACTTGCTAAATATCATGTCGTTGCTACGACATAAAATACTGCTAAATTGATTAATTTAGCTTTGTACACCAAAATCCCGTCCCATGTACAATTGTAAATAATTGTAATGCTCGGGCCGAACCACTGTACTTCCCGGGCATTAGTTAATATATAGGATTATTGAGCTATTTCCTATTTTGCTTTACAACTAAAATAAGGACAAGCATATACTCGCTAAATCGTTAAACTATACCACAGATGCCGCCATTTTGATTGTTATTCATAGTTCTGGCTTTCCGTATCGAAGCAACTAATTGAGAAAAACAGAGATAAAGCTAGCAAAATAATAATACAAGAAAGCCAAGGCATCTGCTCATATAGGAAAATCAACAAACAAGTTTTTTTTCGAAATAGGTGTATACCCCGGCTTCTGCATCATGACGATGCACACGACTCTTTATTAGAATAAGGTTCAAAGAAAATATTGTTTACAACTCACGCATCACCGAGGATTGATACAAGAATCAACAAACAAATAGAGTGCACTACTTATAATTAGAAAACTTAGTGCTACTTGAAAAGTTTGCCGTGTTTCTGTGCATCAAATTAGAAGCACACAGGGGATATTAATCACCAGCAGAACCGTGTGTGCGGGGGAGAGACACATGGTGCTGGCAATGTGAGTTACTTGGGTTGTCCTGTCCCTGGACACCAGCAAGCAAACGACTGGTTGATCTCTGCACTTCCAAGCATAGTATGGATATTCACTTAATTTGCACTTGGTGGCTGGCCATAGTCGTATGTGGACCCGTTGTGAACTTTATAGTATCGATATTCACCATCAAAATATTCACGGAATCACAGATTTTGCTTCCATTAAATCTGTGTGTACTTTATATGTATTAATGTATAGATTATGAAGACCAAATCCCCATCCCATGATCATGAAGATGTCATTGGTTGGCACTATAAAAAAACGGCAAATTCAGTGTCAAAAGTGCATAGACTTGCAGCCTCGCTGTGCAATGTAAGCTCTCCTGACTGCAGCAGTGCAAGGAAATTATCAACGAGAAGTCTGATAGTCTGATTAAAAACTTATTAGCAAAGTCCAACGTTGCATATAAATCCTAGTGGACAACATGCTTGGCTGTTGTCTCTCTCTTATTGAACAATTTTAGTTAGTCCATAAACTGTTAGAACATCCGACTTGGCCAACTAACAGTTGTTCAGAGTCATCTTGATCCAGCTTGCAGTGCCTGTCATGAACTCACCCTTTACCATTTTTAATAGCAACCATTTTCTGTTTACTAATTTTATTAAGGAATATATTCATTTTCGGCTACCCAACTATTGCCATGTGGTCTACATTTTGTCCTTCGAATCTAGACTACTAGATATTTTGCCTCGATTGTGAAACCATTAGATTGATAATGAAACAGTTCGATGTGGAAGAACATTTGGTCTGCCGAAGTTCGAAATAAAACTCGTGTACTGGGATGGAGGCTTCTCTCGGACAACTTACCTACCAGACGAAACAAACGTAGTCGGACATTGGAGCTGTCACTTGTATTGTATAACTCATGATTGCTTCTATGATCACGGGGAGGCGGAGACGACGCACCCCATCCGTTTTATACAGGTATATGGTCACAGCTGATCACAAGCATTTTTCTTCCATTTTCTGGGTGCTGTTTTAACTTACTGAAAGGGCCAAGGAAATTATCGATGAGAGGTCTGGCAGTCTGATTAAAAGGTTGTTAGCAAAGTACAACGTTGTCTATAATTCCTAGTGGACAACATGCTTGGTTGTTCATATGCTTTCTCTTTCTCTCTCTCTTGTTATTCTACAATTTGGATTAGGTTAATCCATGAACTGTTAGAACATAGGACTCGACCAACTAACAGTTGCTCAAAGTCATCATGATCCAGCCTGCAGTGCGTGCCCTCTACTCACCCGTTCCATTTTTTTCAAGATTCACACGGGAGACTTCCCCGCCACTTCTTGCATTCCACTCAAAAGTACCCTGGCAGGGTTGTGTTCTTACAAACATTGAAACATACATGTGAAAGATACAGGGGATACAACAGAGAAGAATAAGAAGAAAACCAAAAAGGATTACCAAGTGGCCGCAAACAACTCCACAAACAATTGAAACCTACAAGGACGTCAAAGAGAGACGCCAACAAGAATCCAAGCTTATCGGACTTGTGCTGACATGAAGGTAGGTCGACATCTTTAGTCTTGCTCAAGCCAACATGGTGTGGCTATCCCGCTCTTGCCACAAAACTCCACTAGCCTTTCAGGTGAAGGAGGCAGGGAAGAAGGCAGAACCACAAAAAAATAACAAGGAGATCCGAGACCTTAGGTGTTGCCATACAAGCGCCCTCCATTCACCCTCTAGGGGGAGGAAGCCCTGGAGAAGGGAGCGCTGCTGCTAGTTGACGAGAAAACCAAAGAGAGGGGTAGAGAACGTTTTAATCTGGCTTCGGACTAGAGAGAGAACCATCCAACACACCAGACATGAAGAAATACGGTTTGCAAGATGCCGCCCCTCCACATCAAGCCAGACGTGCCTAACTATATGGTTGCCTCTCTTGTCGATGATGCCCAATCGCTCTTCAGAGGATGGAAGCCCCAAAGACGCGACGATAAAAGCAAGAGATCGACGAGATTCCAAAAAAACAGATGTTGCCATGAAGACGCCCTCCACTCGCCCTCCGAGGAAAGGAAGCTGGGAGGACACTGCGTGGGAAAATACAACCACAAAAATGACTTAGGACTCACTAACTATATTATAGAGATAGATCTAGCAGGTAAGAGAAGGACGAAGCATAGAAATCGGGTGGAGATAACTTGTCGGGGCACTGAAGAAGCGGACAACAAGAAGCGGGAGGCCAATTTTGGAGGAGGAGACGACGACACGGGGCTAGTGAGGAGGAACCTACAGCCACAAAACAGGGCAATGCACAAGCTCGGTGTGCTTCAAATAAATGTATATCAACAATCTTTATATATCCAGAAATATTGCAAAAGTTCAATATGGATATATATAATATCAAAGACACATATGGGCATATTATACCTAATATGGGATAGAAATCCTTTGAGAGGTAGGGAAGATGGTGAAGTGAGAGATGGAGCTGGAGTTTCATATCTTCATCAGAGCACTCAGATATCTTGCAAAATACGTCAAACTTAACATTATATTTGGTGCCAATTTCTTGAAAGTAAAATCCCACAAATGGTATAAGATTTTTGTATGAAATATTCTCAGATATATCCAATACACAACAGGTCTTGCTTAATGATATCATGAAAATCAAAACGGGACCACCCAATCATGAAAATCAAGACTGGATTTACTAGAAGGGTATCCAGAAGCTTGAGAACATACTCTAAATAGGTCCTTCGAGTGATCGTTCAGTAATAATTATTTGAAGCATTAAAAGATGTGTATGGCTTCGCAGAATAATTAGCCACATGTGAGAAAACCTTATATATTACTACCTCTGTTTCAGTTTAACAAGCGGGCAGGTAGTTTAAAAATTGCTTTGACCATTATTTTAGTCAATAAAATATAAATATGTCACAAAAATTATATCATTGGAAAGCTTTTTTGCATAGGAATCTAATGATATAGATTTTGTAGACATAAAATTTATATTTTGTTGACTAAATCAATAGTCAAAGTTTGTCTTAAAATGTGTGTCTGTTAAACCGAGACGGAGGAAGTAAGAGCATCTTCAGTCGCGTCCCCCAAACCGTTCCCCAAGCGGCGCCGGATTGAGCGTTTGGGGGCGTGTTTTGTCCGTGTCGTGTTTGGGGGACGTCGCTTCCCAGTCGCGTCTCCCAAACAAAATTTCAGAAATTTTAAACTTGAGCGAGATTCGATTAAATTCATCCAAACTCGGCATATATTACATAGATTCGAACGAAGATTCGACTAAATTTAAACTAAACCTAATCTAGAAGTAGCTGCGGAGGCCGGCGGCGTCGTAGTACTGGTGGAAGTTGTACATGTCGTCTGTAATGACCTCCTGCTTGACGCGCTCGTCGGGCTCGTCGATGGGCTCGTCCTTCACCAGGCCGCTTGGTCCTGCCTCGCCGTCGTCGGTGAGGTCCACGAGCGGCTTGCCGATGTCGCGGATGGACATGGCGATCGTTATGTCGAGGTCGCCCCTCCAGGCGTCCTTGTCGTTCAGCGCCGTCAAGTACGCCCTCGCAGCCCTGGGCAGTCCTCGGGGTCGTCGCTGCCGCCGCTCGTGCTCCGCCAGCCGCGCCGCCTTTGCCGCTTCCTCATCGTCATGCTCGTCCTTCACCTCCGGCTTCGGGATGAGGAGGGTGCCGCCGCGCCTCTCTTGCTGACGCCGGTTGCCACTGCCACTGCCGCCGTGATGGGATTCGTAGCATAGAAAACAAAAAAATTCCTACCGCAAGAATGAAAACCAAGCCAAGATGCAATCTAGAAGATGGTAGCAACGAGGGGATCACGAGACTAACCCTTGAAGATTTCCAAAGCCTACAAGATTAGATCTCGTTGTTGCAGAAGATGATCACTTGCCGCTTTCAAAAGCGCGTAGAAGATCTTGACGATGCCATAGTCGGGCAGCACCTCCGTACTCGGTCACACGTTCGGTGTTGATGAAGACGTCCTTCTCCCCGTTCCAGCGGGCAGCGGAAGTAGTAGATCCTCCTCGGAATCCCGGCAGCACGACGGCGTGGTGGCGGTGGTGGTGGAGAACTCCGACAGGGCTTCGCCTATGCGCTGCAGGAGTAGCTAGTATGTGGAGGAGGGGCGCTAGGGTTTGGGGAGAGGGGGGTCTTGGGCGCCGGCCACTAGGGGGGTGCGGCCAAGAGGGCTTTGGTGTGGCCGGCCCCCTCCCCTTGCTCCTCATTATATAGGTGGAACCCCCAAGAGTTGTAGTCCAAGTCTTCGAATAAGACCCCAACACAAAAACTTGCCATAAGGTGGGAAACCTACCCAAGGTGGGACTCCTACTCAAGGTGGGACTCCCACCCCTTCCTTGGGGGGGTGGCCGGCCACCATGGGGTGGAGTCCACCTGGGACTCCTCCTCCTTAGGCTGGCCGGCCATGCTAGGTGGAGTCCCTCCGGGACTCCACTTTCCATGGTGATTTCTTTCGGACTTTTCTAGAACCTTCCATAAATGCACCGGATCATTTTCAAACTTGGAAAATGACTTCCTATACATGAATCCGGAACTCCTCGTGATGTCCTGGATCCCATCCGAGACTCCGAACAAAACTTCGAACTCCATTCCATATTCCATATCTACTTAAACGACATCAAACCTTAAGTGTGTCACCCTACGGTTCGTGAACTATGCAGACATGATTGAGACCTCTCTCCGACCAATAACCAATAGCAGGATCTAGAGATCCATAATGGCTCCCACATATTCAGCGATGACTTAGTGATCGATTGAACCATTTACATACGATACCGATT
Organism: Lolium rigidum; assembly: GCF_022539505.1. Taxonomy (NCBI): domain Eukaryota; kingdom Viridiplantae; phylum Streptophyta; class Magnoliopsida; order Poales; family Poaceae; genus Lolium; species Lolium rigidum. The sequence goes on from NC_061508.1 coordinate 209,826,517, forward strand.
CCCTTTGTCACGCGATATTTTACTTGTCCGAGGTTTGATCATCGGTATCTCTATACCTCGTTCAACCTCGTCTCCGACAAGTACTCTTTACTCGTACCATGGTATATCATCTCTTATGAACCATTCATATGCTTGCAAGCTAATTAGACGACATTCCACCGAGAAGGCCCAGAGAATATCTATCCGTCATCGGGATGGACAATATCCCACTCCTGATCCATATGCCTCAACTCATACTTTCCGAATACTTAATCCCACCTTTATAACTGATGTCTACGGGTGCTTCTATTCTTGTAGACAGTGTTGGGCCTCCAAGAGCAGAGGTTTGTAGAACAGCAGCAAGTTTCCCTTAAGTGGATCACCCAAGGTTTATCGAACTCAGGGAGGAAGAGGTCAAAGATATCCCTCTCAAGCAACCCCGCAATCACGATACAAGAAGTCTCTTGTGTCCCCAACACACCTAATACACTTGTCAGATGTATAGGTGCACTAGTTCGGCGAAGAGATGGTGAAATACAAGTAGTATGGATGTATATGAGTGGTAATAACAATCTGAATAGAATATGGCAGCGAGTAAACATGCAACAGCACAGTAAATAAACGGAGATTCGATGTTTGGAAACAAGGCCTAGGGATCATACTTTCACTAGTGGACACTCTCAACATTGATCACATAATAAAACCACTCTGCACTCTCTTGTTGGATGATGAACACCACTAATTGTGTAGGGCTACAAGAGCACCTCAATGCCGGAGTTAACAAGCTCCACAACATTCGATGTTCATATTTAAATAACCTTAGAGTGCATGATAGATCATTGCAATTACACCAAGTACTAACATAGCATGCACACTCGTCACCATCACACTATGAAGGAGGAATAGATCACATCAATACTATCATAGCAATAATTAACTTCATAATCTACAAGAGATTACAATCATAACCTACGCCAAGTACTACATGATGCACACACCGTCACCATTACACCATGGACGAGGAATAGACTACTTTAATAACATCACCAGAGTAACACATAGATGAATAGTGATACAAAACTCATATGAATCTCAATCATGTAAGGCAGCTCATGAGATCATTGTATTGAAGTACATAGGAGAGAGATTAACCACATAGTACCGGTACAGCCCTTAGCCTCGATGGAGAACTACTCCCTCCTCATGGGAGACAGCAGCGTTGATGAAGATGGCGGTGGTGTCGATGGAGAGGCCTTCCGGGGGCACTTCCCCGTCCCGGCGGCGTGCCGGAACAGAGACTCCTGTCCCCCGATCTTGGCTTCGCGATGGCGGCGGCTCTGGAAGGTTTCTCGTACCGTGGCTTTTTCGTCTCGAGGTTTTAGGTCAGGGACCTTTAAATAGGCGAAGAGGCGGAGTCGGAAGGCTGACGGGGGCGCCACACAATAGGCCCCCCCCCCTTGGGCCGCGCCGCCCTGGCGTCTGGTGGCCCTGTGGCCCTCCTCTGGTGGCTCTCGGGTGTTCTGGAAGCTTCGTGGAATTCTAAGATGCTGGGCGTTGATTTCGTCAGATTCCGAGAATATTTCCTTACTAGGATTTACGAAACCAAAAACAACGAAAACAACAGAACGGCCCTTCGGCATCTCGTCAATAGGTTAGTTCCGGAAAACGCATAATAATGACATATAATGTGTATAAAACATGTGAGTATCACCATAAAAGTAGCATGGAACATAAGAAATTATAGATACGTTTGGGACGTATCAATAACCACCCATTTACGCAGTGGAGTTTGATGTAATCAAAGTACCCTTCCGGCATAAGTGATTTACATGATCTCATGGTCGAAGGACTAGGTAACTATGTATCGAAAGCTTATAGCAAATGAATTTAATGACGTGATCTTATGCTACGCTTAATTGGGTGTGTCCATTACATCATTCATCAATGACATAACCTTGTTATTAATAACATCCAATGTTCATTATCACGAAACGATGATCATCTATTAATCAACAAGCTAGTTATACAAGAGGCTTACTAGGGACTCCTTGTTGTTCACATAACACACATGTATCAATGTTTCGGTTAATCCAATTATAGCATGGTACGCAAACATTTATCTTAAACATAAAGATATATAATAACCACTTTATTATTACCTCTTGGGCATATCTCCAACAGTCTCCCACTTGCACTTAGGGGTGGAATCGAGCCGAGCCGATGAAAGGACACGGATGTCGCCTAGAGGGGGGGTGAATAGGCGATTTAAAACTTTTACGAGATGGGCTTAACAAAAGCGGAATAAAACTAGCGTTTACTTTGTCAAGCCCAAAGCCTATATACTATGGTTCACCTATGTGCACCAACAACTTATTCTAAGCAATGGTTCATCTATGTGCACCAACAACTTATGCTAAGCAATACAAGCAAGTATGTGATAGCAACATATATATAACTTCAAGCACGATGGCTATCACAAGGTAAAGTGCATAAGAGCTCGGGTATAGAGATAACCGAGGCACGCGGAAGACGATGATTTATCCCGGAGTTCACACTCTTGCGAGTGCTAATCTCCGGTGGAGAGGTGCGGTGGCTTAGTGCTCCCGAACGCCACAAGAGGCTTACCTTGAGGTGTGGTTGCTCGATGCACACAAACGCCACAAAGGCCTCACCCCAAGATGCGGTACTCACACCACACACCGAACGCCACGAAGGCGCCTCACCTAAATCTCTGGTGACCCTCGCCACAAAGGCCTAGGTCACGGTTCCACTAAGGGTTTTCCTTCGAGGCGGAAACCGGGCCTTACACAAAGGTTGGGGCACACTTCCACAACTTAATTGGAGGCTCCCAACAAATCGCCACAAAGGCCTCAAATTCGTCTAGGGTTCCAAGAACCCAAGAGTAACAACTTTCTTGCTTTTACTTCCACGAATCACCGTGGAGAACTCAAACCGATGCACCAAATGCAATGGCAAGAACACCACAAAGATGCTCAAGAACTTCTCTCTCAAATTCCAACAAAACTACAAAAGCTATTGGGAGAATAAGAGAGGAAGAACAAATAGAAAGAGGAACACCAAATTTCTCCAAGATCTAGATCTAGTGGATTCCCCTCACAAAGACAGGGATTTGATTGGTGAAGATGTAGATCTAGATCTCCTCTATCTTTCTCTCAAATAGATGCAAGATTCATGGGAGGGAGAGGGAGATAGCAAGCTGAAAGAAGGTCAACAATGGGGGCAAAAACGAGCTCAAACGGATGGGTAACATTGGGGAAGAAGAACCCCTTAAATAGGGCAAGAGAAATCTGCCTGTTATGCAGAAAACTCGTCAAAACCGGAACTTCCGGTCATTTGGGGCGGAACTTCCGCCCCCCGGAAGTACCGGCCAACTTCCGGATGAAGTAGGGCGCCCCCGGAAAGCTTACAGTATACTTTCTGCGTGCAGATTCGTCATTTCCGGAAGTTCACCGGAAGTAGGGCGGAAGTTCTGGCCACCGGAACTTCCGGCCAACTTCCGGCCAAAAAACTGCTTCACGGAAACTTGAATAACTTTTGCATTCAGACTCCGATTTTGATGATCTTGGGATCGTTTCGAAGCTAGTAACAAGCTCTACAAGATCATGCAGGGAACCATCATAGTCCAGTAAGGTAGGATAGAAATAAATGATGAAAGGTTTGACCTATCTAAAAAATACATGCAGGTAAAACCTCCAACCTTGAAAATGCAACAACTTGTGTTAGGAAACTCAGATTTAGGTGAAACCGATTTTGTTGTAAAGAAGATGACAAGAGCTACCCCACAAAGAGTGAAAAGCTTAAGAAACTATTGCGGGTGATTTTATATTATTTTTAGAGGTGCAACACCTCAACATGAGATACCGAGAAAATCACCAAACTCGAAAACGCAACAAGTGATCTATGCGAAATCCGTTTTCGATGAACTAGAGCTTGTCATGAGAATAAGAACAAGCTCTAAAACATCACATGGATAAGATCCAAATAACAACCAAGAAAGATGATGCAAGGATGCAAAGGTTTGAGCTCTCTCCGAGCGATACGATCGAGTTACTCACTCGAGAGCCCTCTTGATAGTACGGAAACTAAACTATAAACCGGTCTCCAACTACACCATGAGACCGGTGAGAAAAAAACCATATCAAGAGCGAACCTTAACCTTGCGCATTCCACTTGAGCTTGATGATGACGGTCTTGACCGCAACAAGATGGAACGCCTTTCTTGATTGTGCTTGCTTGACGAAGTCTTGTGGATTGCTCCCTGATACGTCTCCAACGTATCTATAATTTCTTATGTTCCATGCTAGTTTTATGATAATACTCACATGTTTTATACACACTTTACATCATTATTATGCATTTTCCGGCACTAACCTATTAACGAGATGCCGAAGCGCTAGTTCCTGTTTTGTGTTGTTTTTGGTTTCAGAAATCCTACACAGGAAATATTCTCGGAATTGGACAAAACGAACGCCCAGGATCTTATTTTTCCACAGAGCTTCCAGAAGACCGAAGGAGATACGAAGTGGGGCCAGGTGGCGACACCACAAGGCGGCGCGGCCAAGGGGGGCCCGCGCCGCCCTATGGTGTGGGCCCCTCGTGAGCCTCCCGACTCTGTCCTTCCGCCTACTTAAACTCTCCGTCGCGAAAACCCTATTACCGAGAGCCGCGATACAAAAAAAGTTCCAGAGACACCGCCGCCGCCAATCCCATCTCGGGGGATTCAGGAGATCGCCTCCGGCACCCTGCCGGAGAGGGGAATCATCTCCCGGAGGACTCTACATCACCATGATCGCCTCCGGACTGATGTGTGAGTAGTTCATCCTTGGACTATGGGTCCATAGCAGTAGCTAGATGGTTGTCTTCTCCTCATTGTGCTATCATGTTAGATCTTGTGAGCTGCCTATCATGATCAAGATCGTCTATTTGTAATGCTACATGTTGTGTTTGTTGGGATCCGATGAATATGGAGTACAATGTCAAGTTGATTATTGATCTATCATATATATGTTATTTATGTTCTTGCATGCTCTCCGTTGCTAGTAGAGGCTCTGGCCAAGTTGATACTTGTGACTCCAAGAGGGAGTATTTATGCTCGATAGTGGGTTCATGCCTCCATTGAATCCGGGACGAGTGACGAAAGTTCTAAGGTTGTGGATGTGTTGTTGCCACTAGGGATAAAACATCAATGCTTTGTCTAAGGATATTTGTGTTGATTACATTACGCACCATACTTAATGCAATTGTCTCGTTGTTTGCAACTTAATACCTGGAAGGGGTGCGGATGCTAACCCGAAGGTGGACTTTTTAGGCATAGATGCATGCTGGATAGCGGTCTATGTACTTTGTCGTAATGCCCTAATTAAATCTCATAGTAGTCATCATGATATGTATGTGCATTGTTATGCCCTCTCTGTTTGTCAATTGCCCAACTGTAATTTGTTCACCCAACATGCTATTTATCTTATTGGAGAGACACCACTAGTGAACTGTGGATCCCGGTCCATTCTTTTACATCTGAAATACAATCTACTGCAAACTCTGTTCTCTCGTTGTTCTTCGCAAACAAACATCATTCTCCACACCATACGTTTAATCCTTTGTTTACAGCAAGCCGGTGAGATTGACAACCTCACTGTTAAGTTGGGGCAAAGTATTTTGATTGTGTTGTGCAGGTTCCACGTTGGCGTCGGAATCCCTGGTGTTGTGCCGCACTACACTCCTCCACCAACAACCTTCATGTGGCCTTCATCTCCTACTGGTTCGATAACCTTGGTTTCTTTCTGAGGGAAAACTTACTGTTGTGCGCATCACACCTTCCTCTTGGGGTTCCCAACGGACGTGTGCATCACGCGCCATCAAGACTGTTTTCTGGCGTTGTTGCCGGGGAGATCAAGAAAAGCTGCAAGGGGAGTCTCTAACATCCAATCTCTTTACTTTGTTTTTGTCTTGCTTTACTTTACTTTATTTACTGCTTTGTTTGCTTTCTCTATATCAAAAATACAAAAAAATTATTTACTTGCTTTATTTTATTTATTGTCTTGTTTGCGTTCTCTATATTAAAAACACCAAAAAAAATTAGTTACTTGCATTTACTTTATTTACCTTTTGTTTATTTCATCATGCTTCCTCCTAAGTTCACTCTGAAAGATATACCGGTAGGGCAAGGGTCTATCATTGGAAGAGATAATATAGAAGAATTTTTCACTCATGTTAGTACGGTTAAAGATTTTGAAGATAGATCTTTGGTAGAACTTGCTCCTACTTATGAAATTGCTACTGCCTCTTTAGTGCACATGTTGGAAGCTAGATTTGTTAATCTTAATCCTATAATGCAACATATGTTTCTTACACTTTCTGATATGGAAGAAGGAGAGAAGAAAGATTTTGTTTTAGAAAACCTTCTTAAAGAATTTGGTGATGTAGCTAGAGAAGCTAGAAAAGTCTTTATTCAACATAAGATGCTTGGCTTTTATACTAATTTTGCAAATACCCTTTAAAAGATGGAAAAAGATAGGCTAAAGTACACTAATAAAGTCAATTATGAGGGGGAGATTAAAGTACCAATACCTCTTAAGCTCATAGGAATGCATGAGGCACTAGAAAAGAATTTTGATTGGATTGTTCCTGAAAATTTATTTGAGGAGGATAGTAAGCATAAAAGTAATGGAAGGGGAGCCTCTGAAACTTACATAGACAAGATACAATGCATTGTTGAGAAAACTCCCAACTCTGATGTTGATGCTTCATCTCTTGATAATACTTGATTCACACTTTCTGCGCCTAGCTGAAAGGCGTTAAAAAAAAGCGCTTATGGGAGACAACCCATTATTTTAGTTTTGCACTTTTGTTTTATATTTGACTCTTGGAAGTTGTTAGTACTGTAGCAACATCTCCTTATCTTTATTTTATTGCATTGTTGTGCCAAGTAAAGTCTTTGATAGTAAGGTTGATACTAGATTTGGATTACTGCGCAGAAACAGATTTCTTGCTATCACGAATTTGAGTAGACCTCCCTGTAGGTAACTCAGAAAAATCTGCCAATTTACGTGTGTGATCCTCAGATATGTACTCAACTTTCATTCAATTTGAGATTTTTCATCTGAGCAAGTTAAGTGCCTCTAAAAAATCCGTCTTTACGGACTGTTCTGTTTTGACAGATTCTGCCTTTTATTTCGCATTGCCTCTTTTGCTATGTTGAATGGATTTCTTTGTTCCATTAACTTTCAGTAGCTTTGTGCAATGTCCAGAAGTGTTAAGAATGATTATGTCACCTCTGAATATGTGAATTTTTGATTATGCACTAACCCTCTAATGAGTTTTTTTTGAGTTTGGTGTGGAGGAAGTTTTCAAGGGTCAGGAGAGGAGGATGATACAATATGATCAAGAAGAGTGAAAAGTCTAAGCTTGGGGATGCCCCCGTGGTTCATCCCTACATATTTCAAGAAGACTCAAGCATCTAAACTTGGGGATGCCCAAGGCATCCCCTTCTTCATCGACAACTTATCAGGTCACCTCTAGTGAAACTATATTTTTATTTTGTCACATCTTATGTGCTTTACTTGGAGCGTCTGTATGTTTTTGTTTTTGTTTATGTTTGAATAAACTCGGATCCTAGCATTCTTTGTTTGGGAGAGATACACGCTCCGCTCGTTCATATGAACACTGGTGTTCTTAGCTTTACTTTTAATGTTCATGGCGAAGGTTGAAACTGCTTCGTTCATTGTTATATGGTTGGAAACAGAAAATGCTTCATGTGGTAATTGGTATATTATATTGAATAATTTGATACTTGGCAATTGTTGTGCTCAAATAGATCATGTTTAAGCTCTTGCATCATGTACCTTGTACCTATTAATGAAGAACTACCATAGAGCTTGTTGAAATTTGGTTTGCATGATTGGTCTCTCTAAAGTCTAGATATTTTCTCGGTGAAGTGTTTGAACAACAAGGAGACAAGTGTAGAGTCTTATAATGCTTGCAATATGTTCTTATGTAAGTTTTGTTGTACCGGTTCATACTTGTGTTTGTTTCAAACAACCTTGCTAGCCAAAGCCTTGTACTGAGAGGGAATACTTCTCGTGCATCCAAATCCTTGAGCCAAAAACTATGCCATTTGTGTCCACCATACCTATCTACTATGTGGTATTTCTCTGCCATTCCAAAGTTAATTACTTGAGTGCTACCTTTAAAATTTCGTTCTTTGTCTTTGCAATACATAGCTCATGGGAAAATAGCCTTAAAAACTATTGTGGTATTGAATATGTTACTTATGTATCTTATTTCTTATAAGTTGCTTGTTGAGCGGTAACCATGTTTCTAGGGACGCCATCAACTATTACACCTTTGTTGAATATCATGTGAGTTGCTATGCATGTTCGTCTTGTCTTAAGTAAGGGTGATTTATCATGATCAAATGGTTTGAGTATGCATATTGTTAGAGAAGAACATTGGGCCACTAACCAAAGCCATGAATCATGGTGGAAGTTTCAGTTTTGGACATTAATCCTCAAATCTCTTATGAGAATATTATCTGTTGTTGAATGCTTAAGCATTAAAGAGGAGTCCATTATCTGTTGTCTATGCTGTCCCGGTATGGATGTCCTTAGTTGAGATCTATCAAAAACGAGAAATCAAACGCGATCTATCTCCTTGGACCTTTGTACAGGCGGCATAGAGGTACCCCTTTGTGACACTTGGTTGAAACATATGTTATGCAATGATAATCCACGTAAATCCAAGCTAATTAGGACAAGGTGCGAGCACTATTGGTATTCTATACATGAGGCTTGCAACTTATAGGATGTCTTATGCATAACACATATGAATTATTACTACCGTTGACAAAATTGTTTCCATGTTTTCAAAATGAAAAGCTCTACCACAAAAATAGTAATCCATGCTTCCCTCTGCGAAGGGCCCTTTCTTTTACTTTATGTTGAGTCAGTTTACCTACTTCTTTCTATCTTAGGAGCAAACACTTGTATCAACTATGTGCATTAATTCCTACATACTTGCTTTGCATTCATCATATTACTTTGTGTTGACAATTATCCATGAGATATATCCATGAGATAAACATGCTGAAGTTGAAAGCAACTGCTGAAAACTTATATCTTTCTTTGTGTTGCTTCAAAACTTTCTACTAAGAATTTATTGCTTTATGAGTTAACTCCTATGCAAGTCTTACTGATGCTTGTCTTGAAAGTACTATTCATGAAAAGTCTTTGCTATATGATTCAGTTGTTTAGTCATTGCCTTTACCATTGCTTCGAATCACTTCATTCATCTCATATGCTTTACAATAGTATTGATCAAGATTATGATAGCATGTCACTTCGAAATTATCCTTGTTATCGTTTACCTACTCGAGGGCGAGTAGGAACTAAGCTTGGGGATGCTTGATACGTCTCAAACGTATCTATAATTTCTTATGTTCCATGCTAGTTTTATGATAATACTCACATGTTTTGTACACACTTTACATCATTATTATGCATTTTCCGGCACTAACCTATTAACGAGATGCCGAAGCGCCGGCTCTCTGTTTTGTGCTGTTTTTGGTTTCAGAAATCCTACACATGAAATATTCTCGGAATTGGACGAAACGAACGCCCAGGGTTTTATTTTTCCATGGAGCTTCCAGAAGACCGAAGGAGATACGAAGTGGGGCCACGAGGTGACGACACCACAAGGCGGCGCGGCCAAGAGGGGCCCGCGCCGCCCTATGGTGTGGGCCCCTCGTGAGCCTCCCGACTCTGTCCTTCCGCCTACTTAAACTCTCCGTCGCGAAAACCCTATTACCGAGAGCCACGATACGGAAAAAGTTCCAGAGACGCCGCCGCCGCCAATCCCATCTCGGGGATTCGAGAGATCGCCTCCGGCACCTCGCCGGAGAGGGGAATCATCTCCCGAGGACTCTACATCACCATGATCGCCTCCGGACTGATGTGTGAGTAGTTCATCCTTGGACTATGGGTCCATAGCAGTAGCTAGATGGTTGTCTTCTCCTCATTGTGCTATCATGTTAGATCTTGTGAGCTGCCTATCATGATCAAGATCGTCTATTTGTAATGCTACATGTTGTGTTTGTTGGGATCCGATGAATATGGAATACAATGTCAAGTTGATTATTGATTTATCATATATGTGTTGTTTATGTTCTTGCATGCTCTCCGTTGCTAGTAGAGGCTCTGGCCAAGTTGATACTTGTGACTCCAAGAGGGAGTATTTATGCTCGATAGTGGGTTCATGCCTCCATTGAATCTGGGACAGTGACGAGAAAGTTCTAAGGTTGTGGATGTGTTGTTGCCACTAGGGATAAAACATCAATGCTTTGTCTAAGGATATTTGTGTTGATTACATTACGCACCATACTTATGCAATTGTCTGTTGTTTGCAACTTAATACTGGAAGGGGTGCGGATGCTAACCCGAAGGTGGACTTTTTAGGCATAGATGCATGCTGGATAGGGGTCTATGTACTTTGTCATAATGCCCTAATTAAATCTCATAGTAGTCATCATGATATCTATGTGCATTATTATGCCCTCTCTATTTGTCAATTGCCCAACTGTAATTTGTTCACCCAACATGCTATTTATCTTATTGGAGAGACACCACTAGTGAACTGTGGACCCCGGTCCATTCTTTTACATCTGAAATACAATCTATCGCAAACTCGTTCTCTCGTTGTTCTTCGCAAACAAACATCATTCTCCACACCATACGTTTAATCCTTTGTTTACAGCAAGCCGGTGAGATTGACAACCTCACCGTTAAGTTGGGGCAAAGTATTTTGATTGTGTTGTGCAGGTTCCACGTTGGCGCCGAATCCCCGGTGTTGCGCCGCACTACACTCCTCCACCAACAACCTTCACGTGGCCTTCATCTCCTACTAGTTCGATAACCTTGGTTTCTTTCTGAGGGAAAACTTACTGTTGTGCGCATCACACCTTCCTCTTGGGGTTCCCAACGGACGTGTGCATCACGCGCCATCACTCCCCCATAATCCACCATGGGAGAGCTTCTTCTTCAGCGCATCTTCACATATCCATGATCACCATATGTATGGAAAGAGTCAAGCAAAGAATCTCTTCGAGATGGCTCATCTTGAACTTGCACTTCATTTCGTTGATGTCTTGAAGTTAACCTTGAGAGCTCACTTCATCTTCATCTTCAATACATACTTGACACTTGATCTTCTACATTTGTTTCTTATTGCAATCTTGAAGCCAACATATGGTTCAAGCATTGCCTTCAAGCATATGATCTCTTCAAGTTGGCCCATCTTGAACTTGCACTTCATTTTGTTGATGTCTTGAAGTTAACCTTGAGAGCTCACTTCATCTTCACCTTCAAGACATACTTGACACTTGATCTTCTTCATTTGCTTCTTATTGCAATCTTGAAGCCAACATATGGTTCAAGCATTGCTTATGAACAACTCCTACAAATATAACTCAATGCAAACATTAGTCCATAGGGATTGTCATTAATTACCAAAACCACACATGGGGGCTCCATGCACTTTCAATCTCCCCCATTTTGGTAATTGATGACAATCTCTTTGAGAGGGTTTATATAATGAATTTAAGTAACAAACAAGTTCAATATATAGAGCAAACTCCCCCATAACATATGCATGTGTGAATGATCTTGACTTTCATTGCATATATTGGCATTCAAAGCCTAGTGGGGTTTCCTCTAAATATTCAACTATGCAAAGCAACAAGATGCAATGCAATAAAGGCACATGCTTAAGCACAAAGCAAAGACATAACCAAATTCCCTTAAACCCTCCAAACTTCTCCCCCATTGGCACCATTTGCCGAAATGGGTGAAAAATTTAGAAGGCCAATATAGTGAGAATTCCTCCATAGCGTGTGCATTTCTCATAATTTGAGTGGATTCAAATGCACATATCCAATGACGAATATTCGGAAGGAATCACACTATAGATAGGATCAAAGATTGCAAAAAGATAACAAAGTCAAGAAGCTTCAACAAATGAAGCAAGCAACCAAATGAACCACAAAGAAGATACCAAAAGAAAGATAGATATTATGATGAGATCAAGAAGATTGCTCTAAATAATATGAGGAAACTCCCCAAGGTTTGTGCACGAAACTAGACAATTTGCATTGGAGTATAAAGTGCACAAACATGGAATCATCACTCCCATAATATCATTCAAAACAAAAGATACCAAGTGAATCAAACTCTAATGATCACCACAAAATAGTGCCTTGAATAAAATGAGGAAGCTCCCCAAGGTACATGCATAAATTAAAATGTTGCATTTGAATGCAATATGCATAACATGGAATCATCACTCCCTCATTACCATTTAAAACAAAAACATTTGCAATAGATCATAGATAGAAAATTAAGCTTAACACTTGCAACAAACAAATGGTTGAGCAACAAGTAAGAGGCACCATAATAAAAGGCTCAACCAACAGGATATGTGAAAGGCATGATAGAGCATATTATAAGACTATTACAAGGATGAGCAAAAAGCATCATCATAGTCTTCAATGAATTATATTGCTTAGCATGACCAATCAACACGCAACAAATAAATAAGATATCGAATGGAGATGTATCATCTCTTATGTGTATAAGTTTCTCTAAGTGAGCAATATCACAAAGATATTTATCCACAAAGAAACATGCACACACAAAATAGATACACAAGAAATATAGCATGATATCCAAGACAAAGTCATGCAATATACCAATAAGAATTTTTGCTTAATAGCATGGCCAAAGGCACAATTTTATCTTATAGTACATTCATGGACTTCAACCACAAACACATCAAAGACATCACAAATATCAACAAGGGAAAGAAGATAGTTGGGATACTTTGAGATGAGCAACAAGTATCGCAAAGAAAGAATACCAAAACAAATAACTCAATTTGCACTTTCATCGATATTGCACATGTGATAGGTTTGAGGAATTGATATGCAATAAAATTGCTAGATAGGCATAGTCGGGATGGATGAATCATGAGCATGATTTTATATACTTCCCAACATATGTGCTCATCTCAATTTACTCACATTTGCAATAAAGAGGTTTCGTTAAAAACTTTGCAAGAAGCATAATATTTGCAAATCAAGAGATTCATGCCAAGATGCAACCACATGGTTGGATGCTAGGAAAATATGCATGAGAAGATACTTGTTACCGAGATAGCATTGGTGTGGATGTAGTAGATATGTGTTCGTTGACCATCCTAGCTTGCCTCAAGTTACCATTGAGTCACCACTTCTCCCCAAGAGTGAGACAAGCATCCAATGCATATCCATTGTACCTAACACAAAGGTAAGTACAAAAAGGTCCCCAAACTAATTGGGTCCAAAGTAGTTAGACACACTACAACATATAGGACAAACTCCACAATACTATGTGCATATAGATATGAAATTGAATTTCATGCACATCTTAGCAAAATTAGGATTTGATGGAGTTTACCCTATATATTGGATCAAAGAAGGAACACATGCCATAAGATAGACATATATTGAAGATACATGCACAATACTTTCAAGAACCAAAGAAAGATATAATTTGGACAAGACACCAAATAAATCAAGAGACAATGGTTGTCCAAATTATATCAAAGAATCAAATCAACACAAGATTGACTCCAAAGAATTATCTCATTATAAGAAGCTAATTAAACCTAAACACAAAGGAATGAGATAACCAACTCCCAAGAGAGCAAGGTTCTAACAAACAAACCAAACCCTCAACACTTTTTATGATGGCACAAAGTACCAAAAAGAAAGTTTATGTCTCCCAAAACCAAAATTTTTGATAATGATTGATGTCTACGCGACGCTTCTATTCCTGTAGACAGTGTTGGGCCTCCAAGAGCAGAGGTTTGTAGAACAGCAGCAAGTTTCCCTTAAGTGAATCACCCAAGGTTTATCGAACTCAAGGAGGTAGAGGTCAAAGATATCCCTCTCAAGCAACCCTGCAATTACGATACAAGAAGTCTCTTGTGTCCCCAACACACCTAATACACTTGTCAGATGTATAGGTTCACTAGTTCGGCGAAGAGATAGTAAGATGCAAGTGATATGGATGAATATGAGTGGTAATAACAATCTGAAATAAATATGGCAGCAAGTAAACATGCAGTAGAACAGTAAATAAACGGTGATTCGATATTTGGAAAAAAAAGGCCTAGGGATCATACTTTCACTAGTGGACACTCTCAACAATGATCACATAAATAAATAACTTCTCTTCACTTGTGCTACTTTCTCGCACTCTCTTGTTGGATAACAAACAACATTCATTGTGTAGGGCTACAAGAGCACCCTCAAGCCGGAGTAAACAAGCTCCACAACTTCATAAAGGAATCACACACGATGCGCACACTGTCACCGTCACATCGTGGAGAGTAATTCCGAGTTCATATTAAAGTAACCTCTAGAGTGCATAGTAATAGTTAACTTCATAATCTACAAGAGATTACAATCATAACCTACGCCAAGTACTACATGATGCACACACTATCAACATTACATCATGGAGGAGGAATAGACTACTTTAACAACATCACTAGAGTAGCACATAGATTAATAGTGATACAAAGCTCATGATCACATAAAGATCACACCATGGGAGAGAGAGATGAACCACATAGCTACCGGTAGAGCCCTCAGCCCTCGGGGAGAACTACTCCCTCCTCATCATGGAAGACAGCGAAGGAGATGAAGATGGCGGTGGTGTCGATGGAGATGACTCCGGGGGCAATTCCCCGTCCCGGCGGCGTGCCGGAACAGAGACTTTTGTCCCCCGAAACGGAGTTTCGCGATGGCGGCGGCGTCCCTGGAGTCTTTCTAGAGTTTCGTCAATTGGTGTCGGGTTTTTAGGTCGCGAGAGATTATATAGGCGAAGAGGCGGCACAAGGAGGTGCCTGGGGGCCCACACCATAGGGCGGCGCCCCCCCCCCTCTTGGCCGCGTCGGCCTATGGTGTGGGGGCCCTGGGCCTCCACTCCGTCTCCCCTTCGGTGTTCTGGTCCGTCTCGGTAAAATAAGATGTTTGGCTTTTGTTTCGTCGAATTCCGAGAATATTGCCCGAACAGCCTTTCTGGAACCAAAAACAGCAGAAAACAGGAACTGGCACTTCGTCATCTTGTTAGTAGGTTAGTTCCGGAAAATGCATAAAAACATTATAAAGTGTGAGCAAAACATGTAGGTATTGTCATAAAACTAGCATGGAACATAAGAAATTATAGATACGTTTGAGACATATCAAGCATCCCCAAGCTTAGTTCCTACTCGCCCTCGAGTAGGTAAACGATAACAAGGATAATTTCTGAAGTGACATGCTACTATCATAATCATGATCAATACTATTGTAAAGCATATGAGATGAATGAAGTGATTCGAAGCAATGGTAAAGACAATGACTAAACAACTGAATCATATAGCAAAGACTTTTCATGAATAGTACTTTCAAGACAAGCATCAATAAGACTTGCATATATAGGAGTTAACTCATAAAGCAATAAATTCTTAGTATAAAGTTTTGAAGCAATACAAAGGAAGATATAAGTTTCAGCAGTTGCTTTCAACTTCAACATGTATATCTCATGGATAATTGTCAACACAAAGTAATATGATGAATGCAAATAAGCAAATATGTAGGAATCAATGCACACAGCTTGACACAAGTGTTTGCTTCTAAGATAGAAAGAAGTAGGTAAACTGACTCAACATAAAGTAAAAGAATGGCCCTTCGCAGAGGGAAACATGGATTACTATTTTTGTGCTAGAGATTTTATTTTGAAAACATAGAAACAATTTTGTCAACGGTAGTAATAATTCATATGTGTTATGCATAAGACATCCTATAAGTTGCAAGCCTCATGCATAGAATACCAATAGTGCTCGCACCTTGTCCTAATTAGCTTCGATTTACATGGATTATCATTGCATAACATATGTTTCAACCAAGTGTCACAAAGGGGTACCTCTATGCCGCCTGTACAAAGGTCCAAGGAGATAAATCGCATTTGATTTCTCGTTTTTGATAGATCTCAACTAAGGACATCCATACCGGGACAACATAGAAAACAGATAATGGACTCCTCTTTAATGCATAAGCATTCAACAACAGATAATATTCTCATAAGAGATTGAGGATTAATGTCCAAACTGAAACTTCCACCATGATTCATGGCTTTTGTTAGCGGCCCAATGTTCTTCTCTAACAATATGCATACTCAAACCATTTAATCATAATAAATCACCCTTACTTCAGACAAGATGAACATGCATAGCAACTCACATGATATTCAACAAAGGTGTAATAGTTGATGGCGTCCCCAGAAACATGGTTACCGCTCAACAAGCAACTTATAAGAAATAAGATACATAAGCTACATATTCTTTACCACAATAGTTTTTTAGGCTATTTTCCCATGAGCTATATATTGCAAAGACAAGGAATGAAATTTTAAAGGTAGCACTCAAGCAATTTACTTTGGAATGGCAGAGAAATACCACATAGTAGGTAGGTATGGTGGACACAAATGGCATAGGTTTTGGCTCAAGGATTTGGATGCACGAGAAGTATTCCCTCTCGTTACAAGGCTTTGGCTAGCAAGGTTGTTTGAAGCAAACACAAGTATGACCTGGTACAACAAAACTTACACAAGAACATATTGCAAGCATTATAAGACTCTACACTGTCTTCCTTGTTGTTCAAACACCTTAACCAGAAAATATCTAGACTTTAGAGAGACCAATCATGCAAACCAAATTTCAACAAGCTCTATGGTAGTTCTCCACTAATAGGTTCAAACTACATGATGCAAGAGCTTAAACATGATCTATTTGAACACAACAATTGCCAAGTATCAAATTATTCAAGACAATATACCAATTACCACATGAAGCATTTTCTGTTTCCAACCAAATAACAATGAAAGAAGCAGTTTCAACCTTCGCCATGAACATTAAAAGTAAAGCTAAGAACACCAGTGTTCATATGAACGAGCGGAGCATGTCTCTCTTCCACACAAGGATTGCTAGGATCCGAATTTATTCAAACACAAACAAAAATAAAAGCACACAGACGCTCCAAGTAAAGCACATAAGATGTGACGGAATAAAAATAAAGTTTCACTAGAGGTGACCTGATAAGTTGTCGATGAAGAAGGGGATGCCTTGGGCATCCCCAAGCTTAGATGCTTGAGTCTTCTTGAAATATGCGGGGATGAACCACGGGGGCATCCCCAAGCTTAGACTTTTCACTCTTCTTGATCATATTGTATCATCCTCCTCTCTTGATCCTTGAAAACTTCCTCCACACCAAACTCAAAACAAACTCATTAGAGGGTTAGTGCATAATCAAAAATTCACATATTCAGAGGTGACATAATCATTCTTAACACTTCGGACATTGCACAAAGCTACTGGAAGTTAATGGAACAAAGAAATCCATTCAACATAGCAAAAGAGGCAATGCGGAATAAAAGGCAGAATCTGTCAAAATAGAACAGTCCGTAAAGACGAATTTTTCAGGGGCACTTAACTTGCTCAGATGAAAAAGCTCAAATTGAATGAAAGTTGCGTACATGTCTGAGGATCACACACGAAAATTGGCAGATTTTTCTGAGTTACCTACAGAGAGGTCTACTCAAATTCGTGACAGCAAGAAATCCGTTTCTACGCCGTAATCCAAATCTAGTATCAACCTTACTATCAAAGACTTTACTTGGCACAACAATGTAATAAAATAAAGATAAGGAGAGGTTGCTACAGTAGTAACAACTTCCAAGACACAACAAAACAGTAGCAAAATAAAACGTGGGTTATCTCCCAAGAAGTGCTTTCTTTATAGCCATTAAGATAGCTCAGTAATTTTAATGATGCACTCGCAAGAAATAAGAGTTGAAGCAAAAGAGAGCATCAAAAGCAAATAAGAAACACTTTTAAGTCTAACCCACTTCCTATGAAAAGGAATCTTGTAAATAAATAAGTCATGTAAGCATAATGCAACAAGCATAGAAAGGCAACACAAGCGCAATTTCAAGATTCTCAACATAAAGAGGGGAAACTTAATATTATTAAGATGCATATAACCATGTTTCCCTCTCTCATAATAACTTTCAGTAGCAACATGAACAAACTCAACAATATAACTATCACATAAAGCATCCTTATCATGAGTCTCATGCATAAAATAATTACTACTCCCAACATAAGCATAGTCATTCTTATTAATTGTAGTGGGAGCAAATTCAACAAAGTAGCTACCATTATTATTCTCATCACCATAATCATCAAATATAGGAGACATAGTATAATCATAATAAACATTATCCTCCATAGTAGGTGGCACCAAAATACCACTATCATTATAATCATCATAAATGGGAGGCAAAGTATCATCAAAGAAATTTTTCTTGTGAATCACCCAAGGTTTATCGAACTCAGGGAGGTAAAGGTCAAAGATATCCCTCTCAAGCAACCCTGCAATTACGATACAAGAAGTCTCTTGTGTCCCCAACACACCTAATACACTTGTCAGATGTATAGGTGCGCTAGTTCGGCGAAGAGATAGTAAGATGCAAGTGATATGGATGAATATGAGTGGTAATAACAATCTGAAATAAATATGGCAGCAAGTAAACATGCAGTAGAACAGTAAATAAACGGTGATTTGATATTTGGAAACAAGGCCTAGGGATCATACTTTCACTAGTGGACACTCTCAACAATGATCACATAAATAAATAACTTCTCTTCACTTGTGCTACTTTCTCGCACTCTCTTGTTGGATAACAAACACCATTCATTGTGTAGGGCTACAAGAGCACCCTCAAGCCGGAGTAAACAAGCTCCACAACTTCATAAAGGAATCACACACGATGCGCACACCGTCACCGTCACATCGTGGAGAGTAATTCCGGAGTTCATATTAAAGTAACCTCTAGAGTGCATAGTAATAGTTAACTTCATAATCTACAAGAGATTACAATCATAACCTACGCCAAGTACTACATGATGCACACACTGTCAACATTACATCATGGAGGAGGAATAGACTACTTTAATAACATCACTAGAGTAGCACATAGATTAATAGTGATACAAAGCTCATGATCACATAAAGATCACACCATGGGAGAGAGAGATGAACCACATAGCTACCGGTAGAGCCCTCAGCCTCGGGGGAGAACTACTCCCTCCTCATCATGGGAGATAGCGATGGCGATGAAGATGGCGGTGGTGTCGATGGAGATGACTCCGGGGGCAATTTCCCATCCCGGCGGCGTGCGAACGGAGACCTCGTCCCCGAAACGGAGTTTCGCGATGGCGGCGGCATCCCTGGAGTCTTTCTGGAGTTTCGTCAATTGGTGTCGGGTTTTTAGGTCGCGAGAGATTATATAGGCGAAGAGGCGGCGCAAGGAGGTGCCTGGGGGGCCCACCCCATAGGGCGGCGCCCCCCCCCCCTCTTGGACGCGCCAGCCTATGGTGTGGGGGCCCTGGGCCTCCACTCCGTCTCCCCTTCGGTGTTCTGGTCCGTCTCGGTAAAATAAGATGTTTGGCTTTTGTTTCATCGAATTCCGAGAATATTGCCCGAACAGCTTTTCTGGAACCAAAAACAGCAGAAAACGAGAACTGGCACTTCGGCATCTTGTTAATAGGTTAGTTCCGGAAAATGCATAAAAACATTATAAAGTGTGAGCAAAACATGTAGGTATTGTCATAAAACTAGCATGGAACATAAGAAATTATAGATACGTTTGAGACGTATCAATGATCAAGAGATGTTAAGCATTCTAACAAATATAGGAGAGCTCCCCCAGGATTAGTGCATTATCTAGGATTTTGCATATGAATATTAAATGCACAAAACTAGGATCATCACGCTACCTATATCTACTAAAATGCTAAGAAAGTTTGAATAGACAAATTAGATCCATAAGATGCAATGAAGACACATGGGAGTCAAAGCACAACACATTCATGGCAATAAATAAGACAATTTAAACACAAGAGCCAATGTAAATATGATCAATAAATTTCTACCCAATAATAGATTGCCAATTTTCCTAAGACAAGAGGTATTAGGAAATATTTCCCGGTGGTAGTTTGTAAGTATATGTAAGATCATTGATACGTCTCAAACGTATCTATAATTTCTTATGTTCCATGCTACTTTTATGATGATACTCACATGTTTTATACACACTTTATGTCATATTTATGCATTTTCCGGAACTAACCTATTGACGAGATGCCGAAGTGCCAGTTCTGTTTCTCGCTTGTTTTTGATTTCAGAAATCCTAGTAAGGAAATATTCTCGAAATTGGACGAAATCAAGGCCCACGATCTTATATTTCCACGAAGCTTCCAGAACACCGAAGAGGGACCAGAGGGGAGGCCCAGGGCCCCCACACGCTATGGCGGCGCGGCCAGAGGGGGGGGCGCCCCCCTGCTGTGTGGGTCCCCCGTGGCCCTTCCGACTCCGACTCTTCGCCTATAAGATGCCTCGTGACCTAAATCTTCGAGACGAATAAGCCACGATACGAGAAAAGTTCCAGAGCCGCCGCCATCGCGAAGCCAAGATTCGGGGAACAGGAGTCTCTGTTCCGGCACGCCACCGGGACGGGGAATTGCCCCCGGAAGGCATCTCCATCGACACCACCGCCATCTTCATCAACGTTGTTTTCTCCTATAATGAGGAGGGAGTAGTTCTCCCCTGAGGCTAAGGGCTGTACCGGTAGCTATGTGGTCAATCTCTCTCCCATGTACTTCAATACAATGATCTCATGAGCTGCCTTACATGATTGAGATTCATATGATGAGCTTTGTATCACTATCAATCTATGTGCTACTCTAGTGATGTTATTAAAGTACTCTATTCCTCCTCCATGATGTAATGTTGACAGTGTGTGCATCATGTAGTACTTGGCATAGGTTATGATTATAATCTCTTGTAGATTATGAAGTTAACTATTACTATGATAGTATTGATGTGATCTATTCCTCCTTTCATAGTCTGTCGGTGACGGTGTGCATGCTATGTTAGTACTCGGTATAATTGCGTTGGTCTATCATGCACTCTAAGGTTACTTAAATATGAACACCGAATGTTGTGGAGCTTGTTAACTCCGGCTTGAGGGAGCTCTTGTAGCCCTACACAATTAATGGTGTTTGTCATCCAACAAGAGAGTGTAGAGAAAGTAGTATTTGTTTATTCAGTTATGTGATCAATGTTGAGAGTGTCCACTAGTGAAAGTATGATCCCTAGGCCTTGTTTCCAAGCATCGAATCTCCGTTTATTTATTGTTCCACTCTGCATGTTTACTCGCTGCCATATTTATTTCAGATTTCTATTACCACTCATAATCATCCATATTACTTGTATTTCACTATCTCTTCGCCGAACTAGTGCACCTATACATCTGAAAAGTGTATTAGGTGTGTTGAGGACACAAGAGACTTCTTGTATCGTGATTGCAGGGTTGCTTGAGAGGGATATCTTTGACCTCTACCTCCCTGAGTTCGATAAACCTTGGGTGATTCACTTAAGGGAAACTTGCTGTTGTTCTACAAACCTCTCGCTCTTGGAGGCCCAACACTGTCTACAGGAATAGAAGAGTGCGTAGACATCAAGCTATTTTACAGGCGTCGTTGCTTGGGAGGTAAGGTAAAAGGTATTCACATCCTCCGACTACTAAGCTATTTCCTAGCACTGTTTCCGGTGTGTGAGTGCTCGAAGCTATTTCCTTTAGATCCTGCAATTGCATCTTTTTGTTTCTTGTTTTACACTAGTAAGGCATAATGGAAAACAACTGTGAGCTTTTTAAACTATTTCTTGAGTGAAGACATGGATTGTTTGATGCGAAAATTAAAAAACCTATGGAACCTTATTTGCATGCTAGTAGTAATATTAGTATGAACGCTTTGAACACCATTGTTGATAATGATATAGAAAGTTCTAAGCTTGGGGAAGCTGGTTTTGATGAGCATGATATTTTTAGTCCCCCAAGCATTGAGGAGAAAATTTTCTTTGATGATACTTTGCCTCCTATTTATGATGATTATAATGATAGTGGTCTTCTGGTGCCGCCTACTATGGAGGATAAATTTAATTATGATTACAATATGCCTCCTATATTTGATGATAGCTACTTTGTTGAATTTGCTCCCACTACAATTAATAAGAATGACTATGCTTATGTTGGGAGTAGTAATAATTTTATGCATGAGACTCATGATAAGAATGTTTCATTTGATAGTTATATTGTTGAGTTTGTTCATGATGCTACTGAAAATCATTATGATAGAGGAAAATATGGTTGCAGAAGTTTTCATGTTACTAAAACACCTCTCTATATGCTGAAAATCTTGAAGTTGCGCTTGTCTAGTTTTCCTATGCTTGTTGCATTATGCCTACATGACTTGTTTATTTACAAGATTCCTTTTCATAGGAAGTGGGTTAGGCTTAAATTTGTTTTGAATTTGCTTCTTGATGCTCTCTTTTGCTTCAACTCTTATTTCTTGCGAGTGCATCATTAAAACTGCTGAGCCCATCTTAATGGCTATAAAGAAAGCACTTCTTGGGAGATAACCCATGTTTTTATTTTACTACATCAATTTTGTTTTATATTTGAGTCTTGGAAGTTGTTACTACTGTAGCAACCTCTCCTTATCTTTATTTTATTGCATTGTTGTGCCGAGTAAAGTCTTTGATAGTAAGGTTCATACTAGATTTGGATTACTGCGCAGAAACAGATTTCTTGCTGTCACGAATTTGGGCAGGGTTCTCTGTAGGTAACTCAGAAAAATCTTCCAATTTACGTGAGTGATCCTCGAGATATGTACGCAACTTTCATTCAATTTGGGCTTTTTCATCTCGAGCAAGTTAAGTGCCTCTAAAAATTCGTCTTTACTGGACTGTTCTGTTTTGACAGATTCTGCCTTTTATTTTGCATCGCTCTGTTTTGCTATGTTTGATGGATTTCTTTGTTCCATTAACTTTCGGTAGCTTTGAGCAATGTCCAGAAGTGTTAAGAATGATTGTGTCACCTCTGAATATGTGAATTTTTGATTATGCACTAACCCTCTAATGAGTTTGTTTTGAGTTTGGTGTGGAGGAAGTTTTCAAGGGTCAAAAAAGGAGGATGATACAATATGATCAAGAAGAGTGAAAAATCTAAGCTTGGGGATGCCCCCGTGGTTCATCCCTGCATATTTTAAGAAGACTCAAGCATCTAAGCTTGGGGATGCCCAAGGCATCCCCTTCTTCATCGACAACTTATCAGGTCACCTCTAGTGAAACTATATTTTTATTCCGTCACATCTTATGTGCTTTACTTGGAGCGTCTGTGTGCTTTTATTTTCGTTTTTGTTATGTTCATTCTCTGAATAAATTCATGCTTGTGTGGGAGAGAGACACGCTCCGTTGTTTCGTATGAACACATATGTTCTTAGCTTTATTCTTAATGTTCATGGCGAAGGTTGAAACTGCTTCGTTCATTGTTATATGGTTGGAAACAGAAAATGCCTCATGTGGTAATTGGTATAATGTCTTGAATAATTTGATACTTGGCAATTGTTGTGCTCATATATATCATGTTTAAGCTCTTGCATCATGTACTTTGCACCTATTAATGAAGAATTACATAGAGCTTGTTAAAATTTGGTTTGCATTATTGGTCTCTAGAGTCTAGATATTTTCTGGTTAAGGTGTTTGAACAACAAGGAGACGATGTAAAGTCTTATAATGCTTACAATATGTTCATATGTGAGTTTTGCTGCACCATTTTATACTTGAGTTTGCTTCAAACAACCTTGCTAGCAAAGCCTTGTATTGAGAGGGAATACTTCTCGTGCATCCAAATCCTTGAGCCAAAAACTATGCCATTTGTGTCCACCATACCTACCTACTACATGGTATTTTTCTGCCATTCCAAAGTAAATTGCTTGAGTGATACCTTTAAAAATTCTATTCTTTGTCTTTGCAATATATAGCTCATAGGAAAATAGCCTTAAAAACTATTGTGGTGAAGAATATGTAGTTATGTATCTTATTTCTTATAAGTTGCTTGTTGAGCGGTAACCATGTTTCTGGGGACGCCACCAACTATTACACCTTTGTTGAATATCATGTGAGTTGCTATGCATGTTCATATTGTCTGAAGTAAGGGTGATTTATCATGATCAATGGTTTGAGTATGCATATTGTTAGAGAAGAACATTGGGCCGCTAACTAAAGCCATGAATCATGGTGGAACTTTCAGTTTGGACATCAATCCTCAATCTCTTATGAGAATATTATTTGTTGTTGAATGATTATGCATTAAAAAGGAGTCCATTATCTGTTGTCTATGTTGTCCTGGTATGGATGTCTAAGTTGAGAATAATCAAAAGCGAGAAATCCAATGCGAACTTTCTCCTTAGACCTTTGTACAGGCGGCATAGAGGTACCCCTTTGTGACACTTGGTTGAAACATATGTTATGCAATGATAATCCATGTAAATCCAAGCTAATTAGGACAAGGTGCGGGCACTATTGGTAATCTATGCATGAGGCTTGCAACTTATAGGATATCTTATACATAACACATATGATTTATTACTACCGTTGACAAAATTGTTTCTATGTTTTCAAAATGAAAAGCTCTAGCACAAAAATAGTAATCCATGCTTCCCTCTGCGAAGGGCCTTTCTTCTACTTTATTGTTGAGTAAGTTCACCTACTTCTTTCTATCTTTGAAGCAAACAGTTGTATCAACTGTGTGCATTGATTCTTACATGTTTACCTATTGCACCTGTTATATTACTTTGTGTTGACAATTATCCATGAGATAAATATGTTGAAGTTGAAAGCAACCGCTGAAACTTATATCTTCCTTTGTGTTGCTTCAATGCCTTTACTTTGAACTTATTGCTTTATGAGTTAACTCTTATGCAAGTCTTATTGATGCTTGTCTTGAAAGTATTATTCATGAAAAGTCTTTGTTATATGGTTCAGTTGTTTACTCATTGTCTTTACCATTGCTTTGAATCACTTCATTCATCTCATATGCTTTGCAATAGTATGATCAAGATTATGATAGCATGTCACTTAAGAAATTATCTTTGTTATCGTTTACCTACTCGAGGGCGAGTAGGAACTAAGCTTGGGGATGCTGATACGTCTCAAACGTATCTATAATTTCTTATGTTCCATGCTACTTTTATGATGATACTCACATGTTTTATACACACTTTATGTCATATTTATGAATTTTCTGGAACTAACCTATTGACGAGATGCCGAAGTGCCAGTTCATGTTTTCTGCTGTTTTTGGTTTCAGAAATCCTAGTAAGGAAATATTCTCGGAATTGGACGAAATCAAGGCCCACGATCTTATATTTCCACGAAGCTTCCAGAACACCGAAGAGGGACCAGAGGGGAGGCCCAGGGCCCCCACACGCTATGGCGGCGCGGCCAGAGGGGGGGCGCGCCCCCCTGCTGTGTGGGTCCCCCGTGGCCCTTCCGACTCCGACTCTTCGCCTATAAGATTCCTCGTGACCTAAATCTTCGAGACGAATAAGCCACGATACGAGAAAAGTTCCAGAGCCGCCGCCATCGCGAAGCCAAGATTCGGGGGACAGAAGTCTCTGTTCCGGCACGCCGCCGGGACGGGGAATTGCCCCCGGAAGGCATCTCCATCGACACCACCGCCATCTTCATCAACGCTGCTGTCTCCTATGATGAGGAGGGAGTAGTTCTCCCCCGAGGCTAAGGGATGTACCGGTAGCTATGTGGTTAATCTCTCTCCCATGTACTTCAATACAATGATCTGATGAGCTGCCTTACATGATTGAGATTCATATGATGAGCTTTGTATCACTATCAATCTATGTGCTACTCTAGTGATGTTATTAAAGTACTCTATTCCTCCTCCATGATGTAATGTTGACAGTGTGTGCATCATGTAGTACTTGGCATAGGTTATGATTGTAATCCCTTGTAGATTATGAAGTTAACTATTACTATGATAGTATTGATGTGATCTATTCCTCCTTTCATAGTCTGTCGGTGACGGTGTGCATGCTATGTTAGTACTCGGTATAATTGCGTTGGTCTATCATGCACTCTAAGGTTACTTAAATATGAACACCGAATGTTGTGGAGCTTGTTAACTCCGGCTTGAGGGAGCTCTTGTAGCCCTACACAATGAATGGTGTTTGTCATCCAACAAGAGAGTGTAGAGACAGTAGTATTTGTTTATTCAGTTATGTGATCAATGTTGAGAGTGTCCACTAGTGAAAGTATGATCCCTAGGCCTTGTTTCCAAGCATCGAATCTCCGTTTATTTACTGTTCCACTGCATGTTTACTCGCTGCCATATTTATTTCAGATTGCTATTACCACTCATAATCATCCATATTACTTGTATTTCACTATCTCTTCGCCGAACTAGTGCACCTATACATCTGACAAGTGTATTAGGTGTGTTGGGGACACAAGAGACTTCTTGTATCGTGATTGCAGGGTTTCTTGAGAGGGATATCTTTGACCTCTACCTCCTTGAGTTCGATAAACCTTGGGTGATTCACTTAAGGGAAACTTGCTGCTGTTCTACAAACCTCTGCTCTTGGAGGCCCAACACTGTCTACAGGAATAGAAGCGTGCGTAGACATCAATCATTTTTACACCAAATAAAGCATATGGTAAAAGATAAGAGTTAACCATCATGCAAAGAGAGTTTCTTGATAGCTTCAATTAGTCATACCAACATGCAAAGCAATTAATAGTATTCATACCAACATGCAAAGCAATTAATAGTATGACTTGAAGCACATGGTTTTCCAAAAATGTATTGAGGGACACATTGTGAAAAACCATGCCAAGAAAAACTTTCACAAATAAGATCCACAAAGATATTAGCAATGAAGCCATTTAAGCAAATTGGAACTTGTTTGAGCAAACTTGCCACATATGAGAGAGATAATTTACAATATCAATTCTATGTGACACAACCTCAAATGTTCACATTTTATAGGCTTGTAATATACAAAAAGCTTATTACTCCCCCATAATGTGATAAGGAATTTATTTTCACAAGAGGCAAATAAGATCCAACTAGAGATATTAATGGACATTAGAATTTGAATTTCTCATGAAGCTGACATACCACATAGAGACTAGATAATCTTGCAATATCAATTCTAAGTGATATTCCTCATGTACACGCATTGTTAGGATTGTGAAATTCCTAAAGGCATATCACTCCCCCAAAATGTTATAGTCCATTCATCTCTCATAAGAGCCATATAAGATACAACAAGATGCAAAGAGGCTCCAACACAAGCACAAATACATGGTGTGCAACCTAACATTCATAGACTTGATTTCTCAAGAAAAACAAGTAGGATGCACAACATATACAAACACATGTTAGGAACAAAACTAACACATGCAAAGGGGCGAGTAACTTTCAATATAAATGGGTTGAGCACATGTTACCGCAAGGAGGAACATTGGGTATATGATAGAAGTAAGATAACCAAAAGACTTGGCTTGAGATAATATAAATGATGAAGATCCCTTAATTCTTCATGATGTAGCCAAGTCTCCAATGCCCTCCAACAAGCACCTATTGATCAAGTTTTGGATTGTTGGTCCCCAACTAAGTTGGGTCCTAAGAGGTTAGTCACAATAGGCTTGGCAACCCAAATGGTTCTATTCTTGACACCACTTTGAGCACCAACAAATTTGGCAAACACATTGCCACACTCATCCTTACAAAGAGAATAAACATCATCAATGGTAATAGAGTTGGATGAGGTACCAATAGTGCAAAAGGAGGAGATGTGGCCCTTCTCACAGCATATGTAGCAAGTTTTCTTCTTCTCCTTCTTCGCACTAGATTTCTCCACAATGGGAGCATTGGCTTGTTTCTTCTTGTGAAGTGGCATTTCTTCAACTTGAGGTTGAATATGTGTTTGAACTTGAGGCCGCTTCCCTTTTTGCTTCTTCTTCAAAGGGCAAGATCTAACATGGTGCCCTTAAATTTTGCACTTGAAGCAAACAATCTTGGCCGGGTCTTTGACTTGTAGTTGGCCCTTCTTCTTCTTCTTCTTCTTCTTGTTGTTGGACTTGTTCTTGTTGTTGGATTTGAATCCAAGTCCACTCTTATCATTGGGGGATTGTTGCACACTTAACATTGTGTCAAGTTTGCATTTCCCATCAT
The DNA here is from genome assembly GCF_022539505.1 of Lolium rigidum. Lineage (NCBI taxonomy): Eukaryota > Viridiplantae > Streptophyta > Magnoliopsida > Poales > Poaceae > Lolium > Lolium rigidum. Next base: position 209,854,749 of record NC_061508.1, read on the forward strand.
GACTCTTTACCAAGTCATTCTTCAAAGAAGTGACTTGAGCCATGAGCTCTTTGATTTCCTCTACATGGTTAGTAACAACACAAGTACGAGAGGAAGTAGAACCTTCATTGTTAGAGCAAGAAGGCAAGGAAGATAATTCATCACAAGATTTAGCAATATGATGAGTGGATGAATTACTAGGACTAGCACATGGCAATATAACATTTTGAGTAGTAGTGCTAGTACCCACATGAGGCTAACAAGGTGTTGCCTTAGATATGATAGCCTCATGAGGTAACTTTAGCCTATCATGAGAGGCTAGAAGATCCTCATGGGA
>NC_061508.1:209855164-209952100 GCF_022539505.1 Lolium rigidum
GGCGGGAGATCAAAAGAAAAAGGCAAATAGCCAGAAATTAGGGGTAAAAAATAACTCAAAGAAAGGAAACTTTTATTGTTCGTAGAGGATGACATGCGGGACCCATGAGCCAGTAGCTTACTCAACGTTTCAAAGGCGGCATGAGATCGAAAGAAAAAGGCAAGTGACAAAATATCAAGAGCCAAAGATAATCCAAGAAAAGAAACTTTATTGTACGTAGAGGATGACATGCGGGTCCCATTTAGCGACGGCGGTCTCAACGTTTCAAATGCGGCTTGAGATCAAAAGAAAAAGAAAGTTGATTGTACATAGAGGATGACATGCGGGTCCCATGAGTCAGCGAGCTTACCCAACGTTTCCAAGGCGGCAGGGGATCAAAAGAAAAAGGAAATAGCCAAAAATCGAGAGGGTGAAAAAAATAAAGAAAATAAACTTTTATAGCACATAGAGGATGACTTGCGGGTCCCATGAGCCGGCGGGTTCCTCAACGTTTCAAACGTGGCATGAGATCGAAAGAAAAAGGCAAGTGACCAAATATGAGGAGCCAAAAATAATTCAAGAAAAGAAAGTTTTATAGTACATAGAGGATGACATGCGGGTCCCATTTAGCGACGGCGGTATCACCGTTTGAGAGGCGGCGGGGGATCAAAAGAAAAAAGAAATTGCCAAAAATCAGAGGGTGAAAAAAAACCAAGAAAATGAACTTTTATAGTACATAGAGGATGACATGCGGGTCCCATGAGCCTGCAGGTTCCTCAACATTTCAAACGTGGCATGAGATCAAAAGAAAAAGGCAAGTGAAAAAATATCAGGAGCCAAAAATAATTCAAGAAAAGAAAGTTTTATAGTACATAGAGGATGACATGCGGGTCCCATTTAGCAGCAGCGGTATCACCGTTTGAGAGGCGGCGGGGGATCGAAAGAAAAAGGCAAGTGAAAAAATATGAGGAGCCAAAAATAATTCAAGAAAAGAAAGTTTTATAGTACATAGAGGATGACATGCGGGTCCCATTTAGCGGCAGCGGTATCACCGTTTGAGAGGCGGCGGGGATCGAAAGAAAAAGGCAAGTGAAAAAATATGAGGAGCCAAAAATAATTCAAGAAAAGAAAGTTTTATAGTACATAGAGGATGACATGCGGGTCCCATTTAGCGACAGCGGTATCACCGTTTGAGAGGCGGCGGGGGATCGAAAGAAAAAGGTAAGTGACCAAATATGAGGTGCCAAAAATAATTCAAGAAAAGAAAGTTTTATAGTACATAGAGGATGACATGCGGGTCCCGAGTTAGCGGCAGCGGTATCACCGTTTGAGAGGCGGCGGGGGATCGAAAGAAAAAGGCAAGTGACCAAATTTGAGGTGCCAAAAAAAACTCCAAGAAAAGAAAGTTTTATAGTACATAGAGGATGACATGCGGGTCCCATTTAGCAGCAGCGGTATCACCGTTTGAGAGGCGGCAGGGGATCGAAAGAAAAAGGTAAGTGACCAAATATGAAGTGCCACTTCAAGAAAAGAAAGTTTTATAGTACATAGAGGATGACATGGGGGTCCCAGTTAGCAGCAGCGGTATCACCGTTTGAGAGGCGGCAGGGGATCGAAAGAAAAAGGCAAGTGACCAAATTTGAGGTGCCAAAAAAACTCCAAGAAAAGAAAGTTGATTGCACATAGAGGATGACATGCGGGTCCCATTTAGCAGCAGCGGTCTCAACGTTTCCAAGGCGGCAAGGGATCAAAAGAAAAAGGAAGTAGCCAGAAATCAGGGTGTCAAAAAAAATCCAAGAAAAGAAAGAAATTTGGTTCATAGAGGATGACAAGCGGGACCCATGATCCTGCATCGTAAACGGCTCGATCGGAGAGTGTTGAACGAGATGGCGCGATCGAGAAAAAAATAATGCTAGAGAGGCTGCCATATGGGCCCTACATCCCTGGGCGGTGCGGATTTGCGTTGACTCGGCCGGCGAACCCGAGAATTCGCGATGCACCACGTCCCGGGCCACCATACGCGACGTTTTGGCCGCTTTCGTCGGGCTAGGTGGCCTCAAAAACGAGAAAAAAAAGTTTTAACATGCACCACGGAGGGACCCAAAATCGTCGGCCATGGTACACCAGCAACCACGGCGCGACTTCAACTTCGTCGGCCATGGCAACTTTTCTTGTAGTGCACTCCAGTCCCGTCCACCGCTGCCGTTCACGTTGGTAGCACCAGAAGTGCCGAATTCACCGGCATCCGCCGTTAACATGGTGGGGCTCGCTTACCCTGGAGGGTGCCCGCCAAGATTCTCGTTCAACATCAACATGATAGGGCTCGGGCACCACCCTGGCAAGGACAGTGACGAGGGTAGCTGCTCTCACAGCGTAGAAGCCGTTCCACGCGACCGGCTCCGACACTGCCCAAAAATCTTTGTATGGACAAACGCGGCAATGCCGATCCGTGGGATCGGCCCCAAAGATCTATGAAGAAACATCGCCAAACCTTCATGGATCAACCAACATGGAGGCCGATTCCAGAAATCGGCCAAAATTATCCTCACCATGCGTTACGCCGGGTTCAACGTTGATCTAATGCGCAATGGGTTTACGTCGGCTGATGAGCTGGAAGAAGTCAACACTGGTCCTATTAGAGCCGACGTTCACATGTGGTACCTTGGCTAACCACAGAGCCGATATCAGCAGATACCTGGCGGAATCGGCTCGGGGGGCACCTAGTCAGATGAACATGTGCGACACTGATACATGTGCGGAGAAATATTGGGGGCCGATAGGGAAATCGGCCAGTAAAAAAAAATCGGTACATGCAACCAGAGCCGATGCTCAGACATTGACTTCAGAATGTTAAGAAAGCCGATGCACGGCCATCAACTTTAGACAAGTTCAGCGGAACAAGTTCAGCAAAACATGCATCAGTTTACACAAAAAGGCCCTACTGAAGAAAAGCGTTAAGGGCGTGAAGAGCATCGGCACGGATCCGATCCACCTCGGCGATCTCGGCCTCGTCGTCCTCGTCTCTCCCCATCACCAGCTGACTGCTCAAGGCACGAATTTCAGCCAGATCGGTCTTCAGATCGGCTGTGAGACCTTTTGCTTCCTCTTGAGAGCGAGCAATGAGGGTTTCCTTGTCTTGGATAAGTTGTTTGGTCTCCCTGACCCTCTTTTCAAGGTCCTCCAGTTCCTTGCGCAAGGTTTCGAGTTCGACACTATGGGTAGAAGTGGCGGTCTTGGCGTCTAAAGCTGCTTTCTTCTCGTTGAGCCGTTGACATTTATCTGCAATATCGGCTCTCAACGGGAGCTGGGCGCGGCGAAGAGTAATTCTTTGACGAGCCGATCGCATCCTTGACCCGAAAACCGACAAAGTCACGGCCGGCCATAGCTTAACCTGCGGCGTCACCGGGAGACGGGGCTGGATGTCTTCGAGGATGCCCTTGATTGCCTCGGGGTTCTCGACCAGGGTTTCGACCGAGGAGGAGAGCAAAACCTTGAGACGCTGGAGCGGGCCATGGACCGCGCTAGGGTTTGGCTCTTCACCCGCTTTGGAAGTAGCTGGCTCGATGGAGTCGGGATCGAACGTCAGCAAGCTTGAAGGATCACAACCCTGACAGACGAACAAGAGCAGCATGAGCATACGACAAAGGAAAAGGGTAGGCCCGAGAGAGTGGAGCGTACCTCTCCCAAGAAAGGAAGGGCAGCCGATGTTGTGACAATCGGATTTGCGGTAGACTGGGCCAGGTTAGCCACTTGGTCAGCCACGCTCGGCGAGTTGGATAGGCCGAGTGTAGCAGATGGCATCGGTACCTCTTCAACGTCCCCGCTAGAGGTCCCATTAGTCTGCAAAGGAAATGGTGAGGCAATCCAATTAGTAACGGTACGGTGTGGAATATGAGCTGATGAGGTAATTACATTTGAAACTTCCTGGCTCGGCGAGGAAACTTGTGGGCCTTTGCGAGCCCTTTTGACGCATCGACGCTTCATGCGTGACCCGGTTTTGATCGGAGCTTGAAGGTCAGCAGGCTCGGGAGTCGACCTTTTCCTAGAGGCCGATGTTGGCGAGTCCGTCTGGCTCTGTGTGGTGGATCTCTCTGTATCGCCCGGGGAGGAGTCCCTTGGACTGGACTGTGCTCCCTCACTGGATTTCTCTTCAGTGGAAGTCTGAAAGAAGAGGTACAACCATGTTACAAAGGTTGGGAAGGCAAATGTGTTCGGTCAAGACACGAGTCAGCTTACATGCAAGCTTGCTTGGACAGGAGCTTTGCGCTTCAGGGTTTTTCTGACAGCTACTTTCCTCACTGCCTTTCTCGCCTGGGTTGAGGCTCGGGGGGCAACTGACCCGGAGGATGCTTTACTCTTGGGAGCCGATTTCGGCGAAATCGGTTGGCTCTGCATTATGACCTTTTTCAAGGGCGGCGAGCTCTGACAGAAGAGAACTACCGGGGCTGGTGGGAGGAACTCGAATGGGGAACCGTCGGCTTGTGTGGGCTCTGGGCCATCCTGTTGCTGCCAAGGAATAGAATCGGAGTTACAGATAATCATCATGAGCCATTGCAGGTAATTTATATGTAATGGTACCTGGTGTGCAGGGACGTCATATTCAGCATCAAGTTGCTTCAACAACGGTCCTAGAGCTCTTCTGAAGGCGTGAGTCTTCCACATCGACCACCAGGTCTCGAAGGCATCGGTAGTAGTGGTAAAACGGAGGTTATGAGGAATTGGAATGGCCAGAGCGTCGAAGAAGGTATAACACCTTTGGCCAGTAATAATGTCGGGCAATTCAGCCCTGCTTGCTGTCAGGTGGTGGAGAAAGAAGTGTTGGGGCACTTGCCCGAGGCCAAGCTGCCGGGCTACTACCACCGATTGGTAAGACTCGTAGCCAGGCTTTATGATCCTGTTTGAGGTACTCATGCCAACTGGGAGAAAGCAAGGACGGATCATGATGGAGTACGGAGTGCTTGGGTGCCTGGCGTCATTGGCAAGGCTTGTCTAATCGGAAGGAGACTGGGTTCTCAAAGATTTCCGATTCACTATAGGGAAAGAACAAGGGGTTGTCCAGGCCTTGGAAGAACATCTTGAACCACTCTGCTGCTTCCTTGGGGATCAGCCTGCTGCCTGGGAGACTGTACAGAGCTTGGCCATAGCTAGTGCATCGGATTTGCTTCCCATTTGCATCTGGGAAGGTGCAGGTGGCCAAAGGTGGGAAATTTGGGATTTGATTTTGAAAGTACAATTGAGCCCATAACTGAATAAACCACCAGGGGCCTCCTGTTTTGACTGTCCTTTGGGAGAACAGGTTGACAGACATCAGTTGAAGAGATCGATAGACTTCTCCAAGGAGCAGTTTTCCAAGGCCAAGTTGAGTACCTTTGGCAAGTTCATAGGCCGAGGAGAGGTAGTTCTTGGTTGGGGCGAGTGAAGGACCACAAAATATGAAGTGCTCCAGCCAGAAGTTCAAGAAAGCCGTGTGTTCTCTTTCTGTCACAAGGCCTTTGGTTTTCATATAACGCCTGAGGTAGGCACCCCAGCTTGTGCACTCTGTTTTGGAGGAAAGGGTGAAAGGGACCTTTGGAAATTTAAAGGCAGAGGGGCTTGGGGATGAAATGTCTAGGCTCGTGATCATGGCCACGTCCGGCAGAGTTGGTGTCATGGGGCCATGGCCGAACATGAAGCGGTTCGGTGCATCGGACCAAAAGTAGCCGATGGTTTTCAAGATGTTCTCGTTCTTTTCGAGAGGAGACAAGTGATAATGATAAGGCATCGGCTATCCCTATCGAGTCCCGGGTAGCATAGTGTGTTTTAGACACTCTACTGTACCATGCCACCCAACCTTCGGGAGGATTAGGCCGGGCTCGCGAGCGGTCGGCCCGGAAGTCGGATCTAAATTCTGATTCACGAAGGGGATCCTATTGGCCTCGCATGAGATTAGGTGAGCGGGACTCTCGGAAGAACGGGGGCCAAGACACATAGAGTTTGGGAGAGAAGGATGCGGCAACAGGATGTCTGAAACCTAGAATTGATAATGGAATAGAACATTAATTCAGGTGTTTGCTGTTTACACCTAACATTGATCCGCATGACGAGGAGGCTGTTGAGGATTACCTTCAGACCGGAGACCATGGCGTTGGCGTTGGATGATTCCGCCATTTGATGCGCTGAGGAATTGGGGCGGCGCGGCCGAGATCTGAGAATCGTGGAGCTGCTTGGGCGGCGATTTGGGGATCTGAGTTTGCTTTCTCAGACGGAGGGCGCAGGTTACCGTTTGGAGGAGCAGTTAGGTTGGCCTTACTCTTGTTTTATCATAAAGGCTGATGTGAGACCATCGGCTCTTTTGGGGAGTGCTTGACTCTGACTATCGGCAAAGTTAAGTGAAGACATTCCTTCATTTTAAGATGGATTTTTAGATTGGTGATAAAAGTCAAGGAGGCAAGACGCCACGACATGACCCGACGAAGAAGAAGCAGAGTGATTTTGGAAATGTCATTTCCAAAACCAGGGGGGCATGTGTTATCACCAGAATTTGACCGGATCAGAGGTGGGCTGCGATTGAAGAATATACATAAAAGGAATACATGAATCGGCCTTGTATATCAAGTTTGGGCTAGTTTGCCCGTATATCTGTAACATAGTAGGATACGTGTCATTTAGAAGTTAGAGTTTAACCCGTGCACGGTTAGGTGCACGCCTGAATTAGAAAGTCCCCCGGACTATAAATATGTATCTAGGGTTTATGAAACAAACAACAATCACGTTCACCACAAACCAATCTAGGCGCATCGCCAACTCCCCCGTCTCGAGGGTTTCTTCCGGGTAAGCACCATGCTGCCTAGATCGCATCTTGCGATCTAGGCAGCTACACGTTTATTCGTCGTTCATGCGTTGCTCGTATCGAAGCCTTTTTGATGGCGAGCAACGTAGTTATCATAGATGTTTTAGGGTTAGCATCGTTCATCATATCATATGCTATCGTCGTGCAACCCTTAGGCATCTAGCCGCCCTTACACCTATCTTGGGTGTAAGGGCGGCACCCGCTTGATCATTGTTTAGTAGATCCGATCCGTTATGATTGCTCCTTGTTCTTCAAGGATTAGTTTAATATCTGCATCGTTAGGCCTTACAAACGGGTCGAAGGATCCGAGTGGCGCGTATGGTGTAGTTTGCTAGCCCTAGACAGGGATGTTCCGAGGATCAACTTTGTGTTGGTTTTTAGGCCTTGTCTAGGGTCGGTTTACGATCACCGTGCGTGGCCGCCGAGGCTCGATCACGAGTAGGATGTTCCGATTATGCGGTGAAAACCCCAAATCGTAGTAGGTCGTTTTAGCTTCATCTTGATCAAGCAGGACCACCATCCGATCGTACACCTCGTACGCATCATGGGTGGATCGGCTCCTTGAGCCGATTCACGGGACAACCTCGAGAGCCGATCGAGGCTCGTATTTAACGTTTACGTGTATGCCATGCAGGAAACTAAGCGAGGCATCATCCAACACCTTCCTGACCAGGTATATGTCAGGTGGCACGCCCTTGCATCAACATCGGACGTGCGTGCCGAAGGCTTTGCGGGCCGTCGCTCGGAGGGACCAGGGCCAGCCGCAGTCCTGGGAGATTCCCGGCTCTACGGTGTTGCTCGTCGCTGCCCGCCGGTGGGTTTCTGACCGCAACAGAAATAAAATGTGAATTTATGGTGAGTTATGCTCGGGTAGTACTTCGTGTGATAATTTGTGCTTAATTTTTCATCCATTAAAGCCCCACAAATCAGTAAGATGAGAAACCATAGGATTTTTATTTGAATTGTAAAATATAAGTTATTTGTTCGATTGTTTCAAATATATATATAAAAAGTTTCCCTCGAACCAACATATGTTCCAGCTAGCCACTCCTACCGACTTATTTAGTACATGGAGTCATTCGTCTATGCTACGACTCTTGAGTGCGTGATGACAAATAACTTGTGTTTAATTGATTAGTTTTGAGTCTACAGCAACACTAGTAGTTTGGGATCAAACTAGTACCATGTTGTTATTTGTTAGTAGAATCTTTATTTTTGCAATCTTGGTACCGAGCAAAGACACTACATGAGGGATTTTTCCATGGAAAGACATTGCCATGGCCATGAGGTAGTTGGGTTGATTTTCCATTTTTTATACAAATACCTATTGTCATCATGTGATTATCAGCGTAAAATGTTTAACGAGCTCAGGTTGGAAAGCACTACTAGACTTATGAGCTTGCACAAAAAGCAACAAAGTGAGCAGATTTTCACACACATGCACCTGATCAAAGCCCCGAAGAAGAAGCGGAGAATTGATGCACATCAACTAATACGAGAGCAGCACCTTCTAACCGAGTGGGGTCACAAGGCAGTGGAGGCAACGAGCGTAACGCGAACCAGGCCGCCACGGTCTACTTGTCCCCTTCAAGTGCATCTTGAGAGAGGACATCAAATTGTAATTCATAATTAGGTCTTGTTGGGCAAAACCTCTCTTCCCGCTCTCAAACATCTTTGAGATGTTGGAAGTGCATCCTCTTTAGCCTACCAATGGACAGTCTTAACGCTTTAGCGCATCCCATAATCATGGACGATGGGGACTTACGTCATGCCATTTGACAATGTAGCGGTGGACATGAGGGCGATAATCTAGGCAGAGAAGCCCATCCTTTTGCAACATGTCCAAAATATACTCTAATAATCAAGACAAAAGCTTTCTTGCCGTCGGAAGGAACAAAAGGAGGAGAACATCGGCGCAGATGTGGCGAGGGACATATGCCTCCCGAGTGTCGTGTGCGAGCCGACCGAAATCTTGCAAATAGGAGATCAGTGGAACAAGAAAGTCGGATTGATGGCCTCATGATGGTCGTTGGCACCGTCGGGCTCATTGAGCCGTTCAGGCAGCATGATTGTCAAGAATGGTGGCAAAGGTGTTGCGACGTGTTGCAAAAGTGTGCGCAATGCAGCGGGCCAATGGATAGAGCAATACTCAATGTCGGACATGGATTAGAGGGCCCTCTCATTAACACAGTGAGGGAGGCTAGCGGAGATGCGGTCTTCAAAGCGTCGATGCTGGATCTTGGTGACCTCAAGAGGAATTTTTTGGCTAGTGTGATGGCAGTCGCTTTGACAGAAGGAGGTTCATGTTGGTCACGCGTCAGTGGTTCCATGTAGACATCTAGCACCGGGCAGCGTCTCCAAAAATATGTTGGATATTGCGGTTTGACTTATCGTCGGTGTGGAGTGGCAACGTCATCTTCCACACTGAGAAAAGGGCACCCATTACATTGTGGAGCCGGTCTAAGGTGGGAAACTATCTCACCAATTTGCTGTTGTACAAACCTAGCCAGTAGGGGGTACCATCGGATTCAACTATCGATCGACCCATGATCAAGATGTTGATTGCAACACTACTTCAACTATAGGGTGAAGATCTTTATCATGTCCTCCATATGACAGCCTCGGCAGCGATGAACTTGTGTCATTACCTTGTTGAAGGCGGTGTCTACTTGTTGTGCTGGTCTTCATTGGCTTATCTCGACATTCTGGATGAAAGTCCTTATCCAAGCCATCCCTGGCTAGACATGACGACGATGGCGTGAGGATGTTTATCTTCATGATTCATGAAGACGTTGTTGCGGAAGAAGACGACATAGTTGTAGGTGTTTCTTTTATATCTTGTAATATTTCGGCCTTGGTGGCCTTTGTTATGTGTTCTGCTTAATAATTAATATATAAATGTTATATATGCATCACTTTGACTAAGAGGTTTTTTAGACAGAAGGCTCAAGATGAGCCCGACTTTAAATTAATGAAACCTCAACTGGCAGAGTACAAAGTTCACAACATAGATCACACGAAAAACGAAACGGTTACAAGCTGAAAACACAAGAGCCAACTATGACACTCGCATCACACATAAGGAATCACGCCCAAACGCAACTCCAAACTATGTAGGTAGACTAGTCCAGTAGCAACAAACAAGGATAAAGGTAGGATGAAGGCCATCGTCGATCAGTCCGAGCGATCCCCGATGCTGGCATGAAGCATGCGAAGCCTACCAATCGCCTGCTCCAGCCCCTCCCCCACCCGGTCTCGCCTCCTAGCCACTGGCTTCCGGACCTTCTAGATTCTTCGTGGCCACCTTCTCCTGGGCGCGCCGCAACACTGGAGTGGTCGATGCCGGTCCGAGTAGGCGCTTGCTCTTCTGCGCCGGAGCCGTCGGGACCATCCTGGTGCGGCGACGCCTAGGTGCCCCACCCGCCGCGGTCGGCATGAGCAGCCCCATTATGATGACCCAGCGTACCACTGCATGGTGTAGTACACAAGTCGTTGACATAACACAAGTGAAACACCGTTCCACCCATATTACATCTCTCGAGTGGTACAACGAAACATATGCGAGTCCAAGGTATGTCTATAGAAGTACACACGAAGCTGTTTACATAAGATCAACACAACCTCCTACTTTACAGTGAGGTAAAACTTCAAATAAAGCTCCAGAAGAACGACTCGTAGTCTATCTTATTGCTAACTCAAGTTCAAGAGCTACTTGGCTTGCTATAGAAATCTAGCTACTTAGGTGCTAGGATTAGGGAAAGATTCCCTTCTATTACTAGTTTAGGTTTCCATTATAACTGATGCAGGAGTTGACTCCATTGACTTCGTTGATTGGATTATTCATCTTGTTGCGATTGACTCCTTTGTCTTCGAGTTCCACGGTAGTTTCTCCTTCGGTGCATTGCTCTAAGAAGGGGGTTCAAACGAGATAGAATGAGTACGAGCGTACTCAGCAAGTTCATATTAGGAAATATGTGTATCATGCACTAGCTACAGCCATAGACCAGAAAGTCATAGGCGAATGCAAGTTTTCATAATCATTTCTTCAAAAGGTTTATTTTATTCTGAAAACTATGCCCGTCAGTCTTCACAGGTTGACCAGAACTTTGTGGAGTTCCTTTCCTGCCGCGTTCGCAGTTCCCTTCCCGGAACAGGGAGTGATAGTCACAATTCAGTATCCTCTGCAGAGGTGCGTTACTTTTCCCATAAGAGACCTTATCCTTGTTGCCAACCGGGCTCGAGATTCCGTCCACACTTCCTTTGGTGTGAGGCCGGGTGTAAGATCCAAGCCCACACCGCCTTCTCCGCGACTGCAAACCCACCCTTTTGTCCGACCCTACACCTCCAGTAGACTTCCCCCGATAATACGGCTTTACTCATGGTGTACTCCGGACAATCCCTCATAGATCGAAGAGATTAACATCACTAATGGATGGGGATTTAAAAGGATTTCCCAACCTATTGCGGCAGTGCCTCCAAGACCCCACCGTCTCTCCGATCCGTTGGCGTGCAGAAGGGAAAAGATACGACTGACTTCCCGCAGCCATTATAGATCTTATGGTCAACGCGATATGTACGGCGCTAGAATCACCGGACGGCATTGGTAATTAATCCTAGGGTGATATAACCCATTGCAATGGAACCTCCACCATATCAACACATACCATGGTTCCATTGCCCACCACATAGTCATATTCATAATTGTAAAATAATATTTGCTTTTCAATGCATGAGTGATAAGTATAGTACTTTGCATATAGTTTGATAAAAATAATCAAATGACATGAGCAAGCGATGAACTTGCCTTTCTTGACTGCAAGATTATGCAGGCAAAAGCTTCGATACGTGATAACTCGAATTTCTGAAATACCATCATCGTCCGGTAAGGACAATGTTTAAAGAACTGGCAAAGATGCTATAATGCATAGTATGAGATGCAATCGTCCCGAGCGTAACCTAACCTCGATGATTCAGGATGTATGAGTTGTAAAGATTTCTTTAGGGTTGGTTGCACTTTTAGAATGGTTCTCAAACAAGGTTCTTATTAAGGTTTGGTTATTTTAGCATCATAACCAAGTGATATAAGGCATCATAACAATCATACACATAAGAATAGTGATGGAATAGTATGTAAAGAACAGTTGTCAATTTTAAGTTCTACAGAACATGGTTGATGATTACTTATACTATACTTCAAAAGAATAAGTTTTGAAGAACATGTTGTTTAAGAAATATTTAGTATTTCAAAGAAGGATTAGGGCTTCTAAGGTTTGATTGATATTTGTACTTCAAAAGAATAACTTTTGAAGAACAGGTTAAAATAAGAATATGAACTACTATATATAGGTGCTATGGCTTCTAGGGTTTACTATTGGATTCATTTAGTTTTCTAATAGGGACTAGTTGGTTCTTAATTTGGAATGGGTTTCTATATAGCAAGTATTGGTAGGTTTATTACTATGGTTGATTATGGTATCATACCAAAGAATGATGGTCAAGGTTTTGCTATTAGTTAGGGTTTACTATGGCTTCACATTTGCTTCACTAAGTAATCTCTAATGGTTTCTAAGCTAAGTGGCTTATCATTTCCTAAGTAGGGTTTAGTTGGATAGGAACATGTGATGTGATTTGCTACACAAAGTTGATACTAGGGTTTATCATTATGGTTCTACTAGGGTTTAATGATTGAGGTTGATCTTAATGGTATGGTATATAGGATAGTGGTCAATGGTACTAATTCAATTAACAAGTTAGGGTTTATACCTAGGTGATACCAAGTGGATCATATAGGTTTTAATTAAGAATAGGAACATGAAATGATAATCTCATGTGACTTGGTTTTATGCTAGTGGATTCTAAGCATGTATTCAATTGTTGCTAATTAGGGTTCTATATGTCAAGTAAATCTCCCATGATCATATGTGACACATATCTAGGGTTTTAGAGTTGGTTCTAAGGTGGAATGATTACATGAAATAATGGAATTCAGGTATTACTCAATTTGAAACTAGGGTTTCTAAATTATGGTACAACTCCTAAAATGATAATTGGTAATAGAGTTGTGGTTACTAATTACTTTGAGTCAAATTAATAATGGTTTAACATTTTATTAATCTCCACAAGATTTAATAATTAGGGTAATTCTTATTTAGGTTTAATTTAGAATCGGGGTTTAATAATTGTTATTAGGGTTTAAAATAATTAACTTGTTAACTAAAGATGTTTAAGTAAATAAGTTTTGATTTACCAAAATAATATTGGCTTATAATATTTTCTTGAGTTATTACTATTTAAAGAAAATGGAAAATAGTAATTTGCAATTAGGGTTTATGAATTACCACTAATAATTAGGTTAATGCAAATATGGTAAATAAAATTAATCTTAACATTTTACTTAGTTACTGAATAGTTAACATTTAATTTTTAAACTTCACTAATTATTGAATTCAATTTGTTTTTTAAATAATTGAAAAGGCCTAATTAACAAAATTAAAAATAAGTGAATTTTTATTTTGACACACATTTTTGTTTTATATTTTATTTGAATAGAGTTTATTTTTGTGAGCATTTTGATATATTATTTATATTTTTCTGTGTTGAAATGAATTTTGTATGATTTTACAAAGTTTCAGTATTTACTGGAATTTGAAATAAAACGAAAACACTAAATGTACCGGTGGGTTATCTAGCTCCAGAGACAGACGAGTGGGACCAAGTCCAGCGTGGCAGCCACGTGAGCAAGACCGAGTCAAAATGTTTGACTGACCCGGGGCTCAACTCCGGCGAGCTGACTCCCGACGACGGCGGCACTAGGGGGTTCCCGCGGACGTGCGACTAAGCCTAATCGACGCAGCACTAAACGCTGAACCGAACGGTGGTGGTGCCTCCGCCAAATGGTCACCGGAGTTTCTCCGGCGAGCACCATCTGCGGCGGCGCACGTCGGCCAAATATCAAATCGGGGCTACGGTTGATGATTAAGCGAGCGAGATGGTCCCTGAGATGCGCAAGAGTCACCTGAATATGCTGGTGGGCTCGGTGAGGCTTGAGGTGACCGGAGACGAGCTCACCGTCGCGGATTCCGGCGATCTGCTGCAAGGGGAAAATCTGAAATTGGCGTTGTACCGGGCCCTCCTTGATGCTCGCTCCTCCGGATGACTATACTCGATCGGCGCTTCGATTGAGCTACGCCATGAACTCCGGGATGCTCTCAATCGACGGCGCCATGGAGGTCGCCGGCGACAGAGACTTGCGACTAGAGGAAGAATTAGGAAACGAGGGAGGATAAGGATTGGCTATGATGAACAAGGGCTTCACGGAGCTTCGCTCGAGTTTTTATAGGTCGGGGGAAGCACTCGTGGCTACGACACGGCGACGGCGAGGGTCGGGAGGTGGCGGTCTCCGGAAAGTTTGTCACGGCGAAGATCTTTTCTCCCCTTGGATAGACTCGGACGCGAAACAATTAGGGCAAGGCTCGGAACCTTCGCTGCGTCCGGGCATCCCTATCGTCGACGAGAACGGCGTCTGCGGCGCTGCCGCGGTGTCGAGCTCGGAGAGGTAGACGACGACGACGTCTCTCCTTAGCACGAACTTTAAAGACACCGAAACGGTATCCGGGACTGGTTCTGTGCGAGGATGGGCCGATGGTGGGCTGCTGCGTTGGGCTGCGTGGTCCAGGTAAGCCAGGTAAGTCTTCTCCCCTCCTTTTCTCTTTTTATTTTCTGTTTTAAACTTGTTATTAAATTCCAATTTGATTTCTGTTTATTTTTGCAGATTCTAAAAGATTAAAAATCAATATCACTTCATAAAAATACTTACTGCTTAGTTCTATTGTTTAAACAACTATTTGATGGGTGATTAATTGGTGTTCTTGTGAAGTGCATTTTAAATTGAAAATGGATATGGTATATGTGTTTATCTCAATTGCCTTTTAATTTAGGAACCAGATATATTTAAATGGTTTGGATTTTACAATAGGTGCATGGTAAGCATATTACTAAATTTTACTAGGGTTCTTGACAATATGGATGGTTCACATATAGTTCTCCTTATGGCTAGAGTTTAAATTAAATGGTGTTGAGAATAAAATGAATCATGATTTTATGTGGAGAATTGCTTCTAAGGGTTTTAAGAAAATGGTTGGCTTCACTCTATGTGAAATAATCTTGCTTAGCACTTCTAGCTTGGTTTACTTGAAATAGATCCTAAGCTCATTATGGCTAATTCACTTGCTAAGGTGATGGTACTTTATAAATGCTATTCATTTGGTTCACTTAGGCAAAGTATTTGAGTAACCAAGTAAGATAGGGTATTGGTTTAATTCTACTCGCCAAATGGCATTTGGTCCTAAGTATAGATAGCTTGGTTTATATTTGTGATCCATGATACACAAGTGGGGACATAATATTTTATGTGGGATGGATCCTATATGAAAGGGTTAGAGTTTTAGGAATACTTTACTAATTGAAGTATTGAATAGGCATGAGGCATGGCAGGGTTTAATTACTAGTGATATACTTATTATTTTGTGTGATAGATGAGATCTAGTAATCATATGGTTTAACTTATTATCTAGGTCTACAAGATATGATCATGCATTAGACAAGATCCACTCATTCCTCACTAATCTCTCTTTAATATTCCTCTCATTACACTCATCCTAGATTCTTAGGGTTTATAATTAATACCAAGTTGTGATGATTATAGAATTGGTTTGCTAAGGTATTGTTCTTGAAATAGGGTTCTCACCTCCAAGATTAAATATTGACTTGAACCACTAGGATTAGTACTTCTTTAATATTCTTGTATGAACATGGTTATGGTTAATATTCTATCTTCTCTCACTTCTCAATATCTTGGAATAGCCTAAGGTCCTACTTAAGAGATAATGATAGGATCCTCTAAATATATGGTTTGCCTAGGAATTCTACCTTGGTATCTTCTGTAGCTTGTTCTTCAGGAAATCTGATAAACCTGCATCTTGTGGTATGCCTCCACCTCCAAGCTTCTTCATCTTGATCCTAGCTAATTCACATGGAGTGGCTCTATGTGTTTTCTTCCTTGTATCATGCTACAAGGTGAGCAAATGGATGAAGGGTGTGGCTCTATTTATAGGCTTGGGCAAGCTCTAGTATCATGACACATAGGTGGTGACTCTTGTGTTGGTTTGATGAGTAAGGTGCTTGGTTGTCATGCTCTCATCCATAGCAATCCTTGGAGCATGAGGTGGCAAAGCTTGGGATGCAAGGCATGTAGATATTTTCATCCTATGTGGCAAGATCATTATCCTCTCATATGATTTATTTTTGGATAGCCAAGTGGCATTTGCTACTAAATATCTTGTGGATGGTTTTATTATTGTTGATGAGTCACTATATCACATTTGATTGGATTTATATTATAATATTGGTCAAAAGGTCAAGGTTGAAGGTTATTCCTCAAATTTGGATAGTTGGTTTTGATTTCACCAAGGCATGATCATATGAGTTTCAAAGTACTCATAGTTAATTTTATTCAAATAGTTTGAACTATAATTCGTAATGTAAATGGATTTAGTTTTATGATATTCCATATACTTAATAAGTTATGATTTAAATAAGAATGTGTGGCTTTTATGCACTTTAGACCCTGTGGTTTACCTTATTTATAAGTGAATTAAATTACACACAAAGGTAGTTGCTAACTTTTAAGTGTTGTGTAATAGTTCTAGTTCCTTTTTGATCCAACCTATGGATCAAATTATGTCTACCCAAAATAAGGTTTTAGCAAAGATCACGAGTGAAGTTTATAGCGCTTGACTTGATGATCTACTTCAATTCCAGCAAGTCAAGTGAAACTTCGACTATCGTGGTAAGTTTTATTTGAAAGCGCGAAAATTCCCGGATTTTCTATGCATGAATGCAATGCACACTTTGGTGTTCTCTCATTTTGTAGCCTCTAAACCTGGGATATTACAGCCTCTCCCCCTTAAACTGAACTTCGTCCCGAAGTTCGAACGCGCTCACGTTTCGGAATGTGGAACGGACTTGAACAGATCACAATCCTTTCAAACTCCCTAGTGATCTTATTGGATATAATTGAATATATCCCTTGTCCAGATCCTTCCGGATTCTTCTGATATCTGGCACTGATACTTTCTTCAATTCTATGATTTCTTCCAACACTCTAAGCTTATAGGCTTACTATTCAAAAATTCTTGGATTAAGACATCTTATTGTGTTAATGGAATTTCCTAATGGTTGTGGTGACATCTTCCTATTTGGGTACTCAAAGCTTGGTTCTACCAATATGCGGTAATCCAAATTGCGGTGTAATATGGCACTACGATTTACCGAGCTGCGATACTCAAACCTTAATTTTAAAAGATTTATTTAAGATAGGTTATTGTTTTCCCTTACTACCCTAACGAAAGTAATGGTACTTGGTAAGGTATTTACAACAGGCATGGTCTTGGTTGTTTAGTCCTGCGAATGGATTAGACTCATTTAGTCCATCCAATCATGGCTTCTAGTTTTAAGCTAGTTATCTTCCTTTTGGGTTCTTTAGGTTCCATGAAAGGAATCTTCCTAATAATCATTAGTTTTGGTATAGTCAAACCCTTCGATCTTTTGTGTTCTTAGGCTTTGATTGTCCTCCGATATCTTTTTCATCCAACTTCATTTTCTAATACTTACTTAAGTTTTCTTGGTTTTGAGTAATTACCATTACCCACTTAAGTTAAGGTCTAACCCTTACTTCTTCGATATATAAACCTCGGCTTCTAGTCTGACATCCTCCTGAGAGTACTTTGGTATGGGTACATCCCAACAACCTTATAAAAATAAGATCGGACTTCCTCTCGCTTCGGACCTTTTTCTCCGTCTATCATACTCCAAATCATATTTTAATACTTCTCCTTCAACCTTCCTCTCCCCCTTGGAGTTTACTAATGATCTTCAAACTTCCTTTCTTCTAATCATTAAACTCCAAGGTTAGAAGTTTAGTCTTGGTCTAACTTGTAGTTTGTACTTTTCTAGAGTCTCACGAAGAATTCTTTGTGGTGTATCCACTCAGTTGTGGGTATCCATTATGAATCCTCCAATTAAAAAATTTACCAGCTACGAGATACCAGCTGTGAAATACTAGCTGCGGAATCCCCTTTCTTTTAGGTAAAGAAATGTTCAGGCTGTGGCTATCTGGTACCAGCTGCAGACTACCTAGTACCAGATGTAGCTTATTGGATACCAGTTGTGGCTATGTTGTGGTTGTCAATATCTACCTACCAGCTGTGGCTACATACATAGCTTTAGTTAAGATATACCTCACTTAACATTCTTTCTCTTCATGGTTATCCTATATCAGCTGCGGTCTGATGATACCAGCTACGACTTCACTTGTCTATTTTCCTTCTTCCAGGGTTTGTTTTGCAAGAAAACCACTCGTTGACACTATGAAGATAGTATCGTAAGTGACTTCATTTGCATTCCCTTCTTTCATAATGAATATGGCTCCACTTCTACTACTCCATATTCACTGTTTGTCCCACTTCCATGGTACTTCCATGTTGAAGTACTCCTTGTTTAAGGATAGAAATGAGTTTTGATTAGTCCTTCCTTTAGAGTATTGTGGTTACTTCCCACAACTTTACTTCCTTCTTCTAGTGAACCATCATCTTGACTTCAAAATCTTCAGAACTCGTCACTTCCTCACACGAATACCTTTACCCTCTAGACCTATAACATCAAGTAAGAGCTTGATATTGCAACATGCATTTGCATATCAAAGTCAAACTTCATGTATGGATCTAGTCAATCAATGAAGATTCAATAAAATCCAAGAAGATTCAGCTTTGTGTTCATAGTACACATCCTGATATGCCTGAATAAAATAGTTGGGTAAGACATCCCTAAACATCAGGTTCAGATGTGTAGTATATAACACCACATAAGATAGGTTTAGGTCGTGATACTTAGCACGAATACGTGAATTTCTACTATTTGTCTCAACATTTATCTTAATTGCACATTTGCAATGAGACAACTTGAAACAAAATGGCCTGGGATAGTTGAAGTTAACCTAGTTTTCTTTGGAAGTACTAACAAAATAGTATACCATATATATGTGCTATTGAGGACTACCTCCTATAATACAATTAGTTCTAACATGTCTACTCTAAACACATGATTGTTTAGAATATACCACCTATAACTCTAGGATTTCTCTATGTGATATGCTCTAAATAAGCCTTTTTTTAATTAAGGACTATGGTTTTAACATACTTGGTACAGCTTATTAGGATTTTAAGGCCTAAGCTTTCGAACTATTCCTTAAATCCTACTCCTTATCATCCTTTTGTTGTCGTACTTATGATGTTCTACTCCATCATACCATGATTCTCAAGTGAATCATATATGATTACCTAGTTTATTATTGAAAGTAGACTCCTGTAACTCCTATCACTCTTTCTTACCTCCTATGATTGACTCATCATAGACATATACTACCTTATATAACTTATCTCCCTTACTTAACATCAGTCATTTGACATTTTAAATGACTCTTACCTAACCATAATATGTCTTGGTATACATCTTCCAATAGGATATCTTCCTTATGGTTGTATCCTCTCTTTGGACTACCATGTGTTGTATACCAACTGTGGTCTACTACCACCCATTATCTTAAGCTTCAATGGTGTTCTATTTATTTGGAATGAAGCAAGATAACTAATTAACTTCACTTAAGAAAGATAGATAAGAAAGATTGACTCAAGTGTGTCAGGATTATTCTCAAGTGAATACCCATCTCAAGTCAAAAGAATAGTTGGTTTAACATAGTTGGCTTAACTAAGATACTTCCTATAGACACTACCAAACCTATAGGTCTCCTTTAAAGGGTTTTAATCCTAGGGTCAAGGCATTTGCTCTGATACCAGCTATGATGACCCAGCGTACCACTGCATGGTGTAGTACACAAGTCGTTGACATAACACAAGTGAAACACCGTTCCACCCATATTACATCTCTCGCAGTGGTACAACGAAACATATGCGAGTCCAAGGTATGTCTATAGAAGTACACACGAGCTGTTTACATAAGATCAACACAACCTCCTACTTTACGGTGAGGTAAAACTTCAAATAAAGCTCCAGAAGAACGACTCGTAGTCTATCTTATTGCTAACTCAAGTTCAAGAGCTACTTGGCTTGCTATAGAAATCTAGCTACTTAGGTGCTAGGATTAGGGAAAGATTCCCTTCTATTACTAGTCTAGGTTTCCATTATAACTGATGCAGGAGTTGACTCCATTGACTTCGTTGATTGGATTATTCATCTTGTTGCAGTTGACTCCTTTGTCTTCGAGTTCCACGGTAGTTTCTCCTTCGGTGCATTGCTCTAAGAAGGGGGTTCAAACGAGATAGAATGAGTACGAGCGTACTCAAGCAAGTTCATATTAGGAAATATGTGTATCATGCACTAGCTACAGCCATAGACCGTAAAGTCATAGGCGAATGCAAGTTTTCATAATCATTTCTTCAAAAGGTTTATTTTATTCGAAAACTATGCCCGTCGGTCTTCACAAAGTTGACCAGAACTTCGTGGAGTTCCTTTCCTGCCGCGTTCGCAGCTCCCTTCCCGGAACAGGGAGTGACAATCACAATTCAGTATCCTCTCGCAGAGGTGCGTTACTTTTCCCATAAGAGACCTTATCCTTGTTGCCAACCGGGCTCGAGATTCCGTCCACACTTCCTTTGGTGTGAGGCCAGGTGTAAGATCCAAGCCCACACCGCCTTCTCCGCGACCGCAAACCCACCCTTTTGTCCGACCCTACACCTCCGAGTAGACTTCCCCGATAATACGGCTTTACTCATGGTGTACTCCGGACAATCCCTCATAGATCGAAGAGATTAACATCACTAATGGATGGGGATTTAAAAGGATTTCCCAACCTATTGCGGCAGTGCCTCCAACACCCCACCGTCTCTCCGATCCGTTGGCGTGCAGAAGGGAAAAGATACAGCTGACTTCCCCAGAGCCATTATAGATCTTATGGTCAACGCGATATGTACGGCGCTAGAATCACTGGACGGCATTGGTAATTAATCCTAGGGTGATATAACCCATTGCAATGGAACCTCCACCATATCAACACATACCATGGTTCCATTGCCCACCACATAGTCATATTCATAATTGTAAAATAATATTTGCTTTTCAATGCATGAGTGATAAGTATAGTACTTTGCATATAGTTTGATAAAAATAATCAAATAACATGAGCAAGCGATGAACTTGCCTTTCTTGACCGCAAGATTATGCGAGCAAAAGCTTCGATACGTGATAACTCCAATTTCTGAAATACCATCATCGTCCGGTAAGGACAATGTTTAAAGAACTGGCAAAGATGCTATAATGCATAGTATGAGATGCAATCGTCCCGAGCGTAACCTAACCTCGATGATTCAGGATGTATGAGTTGTAAAGATTTCTTTAGGGTTGGTTGCACTTTTAGAATGGTTCTCAAACAAGGTTCTTATTAAGGTTTGGTTATTTTAGCATCATAACCAAGTGATATAAGGCATCATAACAATCATACACATAAGAATAGTGATGGAATAGTATGTAAAGAACAGTTGTCAATTTTAAGTTCTACAGAACATGGTTGATGATTACTTATACTATACTTCAAAAGAATAAGTTTTGAAGAACATGTTGTTTAAGAAATATTTAGTATTTCAAAGAAGGATTAGGGCTTCTAAGGTTTGATTGATATTTGTACTTCAAAAGAATAACTTTTGAAGAACAGGTTAAAATAAGAATATGAACTACTATATATAGGTGCTATGGCTTCTAGGGTTTACTATTGGATTCATTTAGTTTTCTAATAGGGACTAGTTGGTTCTTAATTTGGAATGGGTTTCTATATAGCAAGTATTGGTAGGTTTATTACTATGGTTGATTATGGTATCATACCAAAGAATGATGGTCAAGGTTTTGCTATTAGTTAGGGTTTACTATGGCTTCACATTTGCTTCACTAAGTAATCTCTAATGGTTTCTAAGCTAAGTGGCTTATCATTTCCTAAGTAGGGTTTAGTTGGATAGGAACATGTGATGTGATTTGCTACACAAAGTTGATACTAGGGTTTATCATTATGGTTCTACTAGGGTTTAATGATTGAGGTTGATCTTAATGGTATGGTATATAGGATAGTGGTCAATGGTACTAATTCAATTAACAAGTTAGGGTTTATACCTAGGTGATACCAGTGGATCATATAGGTTTTAATTAAGAATAGGAACATGAAATGATAATCTCATGTGACTTGGTTTTATGCTAGTGGATTCTAAGCATGTATTCAATTGTTGCTAATTAGGGTTCTATATGTCAAGTAAATCTCCCATGATCATATGTGACACATATCTAGGGTTTTAGAGTTGGTTCTAAGGTGGAATGATTACATGAAATAATGGAATTCAGGTATTACTCAATTTGAAACTAGGGTTTCTAAATTATGGTACAACTCCTAAAATGATAATTGGTAATAGAGTTGTGGTTACTAATTACTTTGAGTCAAATTAATAATGGTTTAACATTTTATTAATCTCCACAAGATTTAATAATTAGGGTAATTCTTATTTAGGTTTAATTTAGAATCAGGGTTTAATAATTGTTATTAGGGTTTAAAATAATTAACTTGTTAACTAAAGATGTTTAAGTAAATAAGTTTTGATTTACCAAAATAATATTGGCTTATAATATTTTCTTGAGTTATTACTATTTAAAGAAAATGGAAAATAGTAATTTGCAATTAGGGTTTATGAATTACCACTAATAATTAGGTTAATGCAAATATGGTAAATAAAATTAATCTTAACATTTTACTTAGTTACTGAATAGTTAACATTTAATTTTTAAACTTCACTAATTATTGAATTCAATTTGTTTTTTAAATAATTGAAAAGGCCTAATTAACAAAATTAAAAATAAGTGAATTTTTATTTTGACACACATTTTTGTTTTATATTTTATTTGAATAGAGTTTATTTTTGTGAGCATTTTGATATATTATTTATATTTTTCTGTGTTGAAATGAATTTTTGTATGATTTTACAAAGTTTCGGTATTTATCGGAATTTGAAATAAAACGAAAACACTAAATGTACCGGTGGGTTATCTAGCTCCAGAGACAGACGAGTGGGACCAAGTCCAGCGTGGCAGCCACGTGAGCAAGACCGAGTCAAAATGTTTGACTGACCCGGGGCTCAACTCCGGCGAGCTGACTCCCGACGACGGCGCCGCACTAGGGGTTCCCGCGGACGTGCGACTAAGCCTAATCGACGCAGCGACTAAACGCCGAACCGAACGGTGGTGGTGCCTCCGCCAAGTTGTCACCGGAGTTGCTCCGGCGAGCACCATCCGCGGCGGCGCACGTCCGGCCAAATATCAAATCGGGCTACGGTTGATGATTAAGCGAGCAGAGATGGTCCCCGAGATGCGCAAGAGTCACCCTGAATATGCTGGTGGGCTCGGTGAGGCTTGAGGTGACCGGAGACGAGCTCACCGTCGCGGATTCCGGCGATCGCGCCGCAAGGGGAAAATCTGAAATTGGCGTTGTACCGGGCCCTCCTTGATGCTGCTTGCTCCTCCGGATGACTATACTCGATCCAGGCGCTTCGATTGAGCTACGCCATGAACTCCGGGATGCTCTCAATCGACGGCGCCATGGAGGTCGCCGGTGACAGAGACTTGCAGCTAGAGGAAGAATTAGGAAACGAGGGAGGATAAGGATTGGCTATGATGAACAAGGGCTTCACGGAGCTTCTGCTCGAGTTTTTATAGGTCGGGGGAAGCACTGTGGCTACGACACGGCGACGGCGAGGGTCGGGAGGTGGCGGTCTCTGGAAAGTTTGTCCGGCGAAGATCTTTTCTCCCCTTGGATAGACTCGGACGCGAAACAATTAGGGCAAGGCTCCGGAACCTTCGCGGCGTCCGGGCATCCCTATCATCGACGAGAACGGCGTCTACCGGCGCTCGCTGCGGTGTCGAGCTCGGAGAGGTAGACGACGACGACGTCTCTCCTTAGCACGAACTTTAAAGACACCGAAACGGTATCTGGACTGGTTCCGTGCGAGGATGGGCCGATGGTGGGCTGCTGCGTTGGGCTGCGTGGTCCGGTAAGCCGAGGTAAGTCTTCTCCCTCCTTTTCTCTTTTTATTTTCTGGTTTTAAACTTGTTATTAAATTCCAATTTGATTTCTGTTTATTTTTGCAGATTCTAAAAGATTAAAAATAAATATCACTTCATAAAAATACTTACTGCTTAGTTCTATTGTTTAAACAACTATTTGATGGGTGATTAATTGGTGTTCTTGTGAAGTGCATTTTAAATTGAAAATGGATATGGTATATGTCTTTATCTCAATTGCCTTTTAATTTAGGAACCAGATATATTTAAATGGTTTGGATTTTACAATAGGTGCATGGTAAGCATATTACTAAATTTTACTAGGGTTCTTGACAATATGGATGGTTCACATATAGTTCTCCTTATGGCTAGAGTTTAAATTAAATGGTGTTGAGAATAAAATGAATCATGATTTTATGTGGAGAATTGCTTCTAAGGGTTTTAAGAAAATGGTTGGCTTCACTCTATGTGAAATAATCTTGCTTAGCACTTCTAGCTTGGTTTACTTGAAATAGATCCTAAGCTCATTATGGCTAATTCACTTGCTAAGGTGATGGTACTTTATAAATGCTATTCATTTGGTTCACTTAGGCAAAGTATTTGAGTAACCAAGTAAGATAGGGTATTGGTTTAATTCTACTCGCCAAATGGCATTTGGTCCTAAGTATAGATAGCTTGGTTTATATTTGTGATCCATGATACACAAGTGGGGACATAATATTTTATGTGGGATGGATCCTATATGAAAGGGTTAGAGTTTTAGGAATACTTTACTAATTGAAGTATTGAATAGGCATGAGGCATGGCAGGGTTTAATTACTAGTGATATACTTATTATTTTGTGTGATAGATGAGATCTAGTAATCATATGGTTTAACTTATTATCTAGGTCTACAAGATATGATCATGCATTAGACAAGATCCACTCATTCCTCACTAATCTCTCTTTAATATTCCTCTCATTACACTCATCCTAGATTCTTAGGGTTTATAATTAATACCAAGTTGTGATGATTATAGAATTGGTTTGCTAAGGTATTGTTCTTGAAATAGGGTTCTCACCTCCAAGATTAAATATTGACTTGAACCACTAGGATTAGTACTTCTTTAATATTCTTGTATGAACATGGTTATGGTTAATATTCTATCTTCTCTCACTTCTCAATATCTTGGAATAGCCTAAGGTCCTACTTAAGAGATAATGATAGGATCCTCTAAATATATGGTTTGCCTAGGAATTCTACCTTGGTATCTTCTGTAGCTTGTTCTTCAGGAAATCTGATAAACCTGCATCTTGTGGTATGCCTCCACCTCCAAGCTTCTTCATCTTGATCCTAGCTAATTCACATGGAGTGGCTCTATGTGTTTTCTTCCTTGTATCATGCTACAAGGTGAGCAAATGGATGAAGGGTGTGGCTCTATTTATAGGCTTGGGCAAGCTCTAGTATCATGACACATAGGTGGTGACTCTTGTGTTGGTTTGATGAGTAAGGTGCTTGGTTGTCATGCTCTCATCCATAGCAATCCTTGGAGCATGAGGTGGCAAAGCTTGGGATGCAAGGCATGTAGATATTTTCATCCTATGTGGCAAGATCATTATCCTCTCATATGATTTATTTTTGGATAGCCAAGTGGCATTTGCTACTAAATATCTTGTGGATGGTTTTATTATTGTTGATGAGTCACTATATCACATTTGATTGGATTTATATTATAATATTGGTCAAAAGGTCAAGGTTGAAGGTTATTCCTCAAATTTGGATAGTTGGTTTTGATTTCACCAAGGCATGATCATATGAGTTTCAAAGTACTCATAGTTAATTTTATTCAAATAGTTTGAACTATAATTCGTAATGTAAATGGATTTAGTTTTATGATATTCCATATACTTAATAAGTTATGATTTAAATAAGAATGTGTGGCTTTTATGCACTTTAGACCCTGTGGTTTACCTTATTTATAAGTGAATTAAATTACACACAAAGGTAGTTGCTAACTTTTAAGTGTTGTGTAATAGTTCTAGTTCCTTTTTGATCCAACCTATGGATCAAATTATGTCTACCCAAAATAAGGTTTTAGCAAAGATCACAATGAAGTTTATAGCGCTTGGCTTGATGATCTACTTCAATTCCAGCAAGTCAAGTGAAACTTCGGTTACTGTGGTAAGTTTTATTTGAAAGCGCGAAAATTCCCCGGATTTTCTATGCATGAATGCAATGCACACTTTGGTGTTCTCTCATTTTGTAGCCTCTAAACCTGGGATATTACACCCATGGGTGTCTCTCCCGCAGCCTCATGCATCTCCGCTTCCTCGTTCTCATCCTCCTCCGACGCCGAGAGGGAGCCGCCTCGCGTATTCCGGCCACGAGCCCTTCTTGGATAGGTTACTCCCGTACTGATCGACCCCCCCCCCCCCTAGCCCACCGGCACGCCTCGACCTCGCGAGTCGACACCTGGCCCCGGCTGGCGTGGGGGGATCCTCCAGCATTCATGGCCATGGGAGTAGGCGCAGCATCCGCCGGCGCCGAGGCAGCAAACCGTCCCCCTGGCACTGCCCCATCGGACGTCGCCACTGCCCTGTCTCCCTGATCGTTCCACTCCCCATCGGACGGAGTGAGGTCATCCACGTCATCGTTGTCCTCGTCCTCGCCGGGCAAGTGCGGCGCTGGTGGGGAGGCAGTTCTCGACGGTCCAGCCCCTGCTTCAAGCGCCACGCCAATGTTGTAGCCCCACTTGTTGTGAAACAGGTGGACGGTGCCCTTGAGCTTGGAGGGGTTGCGGCAAGCTAGCAGCATGCACACCGGCTAGGGCCGCCGGAGGGACTCCTCGTCAACGCAGATCGGCCACCCCAACATCCCCATACCTGCCAGCAGCCTGCTGGCCTTCTTCATCCGCTTCGGCACCCCGGAGAGGCGAACCCACACCTCCTGGAGTTGCTCAGCCGGCGCAGGGTCCGCGTCGGCGAGACGGATATCCGCCACCGTACCTCTGAGAGGCCAAGCAAAGTCTGGACTTGCCAGTCCCAATCGGCTTCGACCAAGTGGTGGAGCTCCCTTTGATGGAGAGGTGGAGGGCTTTAATCTCCTTTTCGGAAAAAAAAATGTGTCTTTGGTAATACTTTACCCCAAAATAAAAATTTCCTTTGACTCGTCCTTCTTGATTTATTTTTTCTGTTCTCTTAACGCTGTGGAACAATCTTATACAGGATGATCGTGAAAGAGACCGGAGCTAGAGAAGAAGATATCGGCCACAGTATGAAATCTTCTAGGCCGACGGCACGGATGGTGAAAGTGACCCCCCAACCCAAAGGAACACACACATCGTAAGCACAAAACAAGCATCGCTTGTTCCATGATATTCTAGGCTTCTAGCTAAGTGCTTGCATAAATCAATCTCGGCAGCTCCGATGCGTACAGGGTACAGCTCGGTGATGAACACATCGAGTCGCTCGTTTCTGCCATTTGCTAGGCCAGAGAAGTCACAACCTGTCCAGAAAGTGTATATTGAACTTCCCTAAGAATAACATGTCGTCTAAACTTGCAAAACTCTCCATCGACAACGACGCCATAAAAGAAAGAGCAAGTTTGGCAGACATCAGTTGAGTTTCCATCGCCGACATACCTCCCCGGCGGGGAGAGGCGGCGATTTTCAGGGCACACGGCGTGATGGCCGGGTGGGTGGTACGGCGTGAAGATGCACATGGAGTGGAAGGAAGACGCCACGAAAACTAAATTAAGAAGGTGAAAAAGGAATCTAAGGTGATATCGTTTTCTAAACCTGCCCCTTGATCAGGCGGCTTTCTGAAGGTCCAACCAGCGAGTTGTATATACACGGCTGCTATCTTTGTCACAATTTTCTACAATTGTTTTCTTTGGCAAAAGGCAGCGTTGTATGGGCAAAGTTTTGGTACCTTTGCCCTTTAGTTGATAACAAGAAGAAGCCATGGCACTTTCATCAACGAACACAACTAGCTTCAGTCGGGCATGTCCGCCCAACAGAAAAAGTTCTCCCAAACTTCAAAGGTATAAACTCTTACCAAAACATTTATGCACAAAAAGTTCAACCAAAGAAGTTCTCCCAAACTTCAAAGGAATTAATGAACTCCTACCCAAAAATGTATGCACATGTATATGATTTGCATAAAATTTTGCATGGTAACTTGTCCATTCATATGACTGTAATTTTTTAAAAAAATTATAAGGCAGGTCCAAACCTTTGAAGGGGTGAATATGAGCAAGAACGACCTGACGTGTATGTGGTGCTTACGCATGCAGACAGTATATATACCCTCGAGGGATATGCAAAGGCGTTGACTACAAAATCACCACTAGCAGTAGCCATAGCACTTTCGGAATTGCCAACCTGAAGTCACCATGGCTATTCAGCCGTTTGACCTCTTGGATTAGCGGAGAGCCGCCTGTTGCCCCTCAGGGTTCAAAACCCACCAGGGGTCAATCTTTTCCTGAAAGCCCAGTGACCTTCAGCCATGTGCCACTCAGAGGATTCATTGGCTCGCCAGAAAAATTGGGGACAGTTCAGGGAATATGCTCCTACCAAGCACCAACTATTTCTACGTCACTTTTTTTTCTACAAATTTCCCTCTACTAGAATGCTGAAACATATTGGGGTTTTCCGCAAACTGGAGATGGCTTAAAGAATGGATCATGGAGGAAACAAATCATGTACGGAAGCTTTTGGATCATATATACCTCCTGTATTATTTAATCAGGCTGCTAAGGGATGTATATTTTTCTTATATCGTGTACGATGGTGTACATCCCATGACAATGTAGCTAGTGATATTATGCCGAGAGTGGACACAACGATCTGTGCCTTCTAAAGGAGGAAAACTAATATTATGTACTTATAGGGTAATTGAATTTCCCATAGTTTCATGCCATAAATTATCTTTAAATAAGTAGCTTTACATTCTCTCATCATGGTTATACTAGAAGGATACCCGCGCATTGCAGCGGGAATCTTCTAAGAAATTATATTATCTAAATGAAATGATATAATACATATATAATATGAATTGTCTATAGAAGTATGCAATATTCAATTGGTCAAAATAGTTGAGATGCTAAATTTAATTCACATTATTTTTATATTTGATGGCTATAAATTAGCTATGTGGACATTTTATCAAAAAAATGGTGACATAGATAGCTTGCATGCAAGGATACATCAATAATGAATGTTAGTGGGGATGACATGGATATTTGATTGGCTAATGGAATAGATGATGTAGATGGCTTGCATGTAGAGATAGACTAACATTAATTGCAGTTAGTGGGGTTTTGCTTTATAAAAAATATAGATTTGCACATTCATCCGCCTTCGAATTACGCAAATTATAAGTTCACCCGATAGAGAAAACTCAAAAGCATATTTGTCAACTATATCCTAGCTGGTGGTAGTGCATCATCTACTTTAGTAACAAAATCGTTAATCATGTGTATTTTGGTGTTCAATTTTAGATTCCACTTAGACTTGCTTTCAACAAAGTTATGCATGAATATTTGGTCTACTTATTAATGAAATTCCAACTGCTTTTTTGAAATTTCCTTGAGTTATGTAAACTTAGTGGTTTGTGTGACCTAGGTTTCAGCGAGATAGAAATAACCTCTCGCACCCAATGTTTATATGCAAGGTGGTTATAATCGATCATATAAAGGTACTAGTAAAGCATAGAAGGACAAAATAACAGTCGACCATACTATACACATAACTTGCAAAATGCAATATGACATATATTGATATGCAGTTCAACAACCACTACAAAACTACAATCGACAAAATAGGTGTATTTTGTTATGCCTAGCCTTTGCATCGATTAGTGCACACACAATCATCTTTACTGTATAAATTACTAATCGACACAAGAGAAAAAATAAATTAAAATAAAATTGCCGACGAAAGCATACAAGTTTTTTTTAGAAATGAAACATGCAACATTACACGATACAATTCATTCAACACAAATCATATTGCTATTCCGTTGTCCAAATTGGCTGAACTAAGTCAGAGCTACCATCTACAGGTGGCTTCACCTAGAGTCCTAGAGCACCATATGGCACACGTTACTATACATGTTAGTCCAAATTACGAGGTGCATACTCTATATCCAAGCTACACTTCACCTCATGAGCTTTTACTTCAGGTAAAGCGCATTTTCAACGGGTGATATATCATAGAGCACCAAAAACTAGTGCCCTAAAGTTTTAGGGCATGAGAGGGAAGGTTTTAGGCACCATTTTTTTTTTACTGTAACATGCCCTAAAACTTTGGAAAGCAATTGAAAACATGATATCTGAAGATGGCGAGGGAGGGAAGCGCACCTAACGGTCGTCGATCGAGCGCTGAACTCGATTTTGGCCGACGAAGTTCGCCGGAGGCCAAGGAAAGGAGACAAGGGCGGGGATGGGGCCAGATGGTAGCCGAGTGATGCAACCAAATCTAGTAGCTAGCAATGTGCTGACTGATAGTCGAGAGCTCGACAAAGATTAGTGGCTCGCTCGACGATCGCATGAGGGTAGCGGCGACCGTCGGTGGGCTGCGGCGGTGCGCCAATGTCCATCCTAGGAAGTGATGGCGTGAGGAATGGTCAGATTTGGGCGGGGCTTCCCGAGATTTAATGACGATGGCGAGGGTTGTGGCAGAGGTCCCGAGCGGAGGGAATGCACGGTAAGGTGACGACGAGGCTAAGGGAACCTGACGGAGTCACGATGGTGGCGTGTGGCAAGAAGAACCGACCGAAATCTACATCAGGCAATAGGGAATTTCACCGTGGTGGTTGGGTTTCCTCTGCAATGTTTGCGGTGCCCCAAATATACATCACTTGCAGCTAATTTTTAGGGCATGCTCTATCCTTTAGTATAATTGTATGACATAATAGTTTTTTAGGCACTAGCATATTTTGCATCACTTATTGGAGGTGTCGCATCTCCAATCGTGTCCTCCAAAACGTCCTTTAAAGGCTTTTGAGACGCGCCGAACACTTAACCTTCCCTACCACATGCTTCAAAGTTTAATTATATCCGGGCGAGCTTCAGAATTGTCTGGAGCTTCTAGCCATACACATTTTTCACACTTAATTTTTGTTTGGGGTTGCGTTTGAGGACACAGCTAGGAATGAACGCCCGTAAACACGATGACATCCCAAAGCAACCAATCTGACGTTTGGACGTCATTTAGAGGACACGACTAAAGATGCTCTAATGTGACATTACATAACTAAAAATAAAATAAAAGGAAAACTAAACAGGTGTCACATGAAGTACATGCTCTACTTACTGGCTTCCCCCAGCTGTTATTCTAGTGCTAGTTCTAGTCCATCAAACTCCAAAACCATGTGCACCGTTGGTTTCCTACTAGGAGAAGGTGCCTCCTAGGACTACCATAAAGACATTTGCACGATGCCCCCTCACGTTTATCAAACCTAACAAGAAGCCACACGGCACCTACCTCCCTCCGTCCCTCCCAGCCGCCACCTTCCCCTTTATACACCTCGCAAGAACTGAACCCCTTTCTCCCCCGTCCTCCGCCCTCCTCCCTTCTTCCTTCTTCCTTGTGATCTCCGGCTTCCCGTCTCAGATTCCCAGGTTTGATCCTGATCCCCCAGCTATACCCGCACACCTTCCATATATTCCTGGCTCTGCCGGCCTCGGATCCGCCGTCGTCGCAGAGGCGCCCGCCGTCACCAGTTCTTGCCGCGATTTGGGAACAACGGGGCTGCTTTCTTGATCCCACCAAGTTTTCCTTGGGGTGATTGGCGGGAGGAAAAGGTGAGATCTCGCAGAGGTTATTTTTTCTTCTGATCCTGTAAACAGAATTTAGTCTCCCACCCCGATGCATGATCCGTCACCGTCTCTTTGAGGCCGCCGCCGTATCACCCGCCTCTGTCACCCAGCTGTCAACCGTCATCATCGGCGGCCGGCCTCGCCCCTGCACCACCCCACCGCAAACTTGTCGCTTCCCGTACCACCTCCCTCTTCTGCAGCCGTCGGCTTTGTCTGTTCAATATTTTTCTAGGACAACTGAATTCTGATCCAAAATTAGTCTTTTTTGTTGTCTGTGCCGCGGTCGACGAAAAATGGATCCCCTGCATGCGAATTCTGCCTGGTTAAACCACGAGAGTCGGAGCGTGCGCCCTTCCCTTTACGTGTAGATCACCGGGCGAAAGCGATGTCCATATGCAGAATTTGTCCTCATCCACACCTTCAGAGTCGGAGAGCGTTTTAGCCTTTGCGAATTTTTCAGTGACCGAGGTGATATAGCTCTGCCGTGCACGAATTGCTTACCAGTACTTTATTCCTTATTACTAGTTTAACAAGAGGGGGATCATGCATAGTTGATTCATTCATTTGATAATACCAAGGAAAGCTTTGTATCAACAAAACAACAACAAAAAAATTCAACCAGCTCTTTCTTGGATAGTTTTTTCATGTCATTTTCATCGTCAGCTTGAAAAGTCTCGCTCAAAAGGGACATCTGATCTTTCTCAAGCAGCTCTTTGATGAGTTTTTATGTCACTTGCTACCTGGTATCTCTCTAAATGGTTTTCTTTGTTGATCTGCAGGAGCCATGATACCTGCTGTGAAGCTCTCTCCGGCCTCCGTCGCCTTCTCTGGCACCAATCTACGGTCTAAATCAGCTTTGGTCCCGTCTGTTTCCAGTCTCAAACCGACCAAATCCGCGGCCTGCTCCCTTAGACCACTCTACCTTGCACCGTTAAATGGCCCACACACTTCTGAGCTGAAGCCCCGGAGGCAGCAGCTTGAGTTCCAGTGTGCGGCTTCTGCGGCTGATGACAAGGAGTCCAAGGCTGAGGTGGTGCCGGCCCCCTCAGAAGCAGCGGCAAAGTTGAAGATCTCAATCTATTTTGCGACGTGGTGGGCGCTTAATGTCATCTTTAACATCTATAACAAGAAGGTTCTCAATGCTTTCCCGTATCCCTGGCTCACATCCACACTATCCCTCGCATGCGGCTCAGCGATGATGCTCTTCTCATGGGCCACCCGCCTAGTTGAGGCCCCCAACACTGATGCAGATTTCTGGAAAGCGCTCTTCCCGGTGAGTTGGTCTGTTTCGTGGCAACAGTATTAGTATCTGTTATTGTGTCTTGATGAAAAATCATGAATGGCTTCTGTTGTTTGCATTGATGAAGGTTGCCGTTGCTCATACTATTGGGCACGTTGCTGCGACAGTGAGCATGTCAAAGGTGGCAGTGTCATTCACACACATTATCAAGAGTGCTGAGCCTGCGTTCAGTGTTCTGGTGTCAAGGTTCATTCTTGGAGAATCGTTTCCGATGCCTGTATACCTTTCTCTTCTCCCAATCATTGGTGGTTGTGGTTTAGCTGCTGCCACAGAGCTGAACTTTAATATGATTGGTAAGTATAATTAGTTAAAAACCTTTAAGTTGTTTCTTACATATCCTTTTCCTGTTAGTTCAGAATTTGATGCGCGTCTTGCTTGAACCATTCTACTCAGTGTTCATATATAAAAAGGAGCTGTATCCATGAGTTAACTGAGGTTACCATTCTTAATAGCTTCAATGATCATTAGTCTGTAATGTTTTTGGACATAAAAAACTTAAAAAGACTTGGTAAATGATGATTTGCTCTATCTGGATTTAAGTGGTTTTCAAGAACTATGTGCTTCGGATTTGTAACTTGTGCATATATCAGTAAAAAGGAACATAATAATAGTGGTAAATGATTATTTGCTCTATCTGGATTTGAACGATTTTCGAGAAGTATGTGCTTCAGATTTATTACTTTTGAAATCAATATACCTTAACATAATGATATATAAAATCCTTTGACCTTGTATAATTTAGGAGAATGGTTGCATAAACTGCTTAAATCATTTTTCTTCTGAAGATTTGGTTTGTGAACCAGATGAAGTGGGGGTCATAAGAAACTTTGAAATTGCTTTGAGTGGTGTTTCTCTGGTTACACTTTCAAATCTTGCTGTACTCCTTTTGTGATGTTAATAGTTACTATTTTTCCTCTCACCAGGATTTATGGGTGCCATGATATCAAATCTTGCATTTGTTTTCCGCAACATCTTTTCGAAGAGAGGCATGAAGGGGAAGTCTGTCAGTGGCATGAATTACTACGCTTGCCTTTCAATTATGTCCCTGGTCATACTCACACCATTTGCTATTGCTATGGAAGGCCCCCAAATGTGGGCTGCTGGTTGGCAAACGGCCCTTAAAGAAGTTGGCCCCAATGTTCTCTGGTAAACAAAAAAATTCAACCATTCTGCAATTTTCCCTCTGCTGTTGTTGAACTCTTTCATTTCTAAAACTAAGGCCTATAGATTTTGTCTTAACTCAATCTTCACCAAGTTTTGACCAAATTTATAGATAAAATTATAAGGTAAACATTTAGAATAACAAATCATATTTCTAGATACATTACGCACTATATTTTTATATTGCATTTATTTGGTATTGTAAATGTGGTATTTATTTGTATAAACTTGGCCAAACTTTACATAGTTAATTATTTACAAAAGGATGTACTTGTACTATATATTGTGATTTGTACTTAAATGACATGGGGAAACTTGAAATGATCTTCGTATTCTCGTCATCTGAAGACATCATTTCTACCTTTTGGACACATTTAACCCACCAGCAGCATTTTTGCTATTATTTTTTTGTACATATGGGTGTTGCGCTGTCCTTGTTGACAACAGTCTGACATGGTGTGTTGGAGGTTACCAGGATTTATGCTCATTTGTACTGGACTACTGGAGTATATACCACACCACAAATTTTATTGATAATTTTGTGATGTAAATGTTCAATGATGCAGGTGGATTGCTGCACAGAGCGTTTTCTACCACTTGTATAACCAGGTGTCCTACATGTCTCTGGATCAGATTTCTCCATTGACGTTTAGCATCGGCAACACAATGAAGCGCATATCAGTTATTGTTTCGTCAATCATTATCTTCCGTACACCTGTCCGCCCTGTCAATGCGCTGGGAGCTGCCATTGCTATCTTTGGCACATTCCTGTATTCTCAGGTAATTTTGGTTGCTTTGAGAGCTCCTATTTGTTGTAGTTGATGTCTCATATTGATAGGAATTAATTTTTGTTTTTGCTGCACTAGGGTAAGGTTAGAACCCGTGTATTTAGCATTTAATATTTTCCACTGGTTTAATTTGTGCCCCCCTAGGGCATAGAGGGGCAGAAGTAGATATATCTTAATTTGTCAATATGGTTCTGGTCTTTGCTGTTCTGCTGTAAGTATATATAGGAATTATTCTGGGTTGTTTTGAGGGGCCATAGATGAACAAAGATGATTAGATAATGAATCAACAGATGCTCAAAATATAAGCAAGGGTTGTATGGCATGACTGGAAATATTTACTTGACATGATGGACAGAACTGGAAAGAAGAAACCATAGACAATATATGCGAAACAAAAACTAGATAAACTTCTGTTGCAATGATAATTATTCCTCGTGGTTTATGCCCAACTTAAGTAGTAGTATTTTTTTGTCGCTGAAGTTGACATTTCCTTTGCTTTATTCTGATGTAGGCAAAGCAGTGAGGTTTCAACTGTTAAAGGTCAGGGCCATGGAAGAAGAATGTCTCTGCAAAAGAAATAGTAGCAAGCGCTGGGGCCAATTTTGGTTGTGCAAGTGTCTTGTAGATACAGAGTTAGGCTTTCACTCGAGAGGTGTGATAATAATAATGGGCCATGTTGCTGTTTCCTTGTTATTTGTTAGATCGCAAACTGAACTCCAGCGGCCATGATCTGTGGTTGATTGTGTCTTGAATAAAAACTGTCGGAAATTCGTCGACACTTTCGCTCCTTCAACATAACTGTTGTTCAAGTCTCAGTTTCGATATTTCTGAACAGTTAAAGTACTGTGATCAGGAAACATGGCGTAAATTCTGATGGGAAGGCTTATCTTGTGCTTTGCGGCTTTCAGATGTCAGGAACTGTCTCGTGTATTGTCTATCTTTGCTTCATATTTTTGTAAATCTGTCACTTTTGTTGGCCTTTGAATTTGATGAAACATCTAATCGTTGTCACCTCCACCTCTCGCTGTGTTTTAGTACTAACATCTTGCCTTAAACAATTTCTTCCAATGATTCGCTCCACGGCTTCTTCCGGTCACCCAAAAACAAACAGCCGTGGGATCGGTTGTTGGATCTCGTTTACTCGTTTGTTGCGTGGCGAGCGCCCAGCAAACGGACACGCCAGGTGTACTTTCGGATGTGTGGCTTCTGTGCTACGTGGCGCAGCAGCTGCCTCGTCGTTTGTTCCTCTCTTGGCAGACGACTTGGGTACAGAGAGTACACCATATCGTCACAAGTTGCTAGGGGCATCTCCAGCTACCGGGCCACACGGAACTGGACTTGGCAACGATTGTCTGTTTATGGGATGCTCCAGCGCCCGACACATTTTGTCCGTCTAGACTGGTCATGTTTTAGGTATTTTAGAAAAGTCAAGAAAGGGTTTAGGGTTTTCCGTGGGTGCAATGCACACGCACGTCTCTTCTATATATAACGGTGATCATACAAATACATGCGTATATACGCGTACATATACATGACAGAATATACATCTACTAGACCTATCTTAACACTCCCCCTCAATCTGAACTTCTACTACAAACAAGATTAAGATTGGTCTTAAACCGGTCTAGCATCTGTCGAGTAGCTGGTTTAGTAAACACATCAGCTAATTGATCACCAGAAGAGATAAACCTGACTTGTAAAGCTCCAACTGCAACACGCTCACGCACAAAATGGAAATCAATCTCGATATGCTTCATCCGTGCATGGAAAACAGGGTTGGCAGTCAGGTATGTAGCCCCTAAATTATCACACCATAAAAGGGGTGTGCGCTGCTGAGTAACACCCAACTCTTTGAGTAACGACTCTACCCATATAGCCTCAGCAGCACCATTTGCTAAGGCTTTATACTCAGCCTCTGTACTCGATCGTGAAACAGAAGGTTGCTTCTTCGAACTCCAAGAAACAAGGTTCGGACCGACAAAAATAGCAAAGCCTCCTGTAGACCTCCGATCATCAACACATCTTGCCCAATCTGCATCTGTAAAGATACTGATGCTGGTGGAGTTAGACTTGCGAAACCGCAGCCCCGTATGTAGCGTCCCTTTGACATAACACAAGATGCGTTTTAGTGCTTCCCAATGAACATCAGTGGGCTGTGACAAGAACTGACATACTTTATTTACTGCAAACGAGATATCCGGGCGAGTGAGAGTCAAGTACTGAAGGCCGCCCACAACACTTCGATACCGGAAAGAATCTTCAGTACCGAGAGGAGTGCCAGACACCCGAGACAAAGGATCAACTACACATAATGGAGTAGAAGTGGCTTTGCAATTCTCCATATTAACTCGGTGCAACAAGTCTAGCGCATATTTGCGCTGAGTCACTGTCATCCCCCCTGAATGGAAAGACGCTTCCAAACCCAAAAAATAATCCAGAACTCCAAGATCCTTGATGGGAAAATGAGCAGAAAGAGCACGAACTAGTCGATCAACTGCTCCAGGGGTAGACCCAGCAATAACTATATCATCCACGTACACTAGCATGTAGATGCGGACACCATCCCGAGAGAAAATGAACAGCGAAGTATCAACGTTTGAGGAAGTGAAACCAAGGTCTAAAAGGAGAGCACTCAGACGAGCATACCAGGCGCGAGGCGACTGCTTAAGACCATAGAGATCCCGTTGCAATTTGCACACATGGGAGGGATACCGATCATCCTCAAAACCAGACGGCTGCTGCATATACACATCTTCGGAAAGAAAGCCATGAAGGAATGCATTACTGACATCTACCTGTCGAAGACTCCATCCTCGAGACACAACAAGAGAGAGAACCAAACGAACTGTGGCTGGCTTCATGACTGGTATAAAAGTGTCACCATAATCGATACCATGCTGCTGAGTGAAGCCACGTGCAACAAGGCGCGCCTTATACTTATCAACGGAGCCATCCGGTCGCTTCTTGGTCTTAAAGACCCACTTACTGCCAACAATATTAACACCAGGGGGACGAGGGACAAGCTTCCAGGTATGTGTCTGCTGCAAGGCAGTGAACTCCTCAGTCATAGCAGCACGCCACGCTGAGTCATGAAGAGCATCACGGTGAGACGCCGGAGTCACAAAGAAAGCCCGACGAGATGCATCATAGCGGATGGTGCCGTCCGTGTATTCCTTGGCACGACGAGTGTGATCACGCGTACGAGTGACCATGGTGTGTGCAGGGACAGCCGAAGGTGTCGCGGTCGAGGGAGCGGCAGTGCTCTCGATTATAGGCAACACGGGCTGAGCAGGAGAGGGCGCCGTGGGCGCGGGAGTCCCAGCAGGAGAGGGCGCCGCTGGTGAACTCGGCCCAGAAGAGGGCGCGACAGAGGTGAAGCCCGAGGCTGGCGACGTGGAGCCCGGGGCTGGTGACGAGGACACCTCGGGGCAGGGGCCATGCATGGCTGCGCCATGCACGTCGATCACGGAGGGAGAGCACTCCGGCATGATGTCCTGCACACAAGAAGAACTACCAGGCACATCAATCGGTAAATGAGATAAGTCATATTTACGCATACAGTCACTCGTAACCGGTTCTTCGGAGGGAAACGAAATTGCTTGTTTCAAAGTGGAGACATCGATGGTAACACCAGGAGTGGAGTAGGGAAAGACGGACTCATCAAAGACGACATCACGGGAGATAAAAATACGACCCGTGGAGCGGTCGAGACACTTGTACCCCTTATGCATCGGACTATAACCCAGAAAGACACACATCGTGGAACGAAAAGACAACTTGCGAGCATTGTACTTTCGCAAGCTAGGCCAGCAAGCGCATCCAAAAACACGAAGGAAGGTGTAGTTGGGTTGGATTTTAACAAGACGAAAAATAGGTGTATCTTGCTGGAGCACAGGTGTAGGCATGCGATTAATGAGATAGCAAGCGGTGAGAAAAGCTTCATCCCAGTACCTAAGAGGAAGGGAGGAGTGGGCAAGCAAAGCGAGTCCGGTTTCCACCAGATGACGATGCTTGCGTTCAGCAATCCCATTTTGCTGCGATGTGTGAGGACATGAGACGCGATGGGAGATGCCAAGGCGCTGAAAGTAGCGGTGCAACTTATGATACTCGCCACCCCAATCGGACTGAACGGCTTTGATTTTAGTGTTCAACAGACGCTCCACATGCGCCTGGAAGGTGTAAAAGACATGCTCAACATCAGACTTATGCTTGAGAAGGTAAATCCAACAGAAACGGGAATAATCATCGACAAAGCTAACATAGTATTTATACCCTCCCGACGATGCAATAGCTGGACCCCATACATCCGAATGAATTAACTCGAGAGGTGCAGTAGAAACACGATGAGAATTATTATAAGACAATTGTCGACTTTTAGCACACTGACAAGCATCACAAACTGAAGTCCGATTATTGGAAGAACACACTAAATCATTTTGCCTAACAATGGTTTGAACGACATTATTTGTGGGATGGCCAAGGCGACGATGCCAATGAGGCGAGGAGATCTTCACGCCGGAGGACGCCCGACGCGGCGTTGGAGGAGGAACTCGGCCAAACGGAACGGGGTACAGTCAATCTTTGCTTCTACCGTGTAGAAGAACTTTCTTCGTGACCTTGTCCTTTACAAGGAAAATGAACTTATGAAACTCAACAAAAACCTTATTGTCGGAAACAAGACGATAAACTGAAAGAAGGTGTTGATGAATATGTGGAACATGGAGAATATTTTTCAGTTTCAAAGATGAACCAGGTAAGGACGAATGACCAATATGCAAAATAGACAAACCTGCACCGTTGGCCACCTGAACTTGGTCCTTCCCGTGGTAGCGGTCATGAATGTGGAGACGCTCGAGATCACTCGTCAGATGATCGGATGCACCAGAGTCGAGGTGCCAGTACTGTTCGGTGGAGGAGGTCGATGCAGAGTTGCCGGTGCGCTGTTGCTTTTGATCATAGCACCGGCGACAATCACTCGCGTCATGCCCCCATATGTCACAGATCTGACACTGTGGGCGCCACCTGCGACGTCTGATACGTCTCAAACGTATCTATACTTTCTTATGTTCCATGCTACTTTTATGATGATACTCACATGTTTTATACACACTTTACGTCATTATTATGCATTTTACGGCACTAACCTATTGACGGGATGCCGAAGAGCCGATTCTGTTGTTTTCGCTGTTTTTGGTTTCAGAAATCCTACAAAGGAAATATTCTCGGAATTGGACGAAATCAACGCCCAGGGTCTTATTTTTCCACGAAGCTTCCAGAAGACCGAGGAGATACGAAGTGGGGCCACGAGGTGGTGACACCACAAGGCGGCGCGGCCAAGGGGGGCCCGCGCCGCCCTATGGTGTGGCCCCCTCGTCAGCCCTCCGACTCCGCCCTTCCGCCTACTTAAAGCCTTCGTCGCG
Organism: Lolium rigidum; assembly: GCF_022539505.1. NCBI lineage: Eukaryota > Viridiplantae > Streptophyta > Magnoliopsida > Poales > Poaceae > Lolium > Lolium rigidum. Next base: position 209,895,606 of record NC_061508.1, read on the forward strand.
AAACCCCCAGTACCGAGAGCCACGATACGGAAAACCTACCAGAGACGCCGCTGCCGCCAATCCCATCTCGGGGGATTCAGAATCGCCTCCGGCACCCTGCCGGAGAGGGGAATCATCTCCCGGAGGTCTCTTCATCACCATGATCGCCTCCGGATCGATGTGTGAGTAGTTCACCCCCGGACTATGGGTCCATAGCAGTAGCTAGATGGTTGTCTTCTCCTCATTGTGCTATCATGTTAGATCTTGTGAGCTGCCTATCATGATCAAGATCATCTATTTGTAATGCTACATGTTGTGTTTGTTGGGATCCGATGAATATTGAATACTATGTCAAGTTGATTATCAATCTATCATATATGTTGTTTATGTTCTTGCATGCTCTCCGTTGCTAGTAGAGGCTCGGCCAAGTTGATACTTGTAACTCCAAGAGGGAGTATTTATGCTCGATAGTGGGTTCATGCCTCCATTGAATGCGGGACAAGTAATGTAAAGTTATAAGGTTGTGGATGTCTACGTTGCCACTAGGGATAAAACATCAATGCTTTGTCTAAGGATATTTGTGTTGATTACATTACGCACCATACTTAATGCAATTGTCCGTTGTTTGCAACTTAATACTGGAAGGGGTTCGGATGATAACTTCGAAGGTGGACTTTTTAGGCATAGATGCATGCTGGATAGCGGTCTATGTACTTTGTCGTAATGCCCCGATTAAATCTCATAGTACTCATCGTGATATATGTATGTGCATTGTTATGCCTTCTTTATTTGTCAATTGCCCAACTGTAATTTGTTCACCCAACATGCTATTTATCTTATGGGAGAGACACCACTAGTGAACTGTGGACCCCAGTTCATTCTTTACATCTGAAATACAATCTACTGCAATACTTGTTCTTTACTGTTGTTCGCAAACAATCATCATCTTCCACACTATACATCTAATCTTTTGTTTACAGCAAGCCGGTGAGATTGACAACCTCACTGTTACGTTGGGGCAAAGTACTTTGATTGTGTTGTGCGGAGTTCCATGTTGGCGCCGAAATCCCCGGTGTTGCGCCGCACTACACTCCGCCACCAACAACCTTCACGTGTTCCTTGACTCCTACTGGTTCGATAACCTTGGTTTCTTACTGAGGGAAAACTTGTCGCTGTACACATCACACCTTCCTCTTGGAGTTCCCAACGGACGTGTGTCTTACACGCCATCAAGACAGTTTTCTGGCGCCGTTGCCGGGGAGATCAAGACACGCTGCAAGGGGAGTCTCCCACATCCAATCTCTTTACTTTGTTTTTGTCTTGCTTTGCTTTATTTTATTTACTGCTTTGCTTGCTCTCTATATCAAAAATACAAAAAGATTAGTTGCTAGATTTGCTTTATTTACTGTCTTGCTTGCGTTCTCCATATTAAAAACACAAAAAAATTAGTTACTTGCATTTACTTTATTTACCTTTTGTTTATTTCATCATGTTTCCTCCTAAGTACACTCTAAAAGACATACCGGTGGGACGAGGGTCTATAATTGGAAGAGATAATATAGAAGATTTTTTCACTCATGTTAGTACAACTGAAGATTTTGAAGATAGACACTTGGTAGAACTTGCTCCTACTTATGAAATTGCTCGCTGCTTCTTTAGTACACATGTTGGAAACTAAATTTGTTAATCTCAATCCTATAATTCAACATATGTTTCTTACACTCTGTGATATGGAGGAAGGATAAAAGAAAGATTTTGTCTAAGAAACCCTTCTTAAAGAATTTGGTGGTGTAGCAAGAGAGGCTAGAAAAGTCTTTATTAAATATAAGATGATTGGCTCTTATACCAACTTTGCTAGTACCCTTGAAAAAATGGAAAAACATAGATTAAAGTACACTTATAAAGTTAATTGTGAAGGGGAGATTAAGACATCAATACCTTGCAAACTCCTAGGAATGCATGAAGCTCTAGAAAATAACTATGGTTGGCTTGTTCCTGAAAATTTGTTTGATGAGAATAGCAAGCCTAAGAGTAATAAAAAAGGAGCCTCTGAAACTCACATAGATAAGATACAATGCATAGTTGAGAAAACTCCAAACCCCTCTGTTGATGCTTCATCTCTTGATAATACTTGATTCACACTTTCTGCGCCTAGCTGAAAGGCGTTAAAGAAAAGCGCTTATGGAAGACAACCCATTATTTTACTTCTGCACTTTGAGTCTTGGAAGTTGTTACTACTGTAGCAACCTCCCCTTATCTTTATTTTATTGCATTGTTGTGCCAAGTAAAGTCTTTGATAGTAAAGTCAATACTAGATTTGGATTACTGCACAGAAACAGATTTCTTACTGTCACGAAATTGAGCCGCCCCGTCTGTAGGTAACTCAGATATGTACGAAACTTTCATTCAATTTGAGCATTTTCATCTGAGCAAGTTAAGTACCCCAGAAAAATTCGTCTTTACGGACTGTTCTGTTTTGACAGATTCTGCCTTTTATTTCGCATTGCCTGTTTTGCTACGTTTGATGGATTTCTTTGTTCCATTAACTTTCAGTAGCTTTGTGCAATGTCCGAAGTGTTAAGAATGATTATGTCACCTCTGAATATGTGAATTTTCAATTATGCACTAACCCTCTAATGAGTTTGTTTTGAGTTTGGTGTGGAGGAAGTTTTCAAGGGTCAAGAGAGGAGGATGATACAATATGATCAAGAAGAGTGAAAAGTCTAAGCTTGGGGATGCCCCGTGGTTCATCCCCGCATATTTTAAGAAGACTCAAGCATCTAAGCTTAGGGATGCCCAAGGCATCCCTTCTTCACCGACAACTTATCGAGTCACCTCTAGTGAAACTATATTTTTATTCCGTCACATCTTATGTGCTTTACTTGGAGCGTCTGTTTGTTTTTGTTTTTGTTTTTGTTTGAATAAAATCGGATCCTAGCATTCTTTGTTTGAGAGAGAGACACGCTCCGCTGTTTCGTATGAACACATATGTTCTTAGCTTTATTCTTAATGTTCATTGCGAAGGTTGAAACTGCTTCGTTCATTGTTATATGGTTGGAAACAGAAAATGTTGCATGTGGTAATTGGTATAATGTCTTGAATAATTTGATACTTGGCAATTGTTGTGCTCATATAGACCATGTTTAAGCTCTTGCATCATGTACTTTGCACCTATTAATGAAGAACTACATAGAGCTTGTTAAAATTTGGTTTGCATGATTAGTTTCTCTAGAGTCTAGATATTTTCTGGTTAAGGTGTTTGAACAACAAGGAGACGATGTAAAGTCTTATAATGCTTGCAATGTGTTCATATGTAAGTTTTTCTGCACCGTTTTATACTTGAGTTTGCTTCAAACAACCTTGCTAGCCTAGCCTTGTATTGAGAGGAATTCTTCTCGTGCATCCAAATCCTTGAGCCAAAAAGTATGTCATCTGTGTCCACCATACCTACCTACTACATGGTATTTCTCTGCCATTCCAAAGTACATTACTTGAGTGCTACCTTTAAAATTCTATTCTTTGTCCTTGCAATATATAGCTCATGGGAAAATAGCTTAAAAAACTATTGTGGTGAAGAATATGCACTTATGTATCTTATTTCTTAATAAGTTGCTCGTTGAGCGGTAACCATGTTTCTGGGGACGCCATCAACTATTACCTTTGTTGAATATCATGTGAGTTGCTATGCATGTTCGTCTTGTCCGAAGTAAGGGTGATTTTCATGATCAAATGGTTTGAGTATGCATATTGTTAGAGAAGAACATTGGGCCGCTAACTAAAGCCATGAATCATGGTGGAAGTTTCAGTTTGGACAATTAATCCTCAATCTCTTATGAGAATATTATTTGTTGTTGAATGCGCGCTTATGCATTAAAGAGGAGTCCATTATCTGTTGTCTATGTTGTCCCGGTATGGATGTCTAAGTTGAGAATAATCAAAAACGAGAAATCAAATGCGATCTTTCTCCTTAGACCTTTGTACAGGCGGCATAGAGGTACCCCTTTGTGACACTTGTGAAAGTATAGAGATGGTAAACCTAGAGGGGGGGGGTGAATAGGTTTCTACAGATTTTAATTCTTTCTTTGCAATATTAGGCTTTGCGGAATATAAAGGTGAGCCTAATGCAAACTAGGTGAAGCAACCTATATGAGGATACAACTAACTCAAGCACGAAGGCTCTCACAGGCAGTTAAATCACAAGTAAGGAGTTCGGTTAGAGATAACCGATAGCACGCGGAGACGAGGATGTATTCCCGTGTTCCCTTGCTTTGCAACAAGGTACGTCACGTTTGGAGGAGTGGAGGTCCCACGAAGGATTCCCCGCGCCACGAAGGCTCACCCTATTCTCCGGAGCATATCCCACGAAGGAATAGCTCACTCACTTGTGGTAGACTTTGAGGTAGCCTCCAAACCTTCACAATCTTGCCCGGAGCAAATCCACAGCCCGGATGCTTCCGGACTCCTCTTGCCCACCTAGGGTTTCCAAGGAACCCTAGGAAGCAAGCTTCTCAATGAATACAAGGGGGAATGAGATTTGGCTTGGTAGAACGGTAGATCGGGTCCTCCTCTAATGATTCCCCGGAGGGATTTGAGTTTGGGTGGAGGAGGAGGGAGATCTGAGGCTTTTGGTGTTTCTAGCAATGGAGTAAGAGAGAGAGAGCTCAAGAACAGTTTATAGTATGTTGCCTAACCCTTCCAAGGTAGAAGAAGGGGTATTTATAGTGTTCTTCAAAATCTGGCCGTTGCCACTTGCCACCTCAGCATTCTTCCCGACAAACCCGGTCAGACCGGACCACAGACCGGACAGCCCGGTCGTGAGGCCGGTCGAGCCGGGACCGGTGACCGGAGCACCTTTGCCTCGTCCTGGCGCTTCTCCGGTTGGTGCCCGGTTGCTTCCCGGTTTCCGAGCGGTCGACCGGACGGAGCGCCGGACCCGCCGGTCAGGAGCCCGGTCGACCGGGCCACAGACCGGACCTGCTGGTCCTCCTTTGGAGCCCGGCTTCCGACCGGTCGACCGGCCGCACGCCGGACCGGCCGGTTGCTGGCCCGGTTGGACCGGGCAGGTGACCGGATTTCTCCCGTAACCCCTTTTTGATTGTTGTTGAAATGGGGGTCTCCTTTAGCCTTCTTGTTCCATTGATACACCTTTATACCTCTTTGGCTAATACCTGGGAATCATCTAGCAGTCATGTATTAGTCCAAATACACTAGCACGGTGTCATTGTTACCAAAATAATGGATAAGGGTAAAATACCCTTACAATCTCCCCCTTTTTGGTAAACGATGACAAACCGAGCTAGAGTCACAAATAGATATTATGATAAGCTCTAAACCTTGATTCCATATAAGATATTACGAAAGCTCCCCCATAGTGTGTGCACTTGGAGAATTTGCGTTTGAATGCAAAGTGCACCACTTGTGAAACATGAGAAGCTCCCCCAATATCTTTAGGAAACAAGCATGGTATGGAGATGTGCATATCAAGATATATAAGCATAACACACATAAACATCCTAACATAGAGTAGCACACATAATAGTCGTCCATACACATCCATACATGAATTATTGGAAATAGCAAATAGTTCTTGAAAAACTCAAAGTAAACAAGCACAAGCCATATAAAATCCAAATAAGGCAACTCCCATGGCTTGTGGCACTCAAAGAACCCCGTGGTCCTAGACTCTACTCTCTTCTCCCCTTTGGCATCGGAACACCAAAAAGGCGAAGAAAAGAGGAGAGATGCTATCGCACCCATCGAGAGTGACCAAACCCAAGCGAGGAGGAGCTCTCGCGTGCATCATCATCAGCCGCATCATCATCATCACCCGCATTATCATCAGCATCCTCAGCAGTAGGAGTGGGAGCACGAGCAGTCCTAGTAGGAAGAGCACCATGAGCGTACACGGAGTAGTCAAAGTTCTGAAGCATCTCATCGGTAAGAAGAGGCATCTCCCACTGAGGAGCTACCACAGGCTCCATCTCAGGTCCAGGAGGAGGAACAGGGTGGTTCCTTGAGGCCATGAATTCATTCTGGCGCCTCCGTGTCTCCTGAGTCATAGAAAGAGTCTGATGTGCAACATCATTACTGTTCTTGCACATTTGGAACATGCATGTAAAGAAACGAGCAGCCCCATGCTGGGAGCGCCGAGAGTGACTGGAGCTAGAATCATGATCATGGTGTGCCTTGGAGCGGCGCTCAGAGGTGGGCATCATGGAGGGAATGTCTGGACGAGTGGCCTCCTGAATGGGAAACCTGAAAAGGTCCATGATGACCCTTTCACCACGAGCGTTCCGAGGAGCGGGTACAATGTAGTTGATGAGCCGCTGAACATACTGGGCGTAGTTAGGAGTCATGCGGTCCATAATGGCTCTCTTCGGTTCACGGTAGATTAGATCACAGCCATCAATCTTCCTTACCCTGTCAGGATGACAATAGTACATCAAGTTGAGGTGATAGTTCCGGACTTCACCGTGGTCGCCGGACTTGCCGATGAGGTTCTCACGGAACAGCTTGGCAAGTACCGGATAGGAGTAGTACATCCCGTAGATAGTGGGAGGTCCAGGTGTAGGGTTCGCGAGGATAGCGAGAAGAGATGTCACCCTTTGTAAGCCTGGACCGTGAATGAATCATGTATCCTGGATTACTGTCATCACCACAACCCATGGCTGCACGGAACTGAGAGTAGGAGCATGAGTACTTCGTCTTGCCGGTCATCCAGGTGAGGGTGCGGTCCTCATCATCATGGAAGAAGACGGTGCAGTGAAACTGGCGGACAAGGAGGGGACAAAAGATGGGATCATCTTGGGTATCATCCGGCTTGAGGCATACGAGGTCATACAATCCCAGACTCTTCAAGGTTTGAACCACAAAACGGTACTTTGTGGCTTCATGCAGGGCAAGCTCGTCAGGATTGATGGCCTTGGGTGATACAATATTACCATGCTTCATAAACTCATGAGAATCATAGAAACCCTCCCGGAGGGCTGCTTGTGTGTTGGTCCGAAGGCCCTGTCCGAGCGAGTGTAAGTTGGCTCCTTAAAGCGATACGGATTCACCGTCCTCCATTCCTCGCCACTCAAGACGGTTTGCAAGCCCAACATTCATGGTTGGCACTACCTCATCATCCTCGTGGACAACTTGCTTATCCTTGTGCTTGGTAGCAACAGACTTGGTTCGACCCCCGAGCCGAGCTGCCAATGTCGGTATCCCGCCGAGCTTGAGGAGGAACGCGGCTACTAGAACGACGAGGAGGATCGGTCCTTCCTCTCTTGGAAGCACCGCCACGTGGTGGCTCACCACTCCAACTATCTCGTGAATGAGAAAATAGAGCAAGGATAGCAGTGGGGTAAGTGTACATGTCATCGATAAGAGAGAAACCAAGAGAGCATAGCATATACTCAAGTGTAGTGATGAAATTGTGCGAAAACTGGGCAGCTCGGCGCAGAGGCCGGTCAAACCGGACAGCAGACCGGACTGGCCGGTTTCCGACCGGTTGACCGGGCCATGCACCGGGCCGGCCGGTTGAGCGGCCGGTCGACCGGGCGAGTGACCGGATATGTCGAGTTGTGATGATGTGCCCAGATTTTCTACCACAAAACCATGCAAAAGCTCATAAACTTGAATATAGACTATAGCAATGTAGTGGAGAAGTGCATTGTGGTGTGAGACACTCTAAAGGCATGAGGACTTTACAAACCCTAACCCTAACTTTTCTCAACTTTCCTCAACATGTGACAATGGGAGAGGGAAATCAAGAAGGGGAGGGAATGGAAGGGAAATTTACCCGATGACATTGTCCTTGTTGCCCAAGAGAGCAAGAAGAACACGTGGAGAGGGCTTGAGGACCAAATCCCCAAGATCTTCCAAGCAAACTCGAGAAAGACCAAATCCCTTGGTGAAGAAGCTTGAGAGACCCCGATCTACGGTTGGGTGAAGTTTGGGGAGGAACTAGTGGTGGGAAGGACCTAGGTTGTGGTGGAGATGGTCAGGGCGCCGGCCATGGAGGTTGGAGATTGGAGAACACTGGGGAAGAAGACCCCAAGGGGTACCCCTTCCTCAATATATAGGTGACGGCGCGACCGGTCGAGAGTCCGGTCAGACCGGGCTGGTGACCGGCTGACCCGGCCCAGACTCCGGTTTCCGACCGGTCAACCGGACCGTCCGGTCAGGGACCCGGTCCAACCGGACCAGGGACCGGCCAGCCCAGAATTTCCTAATTTTGCCTCGTTTTTGCCCCTATGCTTTGTGTAATGTGTGTGAGTGCTCAAATGATGACATGTACATATAGATAGATAGATGATGATGAGATGAGCATAGACATGGGGTTGGAAACACAAAGTTCTCTAGGCATACCCATTGGAGAGAAAATCCAAACAAGATGTGAATAGCAACAATGGGCATGATTCGAAGTGTATATCAAGAATCATAAGTCATTTTGGAATGATTTTTGCAATAAGATCATTTGGCCTTATATAGTCAAATCAATTTGTAATGAAGGCTCAATGAGGGGCGGGGATTACTCCCCCTATGTGAAAGCGCAAATGTCATGTGACCGCGAAGAGACATGCTTGGGTCCATATAATGACATTGGGTCTATTTATGTTGCACACATAGGTATGCATCATACCAAGACATGGTAAGATGACTATCCCCATATGTGCTATGCCTCTAAGCTAGATAGCAAGATAAATGCAAGAATATAGTGCAAGAAGTTAATCAATCCAAGTTTTTAGGATCAAGAATACCAAGTTCTCCTCTCAAGTTAACAAAGCGGGCTTCATCCAAAGGCTTAGTGAAAATATCCGCCAATTGGTAGGTTGTTCCCACATGAGTGAGATCAATATCCTTATTGGCAACATGATCACGTAGGAAGTGATGGCGAATGTCAATATGTTTGGTGCGACAATGTTGAACCGGGTTATTGGCGATCTTAATTGCACTTTCATTGTCACAAAGAAGAGGCACCGTACCAAGAGACACACCATAGTCTTTCAAGGTTTGCTTCATCCATAACAATTGAGTGCAACAAGATGCCGCGGATATGTATTCGGCTTCGCGGTGGATAGAGCGGTGGAGTTTTGTTTCTTGGATGACCAACTCACCAATGACCGGCCAATAAATTGGCAAGCCCCGGAGGTAGACTTCCGGTCAACCTTATCACCGGCCCAATCGGAATCCGAATAGCCAATGAGTTCAAAGGTTGACCCCTTTGGATACCAAAGCCCGAGAGTAGGAGTGAGAACAAGGTACCTTAGAATCCGTTTGACCGCCACTAAATGGCTCTCCTTGGGAGCGGATTGAAAACGAGCACACATCCCTACACTTAGCATGATATCCGGCCTAGAGGCACAAAGGTAGAGAAAGGATCCTATCATGGAGCGGTATACCTTTATGTCCACATCCTTCTCACCGTCACACGAACCAAGTTGCCCCTTTACGGGCATGGGTGTCTTCATTGGACTCGCATTGGTCATGTTGAATTTCTTGAGCATGTCCTTCACATATTTTTCTTGAGAGATGAAGGTGCCTTTTGCAAGTTGCCTCACTTGGAAGCCTAGAAAGAACTTCAACTCTCCCATCATGGACATCTCAAATTTCCTAGTCATCAATAGCTCAAAAGCTTTGTTATGATTGGGGTTAGTTCCACCAAAGATAATATCATCAACATATATTTGACATATAAAGAGGCCACCCCCTTTAACCCGCTTGGTGAAAAGGGTGGAATCGACCGTACCCATGCAAAACCCATCATGTAGTAAGAAATCTCTAAGGAACTCATACCAAGCACGTGGAGCTTGCTTGAGACCGTAGAGTGCCTTATGGAGTAAATACACATGGTTGGGTCGGCATGGGTCTTCGAAACCCGGGGGTTGAGCCACATATGCGGTTTCTTTTAGGGGACCATTCAAAAATGCACTTTTCACATCCATTTGATATAATTTGAAATTGTGGAAAGATGCAAATGCAAGCAAAAGACGAATAGCTTCAAGACGGGCTACCGCGCAAAGGTATCCTCAAAATCCATACCTTCTATTTGGGCAAACCCTTGCGCCACTAACCTTGCTTTGTTTCGTATAACAATGCCATTCTCATCTTGCTTGTTCTTGAATACCCATTTGGTCCCAATGACATTGATGCGATGATCCTTGGGTCTCTCAACTAGAGACCATACTTCATTGCGAGTGAAACACTCCAATTCTTCTTGCATGGCAATTACCCAATCCGGATCAACCAAGGCTTCATGTACCTTGAGTGGTTCAAAACTAGACACAAAAGCATGATGTTGACAATAAGTGATAAGTAATGCATGGTGTCTACGAGTTACCACTCCTCTTGAGATGCTACCAAGGACTTGATCCACTTTCATGTCGCTTGCCCTTGTAGCGGCCTTGATCTTCCGAACGGTTCCTTCATGATCAATGAATTCATCTCTTGCTAGTACTTGATCATGAGGGACCATTTGAGCTTGATCATGAGTTGAGGATGTTTCTTGATCGTCATCATGATCTTGCTCCATGGAATGAGGATCTTCTTCTTGTTCTTCGGATTGAGACTCATCTTGAGTAGAGGATGGTTCTTGAGTTGCACTTGATGGTTCGGCTTGAGTTGAGCTAGGCTCCACTTGTGGCGTGCTTGAAACATCTACTCCATCATCTTGATCATCATTATGAACCTCCATGGGCCGGATGTGTCCAATGCCCATATGCTTGATGGCACTAGATGGATCATCATCATTACCTCGCAACACATGGAACAACTTGCTCCACTTGGGAGCCATTATCCTCCAAGAACACCACGTCACAAGATACTTCAATAGTCCCGGAGGACCGGTTGTAGTATCTATAGGCGTGAGAGTTCTCCGCATATCCAACAAATATACCCTCTATGGTTCTAGTTTCAAATTTACCGAGCTTTCCTTTGTTGTTCTTAACAAGGCATTTGCATCCAAAGACACGAATATACGTGACATTAGGCTTGTTACCGGTAAGGAGCTCGTATGGGGTTTTGTTGTGGAGGGGACGGAGGAAGAGCCGGTTGGAGTAGTGGCGGCAGTAGAGATGGCTTCTCCCCAAAAGTTGTGGGGTGAGTTGAATTCACTCAACATGGTTCTTGCCATCTCAATGATAGTCCGGTTCTTCCTTTCAACAACGCCGTTTTGTTGAGGGGTGTATGGTGCCGAAAACTCATGCTTGATGCCCTCATCATCAACAAACTCTTGCATAGTGTAGTTCTTGAACTCGGTGCCATTGTCGGTCCTAATTGCCTTGATCTCGGATTCATACATACGTTGAGCTTTCTTGGCGAAGGTGATGAACTCTCTATGGGTCTCGTCCTTAGTCTTGAGGAGAAAGACCCAAGAGTATCTTGAGTAATCATCAACAATGACAAGTCCATACTTGCTCCCACCAAGAGTATCATAATGTGATGGCCCAAAGAGATCCAAATGAAGAAGCTCCAAAGGCCTAGATGTGGAAACAATACTCTTGATGGGATGCTTCTTCTTGAGTTGCTTTCCGGGCTACACATGCACTACAAACACGATCTTTCTCAAAAGAAACGCCGGTTAGTCCCACAATATGCTCACCCTTTAGGAGTTGTTTAAGATTCCTCATGTTAACATGACCAAGGCGGCGATGCCACAACCAACCTTCGTCATGCTTGGCCGCCATTAGACATGTGGAGAAGGAGGGGCTCTCTTTCGAGAGGTCAACCACGTAAAGGTTGTTCTCCACATATCCAACAAGGACCAATTTGAGATTGTCGCTCCTAAAGACTTGCACATAATATTTAGTGAAATATGAATTGTAACCGGCATCGGCAAGATGATATATAGAAAGTAAGTTATAGCCAAGGTGTTCAACAAGCATAACCGTCTCAAGACACAAGTCCTTAGAGATTGCTACCTTGCCATACCCAAGTACCTTTCCCTTTGAGTTGTCACCAAAGGTAATGCTTGACTTCTTGTTGATATCTTCAATGAATTGATCAAGCACACCTTTTCCTCCGGTCATATGATTGGTGCATCCACTATCAAACACCCATTTTGGACCACCTGGAGGAATACCCCTACAAAATCAAGTAGAGGATTTAGGAACCCATCGATTAATGGGTTCCTTTGCAATGGCAACAATATCTTTTGGTACCCAAATTGAGTACCCTCTATAAGCATAGCCATTAGGAGGGCCAACATAGTTAGCATAGACATCACCATAATAATCAACACATAATGCATAGTGATCGTTTGGCTCCGTGCGGTCACCACTAGTGGCTTTGCCCTTTGAGGCTTTGCCATTGTTAGTGACCTTCTTGTTCTTATCTTGAGCGGGTTTCTCCTTCTTGTAGTTGTTCTTCTTGTGAGACTTGGGAACATATCCAAGTCCATACTTTTGATTGTTTGACCTTTGCTTACTCAAGAGGTCATCCAATCCCATCTTGTTCTTGGCGGTGGTGAACTTTGCAAGTTCCTTTGTTAACCTAACATTTTCCTCAAGAATAGATGCATGCTCACAAGAGGATTCATTAGGATGATAGTCGAGACCATATTTAGTCACCAAGGATTCAAGATATGCATTGGTCTCAACATGCAAAGAGAGTTCCTCTTGTAAACGAACATGTTCCTCAACAAGCTTAGCATGCTCACTAGTAAAAGATGTAGGGGGACTAGCATGCTTTTCAACAACAATGGGATCCTTCATTGATTCAAGTGCTTTCATGTAGGTTTCTTGGAGTAGGTCATGGTTCTCTCCAAGTTTCTTGAGCTCATCCTTTACAAGCTTGTTATCTCTTTCAAGGTGGTCAAGATCCCTAGTGAGAGAAGCATGAGCAACTTCAAGTTCCTCTTTTGAGGTATGGAGCACTTGAGTCAAAGATTGAGCCCTATCAATAGTTTCTAGGTCCTTAACTTTATCAAGTTCATAGGTTTCAATTTGTTGCTTAAGGCCTTGAGATATGCACCTTTCGGTTTTTAGCTCTTGTCTTAGGAGATTGAATCTCCGTTCCTTTTCATTCAATTGATATTCTAATTCCTCAATGGACTCATCCTTTTCTTTGAGAGAGTCCATCAAGAAATCAAACTTGACAAGAGCATCACCACGAAGGGTGCATCTAACATTGTAAAGTTCCTTAAGCACAATTAGTTCATCTTGATTTTCATTTTCATCATCAAGAACACTAGATAGGGAAGGTGGAGATTCCATTACCTTGGTTTCCCTTGCCATAAGACAAGAGCCAACGAGTGTAGAGGGGGAAGAGTCATCGGAGTCATCGTCTTGAGTGATTCTTGCCATGAAGGAGGAACCAACATCATTCTCCGTGGAGTAGTCCTTGGAGTAGTCATATGTGAAGAGTGACCCGGGCTTGGAGAAAGCCAAACCGGCCACCCCGGCCTCCTTCTCCTCATCTTCATCTTCATCATCGGACAAGTACTCGGCTCCAACAAAAGCTCTTCCCTTGTTCTTCTTGAATCGATCGTTGATTGGGTTTGGCTTCAATCTTGGCTTGACCCCTTTGATGAATCTTGGCTTGTCTACCCTTTTCTCATAAGGGCACTCATTTTCAAAGTGGCTATCTTCATCACAATTGTAGCAAGTTCTCTTCTTTTTCTTGTCATTGAGGAGCATTGGAAACTTTGCCTTGTATTTCTTGGCAAAGAAAGCAAAGTCGGTAGCCATGTCACTAGTTGAAGTCATCTCTTCTTCTTCTTCAATTTCATAGTCTTCTTTGCTTTGATGGTCGGCTCTAGCTTTGAGAGCAAGGTTGTGTGACGCTTCATGGTTGTGTGAGGCTTCATCAACACGGTTCATTGCCTTGAGCCTCTTTCCGGCTTTGGCCATGCTTTCATTGGCGGCCACATAGGAGACTAGATCATCGGAGTTGAGATCGGCACTCTTGGTCATGATTTGCAAGTTGAGTCCAAGGTTGGTGTCTTCTTGTTTGACGGCAATCATAGCAATGACCTTGGATTTTATGAAGGCTTCGTTCATCTCGAATCCGTCATTGTACTTCTCAGCACCAAGTCCCTTGACCCTTACTTTCCGAGCACCAAGCCTAGCATAGGCATCGAATACGGTTTCTCCATCTCGAATCATGAACTGGTAGGCTTCTTGCTTTGCGGTCTCATAGAGAGCTGATTGGATCAAATCGGTTCCCTCTTGGAGTACTACGATCCGATCCCACAACTCTTTAGCGGAGACAATGTCATCGACTTGATCAAGAAGCTTGCGGTTGATGCCACTTCTAATCTTGTCACGTGCGGATGCATTGAGTTGACGGTTGTAGAACTCGGTGGAGGTCAACCGAGTAGGATCTTGTGGCTCCCGATGTCCATGAACAATGAGCTCCCATAGCTCCACACTCTGCACTGCGAATATGAGATTCCATAGCAGATTTCCAATGTGGAAAGTGAGTTCCATCGTAATGGGGAACGGTCCCACTATGGTTTATATGAGGCATGGGTGAAGTGTTTCGGGATAGTCATGGTTAACATCATGGTAGGATTCCTTAGAGACCGAAGCCCCACTAGGAGCTCCACCCGCAGCTAGGTTCTTAAGCATGGCGATCATTTCGTCATTTGGTTTTGTAGCTCATCCTCCTTTTTCTTCTTCTCGGCATCATATGCCAAGAATCTAGATTTCATCTCTTTAACCGAAAGGTTAGAGTCGTCATCTAGACCCTCGAAGAGTTTATCCATCTCACTCTTAAGGCGGTGAAGCCCTTAATAAGAGTCCAGGCTCCGATACCAATTGAAAGTATAGAGATGGTAAACCTAGAGGGGGGGTGAATAGGTTTCTACAGATTTTAATTCTTTCTTTGCAATATTAGGCTTTGCGGAATATAAAGGTGAGCCTAATGCAAACTAGGTGAAGCAACCTATATGAGGATACAACTAACTCAAGCACGAAGGCTCTCACGAGGCGGTTAAATCACAAGTAAGGAGTTCGGTTAGAGATAACCGATAGCACGCGGAGACGAGGATGTATTCCCGTGTTCCCTTGCTTTGCAACAAGGTACGTCACGTTTGGAGGAGTGGAGGTCCCACGAAGGATTCCCCGCGCCACGAAGGCTCACCCTATTCTCCGGAGCCTATCCCACGAAGGAATAGCTCACTCACTTGTGGTAGACTTTGAGGTAGCCTCCAAACCTTCACAATCTTGCCCGGAGCAAATCCACAGCCCGGATGCTTCCGGACTCCTCTTGCCCACCTAGGGTTTCCAAGGAACCCTAGGAAGCAAGCTTCTCAATGAATACAAGGAGGAATGAGATTTGGCTTGGTAGAACGGTAGATCGGGTCCTCCTCTAATGATTCCCGGAGGGATTTGAGTTTGGGTGGAGGAGGAGGGAGATCTGAGGCTTTTGGTGTTTCTAGCAATGGAGTAAGAGAGAGAGAGCTCAAGAACAGTTTATAGTATGTTGCCTAACCCTTCCAAGGTAGAAGAAGGGGTATTTATAGTGTTCTTCAAAATCTGGCCGTTGCCACTTGCCACCTCGAGCATTCTTCCCGACAAACCCGGTCGGACCGGACCACGAGACCGGACAGCCCGGTCGTTGAGGCCGGTCAGACCGGACTGGTGACCGGAGCCCCTTTGCCTCGTCCTGGCGCTTCTCCGGTTGGTGCCCGGTTGCTGCCCGGTTTCCGAGCGGTCGACCGGACGGAGCGCCGGACCCGCCGGTCGGGAGCCCGGTCGACCGGGCCACAGACCGGACCTGCTGGTCCTCCTTTGGAGCCCGGTTTCCGACCGGTCGACCGGCCAGTACGCCGGACTGGCCGGTTGCTGGCCCGGTTGGACCGGGCAGGTGACCGGATTTCTCCTGTAACCCCTTTTTGATTGTTGTTGAAATGGGGGGGTCTCCTTTAGCCTTCTTGTTCCATTGATACACCTTTATACCTCTTTGGCTAATACCTGGGAATCATCTAGCAGTCATGTATTAGTCCAAATACACTAGCACGGTGTCATTGTTACCAAAATAATGGATAAGGGTAAAATACCCTTACAACTTGGTTGAAACATATGTTATGCAATGATAATCCGTGTTAATCCAAGCTAATTAGGACAAGGTGCGAGCACTATTGGTATACTATGCATGAGGCTTGCAACTTATAAGATGTCTTATACATAAAACATATGATTTATTACTACCGTTGAAAAAATTGTTTCTATGTTTTCAAAATGAAAAGCTCTAGCACAGAAATAGTAATCCATGCTTCCCTCTGCGAAGGGCCTATCTTCTACTTTATTGTTGAGTCAGTTTACCTACTTCTTTCTATCTTAGAAGCAAACACTTGTGTGAACTGTGTGCATTGATTCTTACATGTTTACCTATTGCACTTGTTATATTACTTTGTGTTGACAATTATCCATGAGATAAATATGTTGAAGTTGAAAGCAACCGCTAAAACTTATATCTTCCTTTGTGTTGCTTCAAAGCTTTCTACTAAGAATCTATTGCTTTATGAGTTAACTCTTATGCAAGTCTTATTTATGCTTGTCTTGAAAGTACTATTCATGAAAAGTCTTTGCTATATGATTCAGTTGTTTATTCATCATCTTTACCATTGCTTCGAATCGCTGCATTCATCTCATATGCTTTACAATAGTATTGATCAAGATTATGATAGCATGTCACTTCAGAAATTATCCTTGTTATCGTTTACCTACTCGAGGGCGAGTAGGAACTAAGCTTGGGGATGCTTGATACGTCTCTAACGTATCTATAATTTCTTGTGTTCCATGCTACTTTTATGATGACACTCACATGTTTTATACACACTTTATGTCATTATTATGCATTTTCCGGCACTAACCTATTGACGAGATGCCGAAGAGCCGATTGTCTGTTTTCTGCTGTTTTTGGTTTCAGAAATCCTACAAAGGAAATATTCTCGGAATTGGACGAAATCAACGCCCAGGGTCTTATTTTTCCACGAAGCTTCCAGAAGACCGAGGGAGATACGAAGTGGGGCCACGAGGTGGCGACACCACAAGGCGGCGCGGCCAAGTGGGCCCGCACCGCCCTATGGTGTGGCCCCCTCGTCAGCCCTCCGACTCCGCCCTTCCGCCTACTTAAAGCCTTCGTCGCGAAACCCCCAGTACCGAGAGCCACGATACGGAAAACCTACCAGAGACGCCGCCGCCAATCCCATTTCGGGGAATTCAGGAGATCGCCTCCGGCACCCTGCCGGAGAGGGGAATCATCTCCCGGAGGTCTCTTCATCACCATGATCGCCTCCGGATCGATGTGTGAGTAGTTCACCCCTGGACTATGGGTCCATAGCAGTAGCTAGATGGTTGTCTTCTCCTCATTGTGCTATCATGTTAGATCTTGTGAGCTGCCTATCATGATCAAGATCATCTATTTGTAATGCTACATGTTGTGTTTGTTGGGATCCGATGAATATTGAATACCATGTCAAGTTGATTATCAATCTATCATATATGTTGTTTATGTTCTTGCATGCTCTCCGTTGCTAGTAGAGGCTCTGGGCAAGTTGATACTTGTAACTCCAAGAGGGAGTATTTATGCTCGATAGTGGGTTCATGCCTCCATTGAATGCAGGGACGGTGACGGAAAGTTCTAAGGTTGTGGATGTCTTTGTTGCCACTAGGGATAAAACATCAATGCTTTGTCTAAGGATATTTGTGTTGATTACATTACGCACCATACTTAATGCAATTGTATATTGTTTGCAACTTAATACTTGGAAGGGGTTCGGATGATAACCTGAAGGTGAACTTTTAGGCATAGATGCATGTCTGGATAGCGGTCTATGTACTTTGTCGTAATGCCCTGATTAAATCTCATAGTACTCATCGTGATATATGTATGTGCATTGTTATGCCTTCTTTATTTGTCAATTGCCCAAGCTGTAATTTGTTCACCCAACATGCTATTTATCTTATGGGAGAGACACCACTAGTGAACTGTGGACCCCAGTCCATTCTTTACATCTGAAATACAATCTACTGCAATACTTGTTCTTTACTGTTCTTCGCAAACAATCATCATCTTCCACACTATACATCTAATCCTTTGTTTACAACAAGCCGGTGAGATTGACAACCTCACTGTTACGTTGGGGCAAAGTACTTTGATTGTGTTGTGCAGGTTCCACGTTGGCGCCGGAATCCCTGGTGTTGCGCTGCACTACACTCCGCCACCAACAACCTTCACGTGTTCCTTGACTCCTACTGGTTCGATAACCTTGGTTTCTTACTGAGGGAAAACTTGTCGCTGTACACATCACACCTTCCTCTTGGGGTTCCCAACGGACGTGTGTCTTACACGCCATCAACGTCCTCCTCCATTGCGGCCGTTGTTGCCGCCATTGCCGTCGTTGCGACGATGGTCTTGGCCACCTCCACCGTGACCGCCAGACCCCTGTCCGTAGCCTCCTTGGACAGGGATGTGCTGTCCCTGCGGGCCACCACCCGTGGGATGACCGACGCTAGGGCGAGGTGAGTCGCTCGCACGCCCAGAATTGTTGGTGTAGGGGCGAGTTGCGGCGTTAGCCGATGAGGTCCAGTCCTCGGGATCTGCCTGCTGCTGCTTCTGGAGGCCCTCATAGTTGAGGACGTTCTTGTAGAACATGGCCAGTGTGACAGGCGTAGGCGGGAAGTCCATGGACGCCGCGATCGGGTTGAAAGCAGTTCCCAACCCGGTGAGCATGTAGTCGATGATCTCGTCATCGCGGAGAGGGGACCCGGCGGCGGCCATGGCGTCGGCGAGGGCCTTCACCTTCTGCATATACTCGCCAGCGGACTTGTCTCCCTTCTTCAGCCCTTGAATCTCGCGTCGAAGAGCACGTATGCTGGCGCGGTTTTCGGCGGAGAACATGGTGTGAACGGCGCTCCAGGCCGCCGCTGCCGTGGTGCGACCGATGAGCTGGGCCGAGACATCTTCGTGCATCGACCCGAGGAGGTGGCCGAGGACGCGATGGTCCAAGGTCCACCACTGCGCGTACGTGGGGTTAGCGACGTCGCGCGCTGCGTCACCGGTGCCTTCCCGGATGGTGCGCGGGGGTGCTGGGGCCGAGCCGTCGAGGAAGCCATGAAGACGTGCTCCGGCGAAGGTAGGAAGGGCAAGCGCCTTCCACAACATGAAGTTGTTGCCGTTCAGGCGAACGGCGATGGCCGGAAGGACCGGCACTGCCGCCGTATCGGTCGGCGGCGCGATGACAGGGCCAACCACGGCGGTGGAGAGACTAGCGCTGGAGGAACTCGTCAGCGCGAGGCTGGAATCATGCTGAGCCATCGCAGCGGCGGCGGCGAGAGAGATCGCGGCGGCGGCGGCGGCGGCGGACTAGACGCGGCGGCGGCTAGCTAGGGTTTGCTAGCGGCGGCGGCGGAAGGAGCCAGGCGGCTCTGATACCAAGTCAAGAAAGGGTTTAGGGTTTTCCGTGGGTGCAATGCACACGCACATCTCTTCTATATATAATGGTGATCATACAAATACATGCGTATATACGCGTACATATACATGACAGAATATACATCTACTAGACCTATCTTAACAAGAAATGCATCACAAATATATAAATTCTAGCTATATGTAGGTCATTTAAAGCGCAACATCAACGCACGAATTACGATCCAATCCAAAGTGAGTGTATCACAATACGAATTTAAGTGGGGCACAAGAGGGCCATGGAGGTCACAGTGCTGACGGACCATCATCTTGTACTTGAGATCTTCTTGTGATTTGGCGACTATTGTAAGACTATTTAATTTTAACCTAAGTATTTTGCACAATATTTTCTATCCTTGATCTTATTGATATGAGTGAGTAGTCCTCGGGGGCTACGGGTTGAGGTGACCTCGCAACAATTATGTGCATCTAATACATGGGAATATTGTGTGGTGATTGAATAGAAGATATGTATCTTGTTTCTTTGTCTCTTATCTCTATCCATGGACTTGTAGGTACCCAAGATCCCAGGGATTGATAAAGATGAGAGATGGGATGAGTAGTGAATTGGCGATCTCACGCGAAATCCAATGACAACAAGGGGGTATGGTTTTCGTTCAAGGATTTACTTGGGAATAACAGTAACATCATCATACTTAATGCTTAATCTGTATTTTACTTAATAATTGTTATAACCCGGTGCTTCGTGGTATAACGATTGGATCAAAAGAATATTGCTATGCTTGTGGCTCGCATGGGCTTTAGTATTTATGGACGTGTTTCCCACAACCCTATCTATATTAGATCATTTCACACATGAATGTGCTTATTATTATCTTTATCCCATATTTGTCTGTAGCCGCAGGTGAATCTTCAACCCTGTCCTATTTCCTTCCATTGCCAACGATTCAAACTAAACTATAAAGGCCCGGTAAACATAAAACAAAACGAGTAAACAAGTCTTGTAGAAATTTCTTAGATTTCCATACAACAGTTGTTTCCCATGGTTTAATAACCTAGGTCTACTAGAAAAAAAACTACTATAATGCATCCATTATCCAGATCGAAGGTATCAACCTTTTTTCTGGCACCGTTACCGGGGAAGCAATTCGCTATCCTGGTAAGGTTACTAGAGACCTTGTTTTTAGTTTAGTTTTAGTTTTTAGTTTATTTCTTGTTATTAATTTGCTTTCTATTATCTACTGAAAATCCAAAAGAAAACATAGTTGTTTAATTGTTTCTTATATCCTAAAAATACCAAAAAGAAAAGAGCCATGGCTCAAAAGAAGCTTGAGGAGTATGCTACTCCTAGAGATGATTTGCCTCGTGCACCTATTACTCAACCTCTCTATTGAAACGGAAACTTATGAAATTAAGCCTGACCTTTTGAGTTTAGTTTAGCAGAATTAATTTGGAGGCTCAGCCGTTGAGGACTCAGGTTTGCACTTAAACACATTCACTGAGATATGCGACATGATGCGCATAAAATATGTTGAGCCCAATGCGGTCAAGCTACACTTATTTCCTTTCTCTTTCAGAGGAAATGCTAAGGACTGGTTGCTAACTCTGCCTAAAGGCACTATTACATCTTGGGAGGAATGCACTAATCCTTTTATGACTAAGTTTATCCCTCCAGCTAAAACTATGCAACTAAGGTCCAATATTACAGGTTTTGCACAACAAGACGGCGAGCCACTAGCACTTGCTCGGGAAAGAAAGAATGAAGCCATCATGAACTGTCCTAATCATGGGATGGAAAAATGGCTTATATTAAACTTATTCTATGATGCTCTTAATCCAATGTCTAAGTCTATGCTAGATACCGCAGCTGGATGAACCTTCATGGGAAAGCAAGTGGATGTTGCAAAACAACTTCTGGCGATATGCAAAGCAACCATGCCCAATGACATGTAGAGAGAACCTCCTCAAAAAGAGTGAACTCAATCACCGAGGAGCGCAATGAAGAGCTTATATCAAAGGTAGATGAACTTTTAAATATTTTCAAGGGTAAGGAAGATACCCAACTTAATGCTTACCCCACTGAGGAAGTAAATTTTGTAGCCCGTAATCCTTATAACCCTGTATGGAAGATTCAAAACTACGGCTCGAACTTTCAAAAGCAATATCCTAATCCTACAGGTGATCCAAACAACAATAACACTTTAATAATTATAATGGAGCAAATTATGGTAATCTCCCTGCTGCAAATGAATTAAAAAAAATTATGCAAGCACAAACTGATCAAAATAGCATGCTTGTTAATATAACGGAGAACCATGGCAATATTATTGGTAAATTATCTAATCAAGAAGTTTCTATTAGAAATGGTGTGCATGCTCTACATGAAAGAACCAAGACCGTGGAGGCACAACTGGGCAAGATAGCTGAGAGTCAAACTCTCATAGTTGCAAGATTTGCAGGAAACCCCAACACAAACCCGGTAGAATACCTCAAGATGACGAGGGTTAAACATGAAGATGAGAAGCCTGAAGAGCTGGATTATAGCAATACACCATCTCCAGACTATACCGTGGAAGATCTCTTGAAGATGATCACCGTGAACATTCCTGCTATTAAGAAGGTAATGATGTCATGTACCAAAAGTTCATAAAAGAAGTAGCATCAAAGGTACGTGAGTTAGAGATGGAATATAAAAGGCTAGCTGACAAACTTCCGGCTAAGTTTGATGATATCTTTGAGCCCACTATTAAAATTAAAATAGGAGTTAATGAGATAGCTGCACTATGTGATCTTGGTTCAAGTGTTTCAAAATTTCTAAAAGTCTATCTAACAAGTTAAACCTTGGACCATCTGAAACTACTGAATGAGACTCCATCTAGATGACTAAACTTATAAGCAAGTTGTTGGTTTTAAAGAAAACATAGTTGTTGAAATTAAAGGATGTCATGCTCTTATTGATCTTGTTATTGTGGACATGCCTGAAGATCACATAGCACCTAGAATTCTAGGTAGGACATTCCTAAGAACAATCAAAGCTCTGATTAATCTACATGAAGGGAATGTGAGAATATGACATTGTGTCATCACACTTAAAGCTAGCTGCATGTGAATCTTCAACCCAGGCCTATTTCCATCCATTGCAACAACCAACGATTCAAAGTAAACTAGAAAGGTCTAGTAAACATAAAAAAACAAGTAAACAAGTCTTGTAGAAGTTCCTTAGATTTCCATAGAGCAGTTGTTTCCCATGGTTCGATAAACCTAGGTCTACTAGGAAAAAAACTACTATACTACATCCGTAATCCGGATCAAAGGTATCACCCCCTTATTATCGTGGGATTGATCTTATCTCGCCAGATTTGATCTTATCCTCCTTTGGATTGGCCAACTGGGCCTTTGAGGGCTTCATGCTCCTGGCCCAAGAGGCTAGGTTGCACCCCTTCGGCCCATGTGGCTCCTCCTGGGTCATGGGCCCACATGTGGCCCTCCGAAACCTTGTAAAAACTCCAATTAAAGCACCAAATTTTTTTCCGAAACCCGGAAAGTGACCACCCATATATGAATCTTATTCTGCGAACGATTCCGAACCTCCTCGTGATGTCCTGGATCCAATCCGAGACTCTGAACAACATTCGGTCTCCATCTCATATTTTGTATCTACCCTAATTGATAATGAACCTAAGTGTGTCACCCTACGGTTCACGAACAATGCATGCATGATAGAGACACCTCTCCGATCAATAACCAATAGCGAGACCTAGAGATCCATAATGGTTTCTACACATTCAACGATGAACTCGTGATCGATAGAACCATAAGCATTCGTTAATCTCGTTAATGATATGTACTCTTTACTCGTTCCGTGATACGACATCCCTTGTGACCTAGTCACATGCTTGCAAGCTAATTGGATGACATCTCGCCGAGAAGGCCCAGACTATATATCTCCGTCATTTGGATGGAAAATCCCATTCTTGATCCATGGGCTTCAACTCCCACTTTCACAATACCAAATACCACCTTTATAACTATTGAAATAAATGGGCTAATCCCTTTGGCCCATGTAGTATTTCAGCTTTTCCTATAAATCTCAAAGCCCGCATATGTGGCAGGCCATGTGAGTTTGATTCCAAGTTGGTGGCAACTCACAAGGGAGTGGCAAGAGGTGGGAAGTTTAGTCCCGCGTGAAAAGTTAGGAAGAAGTTAGACGACCTTATAAGGTGGGTTGTTCCACCACTAGTAAGTGAGTGGGAAGAGGAGTGGTACAGACACACTCCTCCTCCTCGCTCGACTCGACGCGAGCGCGCTCGTGTTGAGTGGATTGAGCCTCGAGCCAAGACATTCCTCCGTTAAGTTTTGCAGTTCAGGAAAACGAATAGAGTCCTACACGGACGTGTCACAGTTGGTCGGCTTGGGTCACTCCCAGATCGCGGGCTATCTGTAACCGACTCGAAATGTGCTACGTGGGCGTGCCAGGGTTTTGCCACCTCTCTCTGATTGTGCCGCCATCATAGCCTACATCATCCCGCCCGCCGGCGTGCACCAGCGAACATGAGAGCAGTTCTCTGGATTAATGTTGATATATCGTATGTCCCACTACTATTCATGTTGATTAATGCATCTAGTATGTTTGAGTTTCACATGTTAGTAGTTGTTGTCATCATGCTTAATATTCTGGAATTAATCATGGAAGCTGTGCCTAATTATCCAACAATCCAAAAACCTAATTGTAGGCAATTTCCTGAGTTAACAATTGCTGGTTTTGCTGATGCACTGGGGCCGGATAAGTTTACTGGTGTGTACTTTAAGAGGTGGCCGATTAAGTCCTCACTCTGGCTTACTCATCTGAAAGTGTTCGAACTTAGTAAGGGCATACCTGAAAGAACTATATCTTACAAAGATCAGAAAAGTTCATGGAAGACAATACTCACTTCGTTGGATGCATTCTGAGTGTTCTTGCTGACCGTCTGTGTGATGTGTACATGCACATAACAGTCGGAAAAGATCTTTGGGACGCACTGAATGCTAAATCCGGTGCAACCGATGTAGGCAGTGAACTGTACATCATGGAGAGCTTCCATGACTTCAGGATGGTGAACTACCGTTTGGCATTTGAACAAACTCATGTGATACAGTGCATTGGGAAAGAGATTGAACTCCTTAAGTATGCCTTACTTGACAAGTTTGTAATTGGATGCATTATAGCAAAGTTGCTCCCTGATGGCGCGTAGTCGACACGTCCGTTGGGAACCCCAAGAGGAAGGTGTGATGCGCACAGCAGTAAGTTTTCCCTCAGTAAGAAACCAAGGTTATCGAACCAGTAGGAGTCAAGGAACACGTGAAGGTTGTTGGTGGCGGAGTGTAGTGCGGCGCAACACCGGGGATTCCGGCGCCAACGTGGAACACCGCACAACACAATCAAAGTACTTTGCCCCAACGTAACAGTGAGGTTGTCAATCTCACCGGCTTGCTGTAATCAAAGGATTAGATGTATAGTGTGGATGATGATGTTTGTTTGCGAAGAACGAGTAAAGAACAATTGCGAGTAGATTGTATTTCAGATGTAAAGAATTGGACCGGGGTCCACAGTTCACTAGTGGTGTCTCTCCCATAAGATAAACGGATGTTGGGTGAATAAATTACAGTTGGGCAATTGACAAATAAAGAAGGCATAACAATGCACATACATATATCATGATGAGTACTATGAGATTTAATCAGGGCATTACGACAAAGTACATAGACCGCTATCCAAGCATGCATCTATGCCTAAAAAGTCCACCTTCAGGTTATCATCCGAACCCCTTCGGTATTAAGTTGCAAACAACGAGACAATTGCATTAAGTATGGTGCGTAATGTAATCAACACAAATATCCTTAGACAAAGAATTGATGTTTTATCCCTAGTGGCAACAGCACATCCACAACCTTAGAACTTTCTGTCACTGTCCCATATTCAATGGAGGCATGAACCCACTATCGAGCATAAATACTCCCTCTTGGAGTTACAAGTATCAACTTGGCCAGAGCCTCTACTAGCAACGGAGAGCATGCAAGAACATAAACAACATATATGATAGATTGATAATCAACTTGACATAGTATTCAATATTCATCGGATCCCAACAAACACAACATGTAGCATTACAAATAGATGATCTTGATCATGATAGGCAGCTCACAAGATCTAACATGATAGCACAATGAGGAGAAGACAACCATCTAGCTACTGCTATGGACCCATAGTCCAGGGGTGAACTACTCACACATCGATCCGGAGGCGATCATGGTGATGAAGAGACCTCCGGGAGATGATTCCCCTCTCCGGCAGGGTGCCGGAGGTGATCTCCTGAATCCCCCGAGATGGGATTGGCGGCGGCGGCGTCTCTGGAAGGTTTTCCGTATCGTGCTCTCGGTACTGGGGTTTTCGCGACGAAGGATTTAAGTAGGCGGAAGGACGGAGTCGGGGGCGTCACGCGGGACCCACACGCTAGGGCCGCGCGGCCAGGGCCTGGGCCACGCCGCCCTAGTGTGGCGTCGCCTCGTGGCCCCACTTCGTTTCTCCCTCGGTCTTCTGGAAGCTTCGTGGAAAAATAAGACCCTGGGCGTTGATTTCGTCCAATTCCGAGAATATTTCCTTACTAGGATTTCTGAAACCAAAAACAGCGAAAACAAAGAATCGGCTCTTCGGCATCTCGTCAATAGGTTAGTGCCGGAAAATGCATAATAATGACATATAATGTGTATAAAACATGTGAGTATCATCATAAAAGTAGCATGGAACATAAGAAATTATAGATACGTTTGAGACGTATCAAGCATCCCCAAGCTTAGTTCCTACTCGCCCTCGAGTAGGTAAACGATAACAAAGATAATTTCGAAGTGACATGCTATCATAATCTTGATCATACTATTGTAAAGCATATGAGATGAATGCAGCGATTCAAAGCAATGGTGAAGATAATGAGTAAACAAATGAATCATGTAGCAAAGACTTTTCATGAATAATACTTTCAAGACAAGCATCAATAAGACTTGCATAAGAGTTACTCATAAAGCAATAAATTCTTAGTAGAAAGCTTTGAAACAACACAAAGGAAGATATAAGTTTCAGCGGTTGCTTTCAACTTCAACATATTTATCTCATGGATAATTGTCAACACAAAGCAATATAACAAGTGCAATAGGTAAACATGTAAGAATCAATGCACACAGTTGATACAAGTGTTTGCTTCTAAGATAGAAAGAAGTAGGTAAACTGACTCAACAATAAAGTAGAAGATAGGCCCTTCGCAGAGGGAAGCATGGATTACTATTTTTGTGCTAGAGCTTTTCATTTTGAAAACATAGAAACAATTTTGTCAACGGTAGTAATAAATCATATGTGTTATGTATAAGATATCCTATAAGTTAAAAGCCTCATGCATAGTATACCAATAGTGCTCGCACCTTGTCCTAATTAGCTTGGATTAACATGGATTATCATTGCATAGCATATGTTTCAACCAAGTGTCACAAAGGGGTACCTCTATGCCGTCTGTACAAAGGTCTAAGGAGAAAGTTCGCATTGGATTTCTCGCTTTTGATTATTCTCAACTTAGACATCCATACCGGGACAACATAGACAACAGATAATGGACTCCTCTTTAATGCATAAGCATTCAACAACAGTTAAAAATTCTCATAAGAGATTGAGGATTAATTGTCCACACTGAAACTTCCACCATGAATCATGGTTTTAGTTAGCGGCCCAATGTTCTTCTCTAACAATATGCATACTCAAACCATTTGATCATGAAAATCGCTCTTACTTCAGACAAGACGAACATGCATAGCAACTTGATGTCTACGGGAGCTTCTATTCTTGTAGACAGTGTTGGGCCTCCAAGAGCGGAGGTTTGTAGAACAGCAGCAAGTTTCCCTTAAGTGGATACCCAAGGTTTATCGAACTCAGGGAGGAAGAGGTCAAAGATATCCCTCTCATGCAACCCTGCAACCACAAAGCAAGAAGTCTCTTGTGTCCCCAACACACCAAATAGGTGCACTAGTTCGGCGAAGAGATAGTGAAATACAGGTGGTATAAATAAGTATGAGCAGTAGCAACGGTGCCGAGAAAAGTGCTTGGCGTGTAGTTGATGGTGGTGGTATTGCGAGCAGTAGTAACGCAAGTAAACAAGAAACAAGCAGTAGTAACTCAGCAGTATTTAGGAACAAGGCCTAGGGATTACACTTTCACTAGTGGACACTCTCAACATTGATCACATAACGGAATAGATAAATGCATACTCTACACTTTTGTTGGATGATGAACACATTGCGTAGGATTACACGAACCCTCAATGCCGGAGTTAACAAGCTCCACAATAATGCTCATGTTTAAGTAACCTTTAGTGTAAGATAGATCAACGCTACTAAACCAAGTACTAGCATAGCATGCACACTGTCACCTTCATGCATATGTAGGAGGAATAGATCACATCAATATTATCATAGCAATAGTTAACTCCATAATCTACAAGAGATCATGATCATAGCATAAACCAAGTACTAACACGGTGCACGCACTGTCACCTTTGCACACATGCAGAAGGAATAAACTACTTTAATAACAAATCACTAGAGTAGCACATGGATAAATTGTGATACAACATGCTGCAATCTTAAAGAGATATAAATAAGCACCTCACTATGCCATTCAATGAGTAAGTATTCTGTGAAATCTAGCCTAAGAGACCCACACGGTGCACACACTGTCACCTTTACACACGTGGGACGAGGAGTCTCCTGGAGATCACATAAGTAAAACCCACTTGACTAGCATAATGACATCTAGATTACAAGCATCATCATATGAATCTCAATCATGTAAGGCAGCTCATGAGATTATTGTATTGAAACACATAGGAGAGAGATGAACCACATAGCTACCGTACAGCCCCGAGCCTCGATGGAGAACTACTCCCTCCTCATGGGAGCAGCAGCGGTGATGAAGATGGCGGTGGAGATGGCAGCGGTGTCGATGGAGAAGCCTTCCGGGGCACTTCCCCGCTCCGGCAGGGTGCCGGAACGAGAGATCCTGTCCCCCGGATCTTGGCTTCGCGATGGCGGCGGCTCCGGCAGGTTTACGTGGGTTTCGTCAATTGGTATCGGGTTTTCTGATCCAGGGGCTTTATATAGGCGAAGAGGCGGCGCAGGAGGGCCGACAGGGGGCCACACCATAGGGCGGCGCGGCCCCCCTCTCGGCCGCGCCGGCCTAGGGTTTGGTGGCCCCGTGGCCCCCTCTCGGTCCTTCCCGGGTGTTCCGGATGCTTCCGATGAAAATAGGAACTTTGGCGTTGATTTCGTCCGATTCCGAGAATATTTCGTTACTAGGATTTCTGAAACCAAAAACAGCGAGAAAACGAGAACCGGCACTTCGGCATCTTGTTAATAGGTTAGTTCCAGAAAATGCACGAATATGACATAAAGTGTGCATAAAACATGTAGATAACATCAATAATGTGGCATGGAACACAAGAAATTATCGATACGTTGGAGACGTATCAGCATCCCCAAGCTTAGTTCTGCTCGTCCCGAGCAGGTAAAACGATAACAAAGATAATTTCTGGAGTGACATGCCATCATAAACTTGATCATACTATTTGTACAAGCATATGTAGTGAATGCAGCGATCAAAACAATGGTAATGACATGAGTAAACAACTGAATCATATAGCAAAGACTTTTCATGAATAGCACTTCAAGACAAGCATCAATAAGTCTTGCATAAGAGTTAACTCATAAAGCAATAATTCAAAGTAAAGGTATTGAAGCAACACAAAAGAAGATTAAGTTTCAGCGGTTGCTTTCAACTTGTAACATGTATATCTCATGGATATTGTCAACATAGAGTAATATAATAAGTGCAATAAGCAAGTATGTAGGAATCAATGCACAGTTCACACAAGTGTTTGCTTCTTGAGGTGGAGAGAAATAGGTGAACCGACTCAACATTGAAAGTAAAAGAATGGTCCTCATAGAGGAAAAGCATCGATTGCTATATTTGTGCTAGAGCTTTGATTTTGAAAACATGAAACAATTTTGTCAACGGTAGTAATAAAGCATATGCATCATGTAAATTATATCTTATAAGTTGCAAGCCTCATGCATAGTGTACTAATAGTGCCCGCACCTTGTCCTAATTAGCTTGGACTACCTGGATTATCACCGCAATACATATGCTTTAACCAAGTATCACAAAGGGGTACCTCTATGCCGCCTGTACAAAGGTCTAAGGAGAAAGCTCGCATTTGGATTTCTCGCTTTTGATTATTCTCAACTTAGACATCCATACCGGGACAACATAGACAACAGATAATGGACTCCTCTTTTAATGCTTTAAGCATTTGACAACAATTAATTCTTTTCTCATTAGAGATTTGAGGATATTTGTCCAAAACTGAAACTTCCACCATGAATCATGGCTTTAGTTAGCGGCCCAATGTTCTTCTCTCACAATATGCATGCTCAAACCATTCAACTCAGTGTAGATCGCCCTTACTTCGGACAAGACGAACATGCATAGCAACTCACATGAAATTCAACAATGAGTTGATGGCGTTCCCCGAGTAAACATGGTTATCGCACAACAAGCAACTTAATAAGAGATAAAGTGCATAATTACATATTCAATACCACAATAGTTTTTAAGCTATTTGTCCCATGAGCTATATATTGCAAAGGTGAATGATGGAATTTTAAAGGTAGCACTCAAGCAATTTACTTTGGAATGGCGGGAAAATACCATGTAGTATAGGTAGGTATGGTGGACACAAATGGCATAGTGGTTGGCTCAAGTATTTTGGATGCATGAGAAGTATTCCCTCTCGATACAAGGTTTAGGCTAGCAAGGTTGTTTGAGGCAAACACAAGGATGAACTAGTACAGCAAA
Organism: Lolium rigidum; assembly: GCF_022539505.1. Lineage (NCBI taxonomy): Eukaryota > Viridiplantae > Streptophyta > Magnoliopsida > Poales > Poaceae > Lolium > Lolium rigidum. The sequence goes on from NC_061508.1 coordinate 209,925,880, forward strand.
ACTCACATAAAAGACATATTACAAGTATTATAAGACTATACATCGTCTTCCTTGTTGTTCAAACACCTTACTAGAAATTATCTAGACCTTAGAGAGACCAATTATGCAAACCAAATTTTAGCATGCTCTATGTATTTCTTCACTAATGGGTGCAAAGTATATGATGCAAGAGCTTAAATATGAGCACAACAATTGCCAAGTATCACATTACCCAAGACATTTATAGCAATTACTACATGTATCATTTTCCAATTCCAACCATATAACAATTTAACGAAGAGGAAACTTCGCCATGAATATTATGAGCTAAGAACACATGTGTTCATTCGAACCAGCGGAGCGTGTCTCTCTCCCACACAAGCATGATGTAATCCAATTTATTCAAACACAAACAAAAACAAAAGCAAACAAACAGACGCTCCAAGAAAAAGCACATAAGATGTGATGGAATAAAAATATAGTTTCAGGGGAGGAACCGGATAATGTTGTCGATGAAGAAGGGGATGCCTTGGGCATCCCCAAGCTTAGACGCTTGAGTCTTCTTGATATATGCAGGGGTGAACCACCGGGTGCATCCCCAAGCTTAGAGCTTTCACTCTCCTTGATCATAGTATATCATCCTCCTCTCTTGACCCTTGAAAACTTCCTCCACACCAAACTCGAAACAACTCATTAGAGGGTTAGTGCATAATAAAAATTCACATGTTCAGAGGTGACACAATCATATTTAACACTTCTGGACATTGCATAAAGCTACTGGACATTAATGGATCAAAGAAATTCATCCAACATAGCAAAAGAGGCAATGCGAAATAAAAGGCAGAATCTGTCAAAACAGAACAGTCCGTAAAGATGGATTTTATTAGGCCACCAGACTTACTCAAATGAAAATGCTCAAATTGAATGAAAGTTGCGTACATATCTGAGGATCATGCACGTAAATTGGCATAATTTTCTGAGCTTCCTGCAGGGCAGTGGGCTCAGATTCGTGACAGCAAAGAAATCTGGAACTGCGCAGTAATCCAAATCTAGTACTTACTTTTCTATCAAAGACTTTACTTGGCACAACAAAACATAAAACTAAGATAAGGAGAGGTTGCTACAGTAGTAAACAACTTCCAAGACACAAATATAAAACAAAGTACTGTAGCAAAATAACACATGGGTTATCTCCCAAGAAGTTCTTTCTTTTTAGCCATTAAGATGGGCTCAGCAGTTTTAATGATGCACTCGCAAGAAATAGTAGTTGAAGCAAAAGAGAGCATCAAGAGGCAAATTCAAAACACATTTAAGTCTAACATGCTTCCTATGCATAGGAATCTTGTAAATAAACAAGTTCATGAGGAGCAAAGTAACAAGCATAGGAAGATAAAACAAGTGTAGCATCAAAAATTTCAGCACATAGAGAGGCATTTTAGTAACATGAAAATTTCTACAACCATATTTTCCTCTCTCATAATAACTTTCAGTAGCATCATGAGCAAACTCGACAATATAACTATCAAATGAAACATTCTTATCATGAGTCTCATGCACAAAATTATTACTACTCCCAACATAAGCATAATCAGTTTTATTAGTTGTAGTGGGAGCAAATTCAACAAAGTAGCTATCATTATTATTCTCATCAAGTGTAGGAGGCATAGTATAATCACAACAAAATTTACTCTCCATAGTAGGTGGCACCAAGAGACCACTATCATTATAATCATCATAAATAGGAGGCAAAGTATCATCAAAGAAAATTTTCTCCTCAATGCTTGGGGGACTAAAAATATCATGCAAACCAGCTTCCCCAAGCTTAGAACTTTCTATATCATTATCAACAATGGTGTTCAAAGCGTTCATACTAATATTACTACCAGCATGCAAAGAAGATTTCATAGGTTTTTTAATTTTCGCATCAAACAATCCATGTTTTAAATCAGGAAATAGAATAAGAAGCTCACTCTTGTACATTATGCCAAACTAGTGTAAACAAGAAACAACAAGATGCAATTGCAGGATCTAAAGGAAATAGCTTTGAGCACACACACGACGGCGCCAGAAAAATACTTTACCTGAGACCGTAGTATGAGAGCCTTTTACCTTTCCTCCCCGGCAACGGCGCCAGAAAAGTGCTTGATGTCTACGGGAGCTTCTATTCTTGTAGACAAGTGTTGGGCCTCCAAGAGCAGAGGTTTGTAGAACAGCGAGCAAGTTTCCCTTAAGTGGATACCCAAGGTTTATCGAACTCGGGGAGGAAGAGGTCAAAGATATCCCTCTCATGCAACCCCGCAACCACAAAGCAAGAAGTCTCTTGTGTCCCCAACACACCAAATAGGTGCACTAGTTCGGCGAAGAGATAGTGAAATACAGGTGGTATAAATAAGTATGAGCAGTAGCAACGGTGCCAGAAAAGTGCTTGGCGTGTAGTTGATGGTGGTGGTATTGCAGCAGTAGTAACGCAAGTAAAACAAGTAAACAAGCGAGTAGTAACTCAGCAGTATTTAGGAACAAGGCCTAGGGATTACACTTTCACTAGTGGACACTCTCAACATTGATCACATAACAGAATAGATAAATGCATACTCTACACTTTTGTTGGATGATGAACACATTGCGTAGGATTACACGAACCCTCAATGCCGGAGTTAACAAGCTCCACAATAATGCTCATGTTTAAGTAACCTTTAGTGTAAGATAGATCAACGCTACTAAACCAAGTACTAGCATAGCATGCACACTCGTCACCTTCATGCATATGTAGGAGGAATAGATCACATCAATATTATCATAGCAATAGTTAACTCCATAATCTACAAGAGATCATGATCATAGCATAAACCAAGTACTAACACGGTGCACGCACTCGTCACCTTTGCACACATGCGAGGAGGAATAAACTACTTTAATAACAAATCACTAGAGTAGCACATGGATAAATTGTGATACAACATGCTGCAATCTTAAAGAGATATAAATAAGCACCTCACTATGCCATTCAATGAGTAAGTATTCCGTGAAATCTAGCCTAAGAGACCCACACGGTGCACACACTGTCACCTTTACACACGTGGGACGAGGAGTCTCCGGAGATCACATAAGTAAAACCCACTTGACTAGCATAATGACATCTAGATTACAAGCATCATCATATGAATCTCAATCATGTAAGGCAGCTCATGAGATTATTGTATTGAAACACATAGGAGAGAGATGAACCACATAGCTACCGGTACAGCCCCGAGCCTCGATGGAGAACTACTCCTTCCTCATGGGAGCAGCAGCGGTGATGAAGATGGCGGTGGAGATGGCAGCGGTGTCGATGGAGAAGCCTTCCGGGGGACTTCCCCGCTCCGGCAGGGTGCCGGAACAGAGATCCTGTCCCCCGGATCTTGGCTTCGCGATGGCGGCGGCTCCGGCAGGTTTCGTGGGTTTCGTCAATTGGTATCGGGTTTTCTGATCCGGGGGCTTTATATAGGCGAAGAGGCGGCGCAGGAGGGCTGACAGGGGGGCCACACCATAGGGCGGCGCGGCCCCCTCTCGGCCGCGCCGGCCTAGGGTTTGGTGGCCCCGTGGCCCCCTCCGGTCCTTCCGGGTGTTCCGGATGCTTCCGATGAAAATAGGAACTTTGGCGTTGATTTCGTCCGATTCCGAGAATATTTCGTTACTAGGATTTCGAAACCAAAAACAGCAGAAAACGGAACTGGCACTTCGGCATCTTGTTAATAGGTTAGTTCCAGAAAATGCACGAATATGACATAAAGTGTGCATAAAACATGTAGATAACATCAATAATGTGGCATGGAACACAAGAAATTATCGATACGTTGGAGACGTATCACAACTCACATGATATTCAATCAAAGGTAATAGTTTATGGCGTCCCCAGAAACATGGTTATCGCTCAACAAGCAACTTATTAAGAAATAAGACACATAAGTACATATTCTTCACCACAATAGTTTTTAAGGCTATTTTTCCCATGAGCTATATATTGCAAAGACAAAGGAATATAATTTTTTAAAGGTAGCACTCAAGTAATTTACTTTGGAATGGCAGAGAAATACCATGTAGTAGGTAGGTATGGTGGACACAAATGGCATAGTTTTTGTCTCAAGGATTTGGATGCACGAGAAGAATTCCTCTCAATACAAGGCTAGGCTAGCAAGGTTGTTTGAAGCAAACTCAAGTATAAAACGGTGCAGCAAGACTCACATATGAACATATTGTAAGCATTATAAGACTTTACATCATCTCCTTGTTGTTCAAACACCTTAACCAGAAAATATCTAGACTCTAGAGACCAATCATGCAAACCAAATTTTAACAAGTTCTATGTAGTTCTTCATTAATAGGTACAAAGTACATGATGCAAGAGCTTAAACATGATCTATATGAGCACAACAATTGCAAGGTATCAAATTATTCAAGACATTATACCATTTACCACATGCGGAATTTTCCGTTTCCAACCATATAACAATGAACGAAGTAGTTCAACCTTCGCCATGAACATTAAGAATAAAGCTAAGAACATATGTGTTCATACGAAACAGCGGAGCTTGTCTCTCTCCCAAACAAAGAATGCTAGGATCCGATTTTATTCAAACAAAACAAAAACAAAAACAAACAGACGCTCCAAGTAAAGCACATAAGATGTGACGGAATAAAAATATAGTTTCACTAGAGGTGACCTGATAAGTTGTCGATGAAGAAGGGATGCCTTGGGCATCCCCAAGCTTAGATGCTTGAGTCTTCTTAAAATATGCAGGGATGAACCACGGGGGCATCCCCAAGCTTAGACTTTTCACTCTTCTTGATCATATTTTATCATCCTCCTCTCTTGACCCTTGAAAACTTCCTCCACACCAAACTTGAAACAAACTCATTAGAGGGTTAGTGCATAATTGAAAATTCATATATTCAGAGGTGACATAATCATTCTTAACACTTCTGGACATTGCACAAAGCTACTGAAAGTTAATGGAACAAAGAAATCCATCAAACATAGCAAAACATGCAATGCGAAATAAAAGGCAGAATCTGTCAAAATAGAACAGTCCGTAAAGACGAATTTTTTAGAGGCACCAGACTTGCTCAGATGAAAATGCCCAAATTGAATGAAAGTTGCGTACATATCTGAGGATCACGCACGTAAATTGGAAGATTTTTTAAAATTTTCTACTGCAGGGGCGGCTCAATTTCGTGACAGCAAGAAATCTGTTCCTGCGCAGTAATCCAAATCTAGTATTGACTTTGCTATCAAAGACTTTACTTGGTACAATAATGCAATAAAATAAAGATAAGGAGAGGTTTCTACAGTAGTAACAACTTCCAAGACTCAAATATAAAACAAAGTGCGGAAGTAAAATAATGGGTTGTCTCCCATAAACGCTTTTCTTTAACGCCTTTCAGCTAGGCGCAGAAAGTGTGAATCAAGTATTGTCAAGAGATGAAGCATCAACAGAGGGGTTTGGAATTTTCTCAACTATGCATTGTATCTTATCTATGTATGTTTCAGAGGCTCCTTTTTCATTACTCTTAGGCTTGCTATTCTCATCAAACAAATTTTCAGGAACAAGCCAACCATAGTTATTTTCTAGAGCTTCATGCATTCCTAGGAGCTTACAAGGTATTGATGTCTTAATCTCCCCACCATCATTAACACTATTTGTGTACTTTAATCTATCTTTTTCCATTTTTTCAAGGGTACTAGCAAAGTTGGTATAAGAGCCAAGCATCTTATATTTAATAAAGACTTTTCTAGCCTCTCTTGCTACACCACCAAATTCTTTAAGAAGGGTTTCTAAGATAAAATCTTTCTTCTCTCCTTCCTCCATATCACAGATTGTAAGAAACATGTATTGAATTATAGGATTGAGATTAACAAATTTAGTTTCCAACATGTGTACTAAAGAAGCAGCAGCAATTTTATAAGTAGGAGCAAGTTCTACCAAGTGTCTATCTTCAAAATCTTCAACTTGTACTAACATGAGTGAAAAAATCTTCTATATTATCTCTTCCAATTACAGACCCTCGTCCTACCGGTATGTCTTTCAGAGTGAACTTAGGAGGAAACATGATGAAATAAACAAAAGGTAAATAAAGTAAATGCAAGTAACTAATTTTTTTGTGTTTTTAATATGGAGAACAAGACAAGTAAATAAAGTAAAACTAGCAACTAATTTTTTTGTGTTTTTGATATAGAGAGCAAACAAAGCAGTAAATAAAGTAAAGTAAAGCAAGACAAAAACAAAGTAAAGAGATTGGATGTGGGAGACTCCCCTTGCAGCGTGTCTTGATCTCCCCGGCAACGGCGCCAGAAAACAGTGTTGATGGCGCGTAGTCGACACGTCCGTTGGGAACCCCAAGAGGAAGGTGTGATGCGCACAGCAGTAAGTTTTCCCTCGGTAAGAAACCAAGGTTATCGAACCAGTAGGAGTCAAGGAACACGTGAAGGTTGTTGGTGGCGGAGTGTAGTGCGGCGCAACACCAGGGATTCCGGCGCCAACGTGGAACCTGCACAACACAATCAAAGTACTTTGCCCCAACGTAACAGTGAGGTTGTCAATCTCACCGGCTTGCTGTAAACAAAGGATTAGATGTATAGTGTGGATGATGATGTTTGTTTGCGAAGAACAGTAAATAACAATTGCAGTAGATTGTATTTCAGATGTAAAGAATTGGACCGGGGTCCACAGTTCACTAGTGGTGTCTCTCCCATAAGATAAACAGATGTTGGGTGAACAAATTACGGTTGGGCAATTGACAAATAAAGAAGGCATAACAATGCACATACATATATCATGATGAGTACTATGAGATTTAATCAGGGCATTACGACAAAGTACATAGACCGTTATCCAAGCATGCATCTATGCCTAAAAAGTCCACCTTCAGGTTATCATCCGAACCCCTTCCAGTATTAAGTTGCAAACAACAGACAATTGCATTAAGTATGGTGCGTAATGTAATCAACACAAATATGCTTAGACAAAGCATTGATGTTTTATCCCTAGTGGCAATAGCACATCCACAATCTTAGAACTTTCTGTCACTGTCCCAGATTCAATGGAGGCATGAACACACTATCGAGCATAAATACTCCCTCTTGGAGTTACAAGTATCAACTTGGCCAGAGCCTCTACTAGCAACGGAGAGCATGCAAGAACATAAACAACATATATGATAGATTGATAATCAACTTGACATAGTATTCAATATTCATCGGATCCCAACAAACACAACATGTAGCATTACAAATAGATGATCTTGATCATGATAGGCAGCTCACAAGATCTAACATGATAGCATAATGAGGAGAAGACAACCATCTAGCTACTGCTATGGACCCATAGTACAGGGGTGAACTACTCACACATCGATCCGGAGGTGATCATGGTGATGAAGAGACCTCCGGGAGATGATTCCCCTCTCCGGCAGGGTGCCGGAGGCGATCTCCTGAATTCCCCGAGATGGGATTGGCGGCGGCGGCGTCTCTGGAAGGTTTTCCGTATCGTGCCTCTCAGTACTGGGGTTTTCGCGACGAAGGCTTTAAGTAGGCGGAAGGGCGGAGTCGGGGGCGTCACGGGGGCCTGGGCCGCGCCACCCTAGTGTGGTGTCGCCTCGTGGCCCCACTTCGTTTCTCCCTCGGTCTTCTGGAAGCTTCGTGGAAAAATAAGACCCTGGGCGTTGATTTCGTCCAATTCCGAGAATATTTCCTTACTAGGATTTCTGAAACCAAAAACAGCAGAAAACGAGCAATCGGCTCTTCGGCATCTCGTCAATAGGTTAGTGCCGGAAAATGCATAATAATGACATATAATGTGTATAAAACATGTGAGTATCATCATAAAAGTAGCATGGAACATAAGAAATTATAGATACGTTTGAGACGTATCACCCCCTTCATGGAAGAACTTTGCCACAACTCTCAAACACTGCCACAACTCTCAAACACAAGAGACAAAAGATATCAGTTGAAAGTCTGATATATAGCGTCAATTTATATTGATGAGAAAGCTCGGGCTAAGGATACTACTGAGAAAGGAGAGAATCAGTCTAGCGCCATCATGGTGCAAAAGAAACCCTACATCAAGAACAAAGGGAATAACAAGACCTCCTTCAATAAGCCTATAAAGACTACAACCTTCAAGAAGAAGAAGATAACCAAACAGAAACTCAATTTGGCTCCCGGGTGCGTATGATCCCTCTACCATAAAAACATATTTCCAAGTATTAAAATTTTTTGACAAAAAAACTTACACGTACATCTTCATAATATATGTGTGTTCGTCAAGTTTCACGAAAAAATGATATTTTTTTGTAGTCTATGTGAAAAAGAGAAAATTTATTTTGTGACAAGTCTTTATTTTAGCACCGAATTTTGTCTTTTTACACGCGCCACACGACAAGTCGATTTTTCATGAAACGACTTTGTGAGCGCGTAGCACATGAAGATGTACGTGCGAAATTTTTGTTTCAATTTTTTTGACATTTCAAAATATGTCTAACATGCATTTCAAAATAAAAGAAGCATACGCTCCCATGTGCCAAAACATCACTCCACCAACCAAAGCAGAACTGAGCTACTTTACCTGTTGAGAGGTTGGCTATTTTCTAAGAACTACTCAGAACGTGCAGACCGTACGAAAAAAGTGAAGTATGTTAACACTGCGACCGCTAGCATTGCTGATGGGTATGGTAATGAATTTACTATTTTTCCGGTATTTCAATCTTCATGCTGGTGATTGATACGGGTGCTAATGTTCATATGTGTGCTGACATATCTATGTTCACTTCTTATCAAGTCGCCCGGAATTCTTCCGTCTTGATGTGTAATGGGTCACATGCTTCTGGCATTGACTAGAGGAGTAAGAGCAAGCATAATAAAATTTAGTTAATTAAAGGGTGAGAGTAAGAGAGAGAAGATAAGTAATGATCTAATGCAAGAGACATCTTTAACACGTGCTCTAGACATTTTGTGAGACTAAAATGTGGACCATGCATTGCTGAAAGTAGTATATTTTTGGAGCCAACTACTATACATATTGGCAATAGGCTGGCTATAGATGCTACACTATTGTGCTTATACTCTGTGAAGGAAAAAAAAAGGTACTGCTAGAAAGGAAGACAACTTGACAATTTGACCCTAGACACTAGACAACACGGACAAGAGCTCATTTCCCCCCGTCCCCCTCTCTCTCGTCTACAGTATCTGCAGGTCTCCTCGTCAAAGCCGGGCCGATCCGAAGCTCATCTCGCCGGCGCCGCCGGTGTAGATGGGTGGAGGAGAGGTGCCGGAGTAGTTAGTTTAGTTAGGATCTGCGGCAGCTTGCCGGTAGGGGGCTTTTTACCCAGTAGTGGAGGCGGAGATCAAGATCTGGCCGCCTGGATCTTGATTGTTCTAGGGCCCTGCCTCCTTCTTCTTCTACTCCGGCGGTCGGAGGGGAGTGGGAAGGAAGGGGCTGCTGCTTCCTCCAATAATGAAGCGGCAGAGTACCTCTTGAAGAGGTGCGGAAGCGGCGGGCGACGTCCTTTCCTGGCCGGCCTCGGCGGCGAGGGGAAAGGGTGTGCCTGTCAGTGAGAAGCGTCGTCAAGCTCCTGGCCGGCCGTGGAGGCGAGGAGGAGCTCGCACAAGCCGGCGCCGATTCTTCTGCATCTTCCATCAGGTCTTACATGTTCTGGTTTCGACTGGTGGTCACCGGCCATCGCATTGGTTTCTCCCTGGCCTGCCGTGGTGGCGAGGAAGGAGAAGCCACTAATCCGCCGTTGAGCGCCGATCGGAGCCAGGTGCTGCCCAAGTGGTGCTATCGTTTGGCTGCTGCAACTATGCTTCACAAGCGTCGGCGTCGACCGCCGCCGCTATTCGTGGCTGCTTTTGCCACTTGCAAATCTTGTGCTGGGCTCGCTAAGAGCTCTTCTTCTTCCGCTTCGACTGGACGTCGCTGCTGCGCGCCAGATCCCATGCGGAACCCCTTTGATCTCAGCTCGGGGCTCACAGTTGACACCACCCCAAGTGGCATGTTCCCCGGCGTTGGCGTCGACTCCAGAGCGGCGAGATCTCCTGACGGCGGTGGAGAAGATCTAGGACTTGATTGCTTTTCCATTTTTAGTCCTAGGGTCTTTTTTGTAAAAGTCGCAGCCTTATCTGTTATTCCCCAATTTGTTAGGGGCCTCGATGTAAGTTGTAACCCACCGACGGATTAATGAAGCAGCCTCTGGGACCTTCGGGTCCTCCTTTGTTCAAAAAAAAAAAAAAAGACAGCACGGACAGAGGTGCATGCAAAGTTGCACCCGCACCTTAATTCGAGAGGTGCAAACACCACGGTTTCGCTTGCCGAGTAGCCGTGCTCTTCCTTGTGCCTTCCCTCTCCCCACGTAGTTCCTCATCGCACCACATACATGAGTACATGACGCACAAGTAAACAACCACACCCCTGCACTTTCTATGAGAGAAAGCGATCTGAGAGACAGAGAGATGAGATGTGAGGGGAGAGCTCAGTAAATTGCTGTCCACTAAATCGCCAATGTTGACTCACCACATGTTATCATGTTCATGCGCGCGCGCTTTCTCTCGCAAGTATAAAGCTACTAGCTCTGCCCAATTTTTGTTTAGAACGAACTAGCTTTGCTCCATTGTTGCACCATGTACGCACTGACGCCCCGCTGCAACCTCCCGTCGCTCCGCCGGGCGCCACCGCCGTGCCGGGCGGCCACGCCAACAACGCCGGCTATATCCGCGCCACCGTCCCGCGCCGACCCGGACGAGCTGCGGTCGACGTGGCCGCAGCGCGCGTGGACGCTGGCCGGCTCGGCCGCCGTCCTCTCCTCCCTCTCCGCGTCGGCCTCCCTCGCCGCCGACTCCGGCTCCTACGCGGAGCCGATCGCCGCCGCTCTCGCCGCCTACTCCCTCGCCGACCTCGCCACGGGCGTCTACCACTGGCTCGTCGACAACTACGGCGACGCCTCCACGCCGCTCGTCGGCGCGCAGATCGCCGCCTTCCAGGGCCACCACCGCCACCCTACCACCATCACGCGCCGGGAGCCCTGCAACAACCTGCACGCGCTGGCCCGCGCCATCGCGTTCGCGCTCCCCGCCGTGGACGCCGCGGTGACGGCCGCCCACGCGCCCGCCGCCGCGCACGCCTTCGCCGGCACCTTCGCGGCGTGTGTGGTGCTGAGCCAGCAGTTCCACTCGTGGGCGCACGAGAAGCGCCGGCGGCTGCCTCCCGGCGTCGAGGCGCTGCAGGCCGCCGGCGTGCTCGTGTCGCGCGCGCAGCACGCCGCGCACCACCGCCAGCCTTACAGCACCAATTACTGCATCGTCAGCGGCATGTGGAACGGGGTGCTGGACAGGAACAAGGTGTTCGAGGCGCTGGAGATGGTCGTCTTCCTCCGCACTGGCGTCCGCCCGCGCTCATGGGACGAAACTGACGCTGCCTGGATGGAGGAAACCGGCGATGCCGCTGCAGCCACTGCCATCGCCGGTAGCGACAGTTCGTAACATGCACTGATCATGGGCTCTGACCTCTGAGTGATGGAATGTACATACATACGATTCTGTGGTATACGGGGGGATGAACCGGGAATTGAATACTTCACCCTTGATTCCTTGTGATTGAAAGGTTTCAAGTAAAAGAGTTTAGTTAGATGAAACGAAATTCAAAATTTTATGAATACTTAGGTTGATGTTGAACGGGCACTGTTCTTGATGCACTGGATGCAAATAGGGTCTTGTGGTGTATGTAAAAGAGAAGAAATTTGTTATACTGGAAATTTTCAATGGTTTTCAGTCAGTCCACGAGAAGTATTTTCGCCCACAATTTTCTTGAGGTGGATATGTTTTTGTTCTGATAGCATGTTCTTAGGATATCCAGTGTTTTCTTGTCCACTAGAAAAGGCAGAGTGAGACACAACCAGTTGAGCGGCCGGAGATGATCTACTCTTTGCAACATCATCCTATATAACTAAGAAGTTCATCCCCACTATCCTATTTCTCTAAACATGCAGCTATGCCACATCATCAAACTATCTCAAAGGAATTTCCTTACCATTTTCTTTTCAGTTTCTCTTTGCGCCCGTACATCCCATGCCCTAATTAAATGCATCGCCAAATCCGTTGCCCTCCTTAGGATTTATTTTCCACGATATTCAACTTGACTCCTCGCCTATCACACCACCAGCTGTTGCAGATTTTTAGACTTCCCATCCTACCGTAGTAGTGGGGAAACGAATCGTCTCAAATGTAACCTGGGAGACGAGCGAGCCGCTGCCGGCCGGCCTCCTTTTTAGTCTTCTCTGCCATGTTATTTGTCCACCGTCGCCTTCACTCGGCCAGGAGACCAAGAGAGATCCGATCCCCCTCTGCCGCCTCGACCAGATTGTACGCACCTGTCACCCAGCACTAGGTTTTCTCATGTGCCATGGATGTTTTGTGCCATCATCGTTTTTGCTGCAGGTATTTCCTTGCCGTGCGTTTCGTTGGATTCGTCCGTTCATCAGCTCAAGCCATTCACGTTCTTGACATAGTTGGTAAGTTTCACTAGATTTGGTCATTTATCCTCAGTTTATTTTGCTGAACCTTCTTGATTTTGTTGCAATTTGTGGTCTGTGTTCTTGCTGCTACCGATAGCTCGCAGGAGATACATGCAAATACAAGAGAAATTGAGGTTCAGTAATAGTTTCTACATTCATTCAGGATTGCAACTAGGATTCTTCATATTCCTTTCGGTGAATCAGGTTAACTCAGAATTTTAAGATTTTGGTAGTTACATCTTTTTGAGCAACTGGATTTTGTATCTATGTCTATGCCCATTTAGTTTTCTACTTTGATTGGTTAAGTCGCCAAGAATGCTATAAGTTTCTGAGTTTTCATCTTCTCCTTGCAGAGAGCAAAAGAAAGCTTTTTATGTGTCATGCTTGGGGAAATAGAGATGGGTCCTAAACTGGTGACGAGAAAATATATCCGTGCCATTAACTGAAGAGTAATGATCTGGTGTTCATCTAAGAATGACGAATGATCATGTGGAGATTTTCAATGGGGGATGTGATAATAGGAAAACAAAGTTCAGCTACCAATCTGAATTTCTATTCGTATGTATGCTGTTGATTCAGGTTACTTCCCTTCTACAATGCCGCTTCAGTAGTAGTGAGCTGTAAGCATCGATAGATGCAAAAGTCACATCTCAGTTCAAGATTCAGTCCAAAGGCTTAGTGCACTGGACATAAATAGGCCATCGTAGTGTGAGCTTGATTCTTATTTGTCCGTATGTGCTCACTGCCATAGTCCTCTTACTACAACATATACACTGTGACAGCCTTCACAGCTCAAGATTTGGGTCCACAATCATATACACTGTGACAGCCTTAGTAGCTCAATATTGGGGTCCGCAATCTCGCTACATATAGAAAAATGTAGGCTGAAAACCAGGTTTGCTTGATTCAGATATCCTGTAGTAATATACTCCCTCCGGACCGAAATAATCGACGCGAAGCCATGCTTAGTAAGTACTACATGCATGTATGTCAGGGTGTCGATTAAAAAAGAAAGGAGGTAGTACAAAATAATTACGCCTAGATCTTCAAATAATATTACCTTTGACTAGACACACTCATCTTATATTCATTGCCTGATTATTTTCTTTAAAGTCTAAATTTAATAGTAGGTGTACGCAAAATCTAAGGCATTTTACTTTAGCTGCATAGTTATTTTGATAACAACTATTTCTTTTGACAACGCTTTCCCGCAGCAATGCGCGGGGAATCATCTAGTTCACGAAAAAGAGAGTTACATGATCCGTTTTATATTCAAAAGGCATGGATGTAAATTACATGTTTGTACAGAATCAGTTTTTTGCGTCTCCATCTTGAGCGCTTGATCCCGGAGGGGAACGAGCTGAGACTTTCAGAACTGCAGAGGCCAAAGCCTAGAAGACGCAAGACTGAAGCTGAGACCTGTCTGAATCCCTCAGATAGAAGAACCACTGACTGTACCACAGCAATCGCTTCCAAGCAAGGACATTGCTGCTGCTGCATATCTTGGACATTGTCTTTCTTCACCCCAAAAGAGCATCACTTTCCTGTCGTGCGGTCCACATACCGCCAAGACAGTTACTTCAAACAGCTAGATACGTAGATGGGCACTTAGATCATTTGTCGTAGGCTGCAGTTCTGGGTATGCTTTAGCGGTCACACCCCATGGAACAGACAGAAGTCATCCAAGCAGCAGGCCTGCTTCAGCTAGCAGCTTCACCGACTATAGGATTATATTATAGACCCTTGCATCACTGTGGTTGAGAAACAGAATGAGCTGAAACAGAGTCCTCTTGATCTAGCTTCCCTCTCCAGAGGATAATTTGCTCATCTTTAAAAAGTATAGGAACACATGGAACCAAATCCTATGGAATCAAAGAAAGAACTGGAGTTAAATAAACATTAAGACCGTCACTGCTATGCTTGCAACACAGATAAAGGAGTATCTGGTTTCTATCGTAAATTCTCCACTGTTTCTATTGATGTGTTGTAAAAGAAATATCTTCGATTCAAATTCCAAGTTCTAAGGCATAAAAGAACTTAGCTGCATCCATGACGACTGAGTATGAACTGTAGGAGTGTTTTACCTCAATTCCCAGCTAACTATATCAGTATAGCTGTTTGGTTAGAAAGTTTATTGAAGTTATTTTTTTTTCCAAGTTTCATTGTTCTTTACATGAATGCAAGACCTTATACGATTATTTCATAGTAATTGTAAGAAACTAAACCCTAATTACTGAATAGTAGTAGATAAAAGTAAACAACATTATTATTCTCTGATTTATTGAGAGGGGTTGGCCCCTTTATATAGTGGACAAGACTTGATCAACAAGACGGTAAATCTATTTAAACTCTAATCGCTTTCTAAACTGATTGGACTCTTTCCTAACAAAGTTGCTTAATCAACTAGGACTCTAATTAAGGGATAGGACTCCAGGCTTGATCGGCTGACCCACATAACAGTAACACATAAAACGTAAACAACATACCCTCAGCTTCACACCAATTTTCTTGCAATCGCTAGTACCAGTGTGAGAGCAATCTAGTCTCACTACTTCCAAAGTCTTAAAGGCCTCTCTCACTTTTTCAACAACATTAACATAAACACCATTCCTAGCTGCACAAGATAAAAACATCACAACAACGAAGAAATGATATCCATTGGGATGACAATATGAGCTTATATGATTCAGAATATTCTTGATAGAAATTTTTAACTTACTCAATTTCATAAGCGGTGGTGAATTCAATCCTCTATTCCTCAATTCTTTTGTTTCCTCAAAAGTCAACCCTTCAGCAACATTTTGGATGACTCTAGGATAAATAGGAGCCAATGGCTTCCACAACATCAATGGTATGACAGGCCGCTGTTTTGGATCATAGTTCCGACCACGATATAGGATAAGGATATTTATGCAACGGTATATGATTCTCCCACCTGTTTTATCCTGCAAAATTGTGCACACGTCAGAACTTGACAAATGATCAAATATAACAGACAAGGAGAGTGTGATTCCCAATTTTCTCAAGCATGTGATTTTCAGTTTTCTCAAGCATGTGGCAACACATTATGACCTCAAGATGGAAGCATATATTGTCCATGTCAAGAGTTGCCACCCCAAGACATTTGATCCTAACGGCTTCTGCACGTCTCCAGTGGTTGTGGATGTCATCGAGCATATTATGTGTTACACCACCTTTCCCTGAGAACATGAAACATCATATATATTGATAACCTGAGCAAGGGAATGTCTTGAAAAATAAATGCAAATGTTCCTGAGCTACATGATTGATGAAATGTTCAAATATAACTTGCTGCAACAACATATTCTGGCACTCCACACAAGAATGCACAATGCCATTTCATAGATCAATAAAAAGTTTCAGTATAGGAATGCATTCTTTTCTGACGAATTTGGCCCAATTCGATGCTACCCATTCTACTTGGTATTCCCTCATCAATCTACCAAAACGTGCAAACAAAATTAGGAGGTATAAAGCAAATTCTTGAACATCTAAACTCATGAGCGTAATCGCCATTTGGGCGGGCGCCGAATGTAGCACAAACTTACCCAAATTGATCTGCCTGGAGCAGTCACTGTGTCGGTACCTCTCGACGAGCTCCGCCACCTCCGCCTCCGACAGCGCCTCGCCAAGCACCTCCTCCCTAGTACTGTCACGCGCGTCTCCATCCCCGACATCCCCGTCGACGCGCGCGGCGACGCCGTCCCAGGGCCGGTCAAGGCGGCCTGGGCCGAAGGGCGAGAACCGGGTGGGCTCGCGGAACCCGATGGGCCTCCAGGACGGGTCAGTCTCCGAGTACGAGTACCGGAAGTCGAAGGGTAGGTCGGAGCGCGCCGGCTCGTCGGGGATGATCTTGGTGACCTGGGCTTTGGGCTTCGGTGCCGGCGGCGGCGGCGCCGGAGCTCGAGGCGGGTTGCTTGGGATCCGCGTGAACGGGGGGTCGTCGTCGTCCGGGTCGGAGAGGTAGGAGGCGCGGAAGAGGCGGCTGGTTAGAGCCTGGTCTCGTGACCGTCTGGGGCGCGGCCATGGGAGAAGCTTGCGAGGAAGAAGCATGGTGGGATGGGCCAGGGGGGAGAGGAGGAAGATGGAGTACTCTAGTTGGGTTCGGGCTTGATGAGGCTAGTGGGCTTGATGGGCTTTTTGGCCTGGTCTGGTGGGCAATGATCAGATCGGGCATGGACAGCCCGGTCGGGAAGGCCCTGCACGAAAATCCTGGGCCGCGCCAGGTAGGGCTTGCAGAAAATTTAAGCCTAGTTTGGGCCAGACTTGTCGGACCGGGCCGGGCTTTTGACATTTTGGGCTGGGTTCGGCCCTAATTGTAAGCTGGAAGGTCGGGCTGGGCTCGGGCATGGAAATTTCAGATCGGGCTTTTTCAGGCCTGGCCCGAAACCCGGCTCGGCCCAAGGAATGCCCAGATTTTCAGATTGGTACTTACAATAGTGTACCAGATTTTCCTGGCATAACCCAGCTGGTCGCTTTTCTTCCTCGTCTCCGGTTGTTGCCCGATCCATAATCGTCGGATCATCGTCTCCGATTGTGCGGCTCAACAGGCGGTGCTTTTCCTCGTGTTGTTGACGCCACCGCTCCCGCTCGGTCGCCCAAGTTTCCTCCATCGCCATGAACATTGCCCCGAACTCCGGCTCAAGTCCAAGGCATACCTCGTTGTCTCGTTGCGGCCGAAGGGAAGGGCATGTACGAGCTGCGATGCAACTTTTGAAAGCTGCAATTGCGAGCACTTGTAGGTTGTCGAACAAGAACAAAACCATAGTAATATCTTCTCTCCCTTGCCCAATTTCTTTTTGAGTCAATTTTAGGGATGCTAGTAGAGATGCTCTTAGGGCATGTACAATGGAAGATGCTTAGAGAAGTACTTAGAAAAATAAAATGGTTTTTGTCTAAGCATCGACCCTTATTTCTACTAGACAAATGCCTAACTAAGCACCTCTCATCATGTACAAACAAGCACCAGTGCTTAAAAAAAAGTTTGATTTTATTTTCCTAAGCACCACCCATTGTAGATGGCCTTAGAGACACTTTAGCGGTACACGAACCCGGAAAACTTGGACGGAAAACTTGGATCGGGTACCCTCAATACCAGCTTTTCCAGCTTGCAAGAGGCAAGACATATACGGCGAAGTTAAAACATATAGCTCAACATAATTTACAAGCATAATTATAGTTATCACCGGAATTTAGAATACATAGACCTAAACTAACCTAAACTCGGGGGACACAAAGGCGGCCTTTGAAAGGACACGGATGTCGCCTAGAGGGGGGTGAATAGGCGGTTTAAAACTTTTACGAGATGGACTTAACAAATGCGGAATAAAACTAGCGTTTACTTTGTCAAGCCCAAAGCCTATATAACTAGGGTTCACCTATGTGCACCAACGACTTGTGCTAAGCAAATCAAGCAACTATGTGATAGCAAGATATATAACTTCAAGCACGAAGCCTATCACAAAGTGAAGTGCATAAGTAAAGAGCTCGGGTATAGGAATAACCGAAGTGACGCGAAGACAACGATGTATCCCGAAGTTCACACTCTTGCGAGTGCTACTCTCCGTTGGAGTGGTGTGGAGGACAAGTCACTCCAAATGCACGAGGGCCGCCGTATTCTCCTCGAGAATTCCCACTGAAAGTTCAGAGATGGTAAACCTAGAGGGGTGTGAATAGGGTTTCTACAGATTTTAATTCTTTCTTTGCAATATTAGGCTTTGCGGAATATAAAGATGAGCCTAATGCAAACTAGGTGAAACAACCTATATGAGGATACAAGTAACTGATACGTCTCCGACGTATCGATAATTTCTTATGTTCCATGCACAATTATTGATGATATCTACATGTTTTATGCACACTTTATGTCATATTCGTGCATTTTCTGGAACTAACCTATTAACAAGATGCCGAAGAGCCAGTTGCTGTTTTCTGCTGTTTTGGTTTCGTAAATCCTAGTAATGAAATATTCTCGGAATTGGACGAAATCAACGACCAGTGGTCCTATTTTGCCACGAAGCTTCCGAAGACCGAAGAGGAGTCGAAGTGGGGCCACGAGGCGCCGCCACCATAGGGCGGCGCGGCCCAGTGCCCCGGCCGCGCCGACCTATGGTGTGGGGCCCTCGTGTGGCCCCCCACGTTGCCCCTTCCGCCTACTTAAAGCCTCCGTCGCGAAAACCCCGTGACGAAGAACCACGATACGGAAAACCTTCCGCAGACGCCGCCGCCGCCAATCCCATCTCGGGGGATTCTGGAGATCTCCTCCGGCACCCCGCCGGAGAGGGGATTCATCTCCCGGAGGACTCTTCACCGCCATGGTCGCCTCCGGAGTGATGAGTGAGTAGTTCACCCTCGGACTATGGGTCCATAGCAAGTAGCTAGATGGTTGTCTTCTCCTCATTGTGCTTCATTGTTGGATCTTGTGAGCTGCCTAACATGATCAAGATCATCTATCTCGTAATGCTATATGTTGTGTTTGTCGGGATCCGATGGATAGAGAATACCATGTTATGTTAATTATCAAGTTATTACCTATGTGTTGTTTATGATCTTGCATGCTCTCCGTTATTAGTAGAGGCTCTGGCCAAGTTGATGCTAGTAACTCCAAGAGGGAGTATTTATACTCGATAGTGGGTTCATGCCTCCATTGATACCTGGGACAGTGACAGAAAGTTCTAAGGTTGTGTTGTGTTGTTGCCACTAGGGATAAAACATTGATGCTATGTCTAAGGATGTAGTTGTTGATTACATTACGCACCATACTTAATGCAATTGTCCGTTGTTAGCAACTTAATACCGGAGGGGTTCGGATGATAACCTCGAAGGTGGACTTTTTAGGCATAGATGCAGCTTGGATGGCGGTCTATGTACTTTGTCGTAATGCCCAATTAAATCTCATTGTACTTATCATGACATGTATGTGCATTGTTATGCCCTCTCTATTTGTCAATTGCCCGACCGTAATTTGTTCACCCAACATGCTTTTATCTTATGGGAGAGACACCTCTAGTGAACTCGTGGACCCCGGTCCATTCTTTTATACTCGAAATACAAATCTGCCGCAATACTTGTTTTTACTGTTTTCTTGCAAACAATCATCTTCCACACAATACGGTTAACCCTTTGTTACAGCAAGCTCGGTGAGATTGACAACCTCACTGTTTCGTTGGGGCAAAGTACTTTGGTTGTGTTGTGCAGGTTCCACGTTGGCGCCGGAATCTCGGTGTTGCGCCGCACTACATCCCGCCGCCATCAACCTTCAACGTGCTTCTTGACTCCTACTCGGTTCGATTAAACCTTGGTTTCTAACTCGAGGGAAACTTGCCGCTGTGCGCATCACACCTTCCTCTTGGGGTTCCCAACGGACGTGTCAATTACACGCATCAAGCAAATTTCTCGGCGCCGTTGCCGGGAGATCAAGACACGCCGCAAGGGGAGTCTCCACTTCCCAATCTCTTTACTTTGTTTTTGTCTTGCTTTATTTTATTTACTACTTTGTTTGCTGCATTATATCAAAACACAAAAAAATTAGTTGCTAGCTTTACTTTATTTACTGTCTTGCACTCTATATCAAAAACACAAAAAAATTATTTACTTGCATTTACTTTATCTAGTTTGTTTTATTTACTACTGCTAAAATGGCCACCCCTGAAAATACTAAGTTGTGTGACTTCACTAGCACAAATAATAATGATTTCCTATGCACACCTATTGCTCCACCTGCTACTACAGCAGAATTCTTTGAAATTAAACCCGCTTTATCGAATCTTGTTATGCGAGAGCAATTTTCTGGTGTTAGTTCTGATGATGCTGCTGCCCATCTCAATAATTTTGTTGAACTATGTGAAATGCAAAATTATAAAGATGTAGATGGTGATATTATTAAATTGAAATTGTTTCATTTCTCATTAAGAGGAAGAGCTAAAGATTGGTTGCTATCTCTGCCTAAGAATAATATTGATTCATGGACTAAATGCAAGGATGCTTTTATTAGTAGATATTATCCCCCTGCTAAAATTATATCTTTGAGGAGTAGCATAATGAATTTTAAACAATTGGATAATGAACATGTTGCTCAAGCTTGGGAAAGAATGAAATATTTGGTTAAAAATTGCCCAACCCATGGATCGACTACTTGGATGATCATCCAAACCTTCTATGCAGGACTAAATTTTTCTTCGCGGAATTTATTGGATTCAGCTGCTGGAGGTACCTTTATGTCCATCACTCTTGGTGAAGCAACAAAGCTTCTTGATAATATGATGGTTAATTACTCTGAATGGCACACTGAAAGAGCTCCACAAGGTAAGAAGGTAAATTCTCGTTGAAGAATCCTCTTCCTTGAATGATAAGATTGATGCTATTATGTCTATGCTTGTGAATGGTAGGACTAATGTTGATCCTAATAATGTTCCGTTAGCTTCATTGGTTGCTCAAAATTCTAGGCCATATCCTGCTAATAGTAACTCTTATGGTAGATATGTTTCACCTAATGAGGAAAAGATGTTAGAAATTGAAAGATCCACCAAGAGCTTTATGCAATCACAATATGAGCAAAATAAATTGTTTACTAAAACTATGAATGAGCAATCTACCTTGTTGAAGAATATAGGAAATCAACTTGAAAATCTGAATATGGAGATTTCTAGGTTGCAAACTAAACTTGCAAATGCTCGAAACCCGAATCTCATATGTCTTGCGCGTCACAATCTTCTTTAATTAATAAAATGGCTGCTAAACCTGAGGATATTGAAAATAAAATTGTTACTACAGCAAATGCCATCCAAGTTAGAATTAATGAGAATATAAGATTAATGGCTGAACTGCGTGCTAGGTGGGATAGAGAAGAAAATGAAAAACTAGCTAAAGAGAAAAATGTAGCTAAAGTTTGGACTATTACCACCACTAGCAATGCTAATGATTCACATGTTGCTGCACCTCCTACTATCAATAATAAAATAATTGGTGTTGGCAATGTTTCTACTCCTAGTGCAAAGCGCGCAAAATTACTCGAAACCGCTAAAACCGCTGAAACCGCTCGTGATAAAACCGCTGAAATTTTTTCGAACCTTGGGGATGATAATCCCATTGCTTTAGATTGTAATGATTTAGATTTTGATGATTGCCACATCTCTGAAGTTATAAAGTTCTTACAAAAACTTGCTAAGAGTCCCAATGCTAGCGCTAGTAAACTTGGCTTTCACAAAACATATTACAAATGCTCTCATAAAAGCTAGAGAAGAGAAACTAAAACTTGAAACTTCTATTCCTAGAAAGCTAGAGGATGGTTGGGAGCCCATCATTAAAATGAGAGTCAAAGATTTTGATTGTAATGCTTTATGTGATCTTGGTGCAAGTATTTCGTAATGCCTAAAAAAGTCTATGATATGCTTGACTTGCCACCATCGAAAAACTCGTTATCCGGATGTTAATCTCGCCGATAATGCTAAAAAGAAACCTTTGGGGAAAGTTGATAATGTTCATATTATGGTTAACAATAACCTTGTCCCCGTTGATTTTGTTGTCTTGGATATTGAATGCAATGCATCTTGCCCCATTATATTGGGAAGACCTTTTCTTCGAACCGTTGGTGCTACTATTGATATGAAGGAAGGTAATATTAAATATCAATTTCCTCTCAAGAAAGGTATGGAACACTTCCCTAGAAAGAGAATGAAGTTACCTTCTGATTCTATTATTAGAACAAATTATGATGTTGATGCTTCATCTCTTGATGTTACTTGATATCCACTTTCCGCGCCTAGCCGAAAGGCGTTAAAGAAAAGCGCTTATGGGAGACAACCCATGTTTTTACTACAGTATTTTTGTTTTATATTTGAGTCTTGGAAGTTGTTTACTACTGTAGCAACCTTTCCTTATCTTAGTTTTATGTTTTGTTGTGCCAAGTAAAGTCTTTGATAGTAAAGTAAATACTAGATTTGGATTATCGCGCAGAAACAGCATTTCTTTGCTCGTCACGAATCTGGGTCTACTTCTCTGTAGGTAACTCAGAAAATTAAGCCAATTTACGTGAGTGATCCTCAGATATGTACGCAACTTTCATTCCATTTGGGCATTTTCATTTGAGCAAGTCTGGTGCCCTAATAAAATCCATCTTTACGGACTGTTCTGTTTTGACAGATTCTGCCTTTTATTTCGCATTGCCTCTTTTGCTATGTTGGATGAATTTCTTTGATCCATTAATGTCCAGTAGCTTTATGCAATGTCCAGAAGTGTTAAGAATGATTGTGTAACCTCTGAACATGTTAATTTTTATTGTGCACTAACCCTCTAATGAGTTGTTTCGAGTTTGGTGTGGAGGAAGTTTTCAAGGATCAAGAGAGGAGTATGATACAATATGATCAAGGAGAGTGAAAGCTCTAAGCTTGGGGATGCCCCGTGGTTCACCCCTGCATATTCTAAGAAGACTCAAGCTGTCTAAGCTTGGGGATGCCCAAGGCATCCCCTTCTTCATCGACAACATTATCGGTTCCTCCCCCGAAACTATATTTTTATTCCGTCACATCTTATGTACTTTGCTTGGAGCGTCGGTTTGTTTTTGTTTTTGTTTTGTTTGAATAAAATGGATCCTAGCATTCACTTTGTGGGAGAGAGACACGCTCCGCTGTAGCATATGGACAAGTATGTCCTTAGGCTCTACTCATAGTATTCATGGCGAAGTTTCTTCTTCGTTAAATTGTTATATGGTTGGAATTGGAAAATGCTACATGTAGTAATTCTAAAATGTCTTGGATAATTTGATACTTGGCAATTGTTGTGCTCATGTTTAAGCTCTTGCATCATATACTTTGCACCCATTAATGAAGAAACGCTTAGAGCTTGCTAATTTGGTTTGCATATTTGGTTTCTCTAGAGTCTAGATAATATCTAGTATTGAGTTTTGAACAACAAGGAAGACGGTGTAGAGTCTTATAATGTTTACAATATGTCTTTTATGTGAGTTTTGCTGCACCGTTCATCCTTGTGTTTGTTTCAAATAACCTTGCTAGCCTAAACCTTGTATCGAGAGGGAATACTTCTCATGCATCCAAAATCCTTGAGCCAACCACTATGCCATTTGTGTCCACCATACCTACCTACTACATGGTATTTATCCGCCATTCCAAAGTAAATTGCTTGAGTGCTACCTTTTAAAATTCCATCATTCGCCTTTGCAATATATAGCTCATGGGACAAATAGCTTAAAAACTATTGTGGTATTGAATATGTACTTATGCACTTTATCTCTTATTAAGTTGCTTGTTGTGCGATAACCATGCTTCTGGGGACGCCATCAACTACTCTTTGTTGAATATCATGTGAGTTGCTATGCATGTCCGTCTTGTCTCGAAGTAAGAGAGATCTACCACCTTAATGGTTGGAGCATGCATATTGTTAGAGAAGAACATTGGGCCGCTAACTTAAGCCATGATTCATGGTGGAAGTTTCAGCTTTGGACATATATCCTCAATCTCATATGAGAATAATAATTGTTGCCACATGCTTATGCATTAAAGAGGAGTCCATTATCTCGTTGTCCATGTTGTCCCGGTATGGATGTCTAAGTTGAGAATAATCAAAAGCGAGAAATCCAAAATGCGAGCTTTCTCCTTAGACCTTTGTACAGGCGGCATGGAGGTACCCCATTGTGACACTTGGTTAAAACATGTGTATTGCGATGATCCGGTAGTCCAAGCTAATTAGGACAAGGTGCGGGCACTATTAGTATACTATGCATGAGACTTGCAACTTGTAAGATATAATTTTCATAACTCATATGCTTTATTACTACCGTTGACAAAATTGTTTCATGTTTTCAAAATAAAAGCTCTAGCACAAATATAGCAATCGATGCTTTCCTCTTTGAAGGACCATTCTTTTTACTTTTATGTTGAGTCAGTTCACCTATCTCCCTCCATCTCAAGAAGCAAACACTTGTGTGAACCGTGCATTGATTCCTACATACTTGCATATTGCACTTGTTATATTACTCTATGTTGACAATTATCCATGAGATATACATGTTACAAGTTGAAAGCAACCGCTGAAACTTAATCTTCCTTTGTGTTGCTTCAATACCTTTACTTTGATTTATTGCTTTATGAGTTAACTCTTATGCAAGACTTATTGATGCTTGTCTTGAAGTACTATTCATGAAAAGTCTTTGCTTTATGATTCACTTGTTTACTCATGTCATTACCATTGTTTTGATCGCTGCATTCATTACATATGTTTACAAATAGTATGATCAAGGTTATGATGGCATGTCACTTCAGAAATTATCTTTGTTATCGTTTTACCCGCTCGGACGAGCAGTAACTAAGCTTGGGGATGCTGATACGCCTCCGACGTATCGATAATTTCTTATGTTCCATGCCACATTATTGATGATATCTACATGTTTTATGCACACTTTATGTCATATTCGTGCATTTTCTCGGAACTAACCTATTAACAAGATGCCGAAGAGCCGCTTGCATGTTCTCGCTGTTTTTGGTTTCGTAAATCCTAGTAACGAAATATTCTCGGAATTGGACGAAATCAACGCCCAGTGGTCCTATTTTGCCACGAAGCTTCCGAAGACCGAAGAGGAGTCGAAGTGGGGCCACGAGGCGCCGCCACCATAGGGCGGCGCGGCCCAGGCCCCGGCCGCGCCGACCTATGGTGTGGGCCCTCGTGTGGCCCCCCACGTTGCCCTTCCGCCTACTTAAAGCCTCCATCGCGAAAACCCCGATGACGAAGAACCACGATACGGAAAACCCTCCGAGACGCCGCCGCCGCCAATCCCATCTCGGGGATTCTCGAGATCTCCTCCGGCACCCCGCCGGAGAGGGGATTCATCTCCCGGAGGACTCTTCACCGCCATGGTCGCCTCCGGAGTGATGAGTGAGTAGTTCACCCTCGGACTATGGGTCCATAGCAGTAGCTAGATGGTTGTCTTCTCCTCATTGTGCTTCATTGTTGGATCCTTGTGAGCTGCCTAACATGATCAAGATCATCTATCTCGTAATGCTATATGTTGTGTTTGTCGGATCCGATGGATAGAGAATACCATGTTATGTTAATTATCAAGTTATTACCTATGTGTTGTTTATGATCTTGCATGCTCTCCGTTATTAGTAGAGGCTCTGGCCAAGTTGATGCTAGTAACTCCAAGAGGGAGTATTTATGCTCGATAGTGGGTTCATGCCTCCATTGATACCTGGGACAGTGACAGAAAGTTCTAAGGTTGTGTTGTGCTGTTGCCACTAGGGATAAAACATTGATGCTATGTCTAAGGATGTAGTTGTTGATTACATTACGCACCATACTTAATGCAATTGTCTGTTGCTTAGCAACTTAATACTGGAGGGGGTTCGGATGATAACCTGAAGGTGGACTTTTTAGGCATAGATGCAGCTGGATGGCGGTCTATGTACTTTGTCGTAATGCCCAATTAAATCTCACTGTACTTATCATGACATGTATGTGCATTGTTATGCCCTCTCTATTTGTCAATTGCCCGACCGTAATTTGTTCACCCAACATGCTTTTATCTTATGGGAGAGACACCTCTAGTGAACCGTGGACCCCGGTCCATTCTTTTATACTCGAAATACAAATCTGTCGCAATACTTGTTTTTACTCGTTTTCTTGCAAACAATCATCTTCCACACAATACGGTTAACCCTTTGTTACA
>NC_061508.1:209952200-210017728 GCF_022539505.1 Lolium rigidum
AACGGAGTTAATCCGAAGAGCAAAGAAGCGAGCAAACGTCTCACGAGTGGGACGAATGCCGATATAGGCCTCCATGAAGGTGGCGTAGCAAGAGAGGTAGAAAATGGCGTTGCCGGGAAGGTGGTGAGGTTGGAGTTTGTAAAAATCTAAAAAGGAGCTGAAAAAGGGAGAGGCAGGAAGGCCGAAGCCACGCTCAAAGTGAGCTAGAAAGACAACATATTCGTCATCTTCGGATCCGGTTCGATTTCGTCATCCGGAATCCGGCAGGAAACTCCTTCCGGAATCCGTCGAGACCGGTATAACCAATCTATTTCAAATTGGGTGACACTGGAACCCATCCAGGCTCCGCGGGTAATTGGCGAAGGCTCCTCACCGGAAGATTGGCTGGAGCTGCTGGAGGTTGCGCTACCGGAAGCTTGGCTAAAGCTACCGGATTCTAGGGGGCCACCGGACTCTTGGTGGCTACCGGATTCCTGCTGGTAGCCGAATTGGTTTCCATCGGGTCGAGAGCCGTGGATTCGCCGGGAGAGGGTCTACGGCGCTTGAGAGAAAGGGAGGAAGAAGATGCAGAGGTGGACTCCTCGCCAGACATTGCGAAGAGAAGCGAAAAAACACGAATCCCAGACTTGGACCCCGCGTGAAGATCTACGAGTAAGAAGAAAATCAAGGAAAAAGAGGAAATAAGAACACCAAACGCCCAAGATCTGGAAGGCAACCGGAGGACAAGTGAAGCAAGATCGGTACCTACCTTAAGCGGCGGAGTCGCCGAAGGAGTCGTTTGCCGGCGGCGGAGTGGACTCGTGGACCGCCGGAGAGCACCGTCGGCGGCGAGGCGGAGAAGCTCGCAAAGAAACGCGAGTGCGGCGGGTACGACGGTGGTTGCTGCAGAAGATCTCCGCACGACGAAGTCCAACGGGGAGCGGCGCGAGCTCGCCGGGCGCCGGCTTGAACGGGCGACGGCGAACGGAAAACGGCGGTGGCGCAAAGGCTAGGAGCTCGTGCGCAAGGGAGGAGAATGCGAAGAAGAAGAAGAGGAACGGGCAGTTGCGTTTATATAAGAGAAAGAAAGTGGGCGGGGAACCGCCGGGCCGCGGCGGTTCGCCTCGCGGCCCACGACGGCTCGTGCCTTGGGCCGCCACGTGGCGAGGGAGTACACGCGAAGAAGCGCGGAGCCACACGGAGGCGCACACGGGACTGCGAACAGGTAGTGGGATCAGCTGCGGTGCATTAAATGAGCGCGCGAGAGTCGAAGGGAAGTGACCCCTGACACTGGCGCGTCAGTCACAGTGCGCATGTCTCTGTCAGGCGCGAGGCCCAAGATATTCTCGACTTCGCCGAGGAAGCAATAAAGACACATGATACCGGACAATAGAGATGCTGGAACAAGCTTTGCAAAGAAAAGAAAAAGAACAAGGGTAAAGGTGCGGGAACTAGGCTCGGGACATGAGTACTTAAACCGGTATCCGAGGAAAATAAGAACCTGGCATGGCTCGTAGGATAGAATCCTCCGAGGCTATACCAGCTTCGGGGACTAATGTTGGGGGGATGACCCCCGGTATGCCAAAGGCATGCCAAACCGGATGGCTTGTGCCATCAGGATACCGGTTTAATGTTTATACCGGAGCTCGAGGTTAAGAGTTTAGCTAAGTGGAGCTAAGCCGGAATCCCCAAGAGGGGTATACCGGAATCCGGTAAAGAAGATACCGGAAAGGAGAGCACTGTCGGCAGGACTCGGTCAAAGATTCTCTCCGGAGCTAGAAGACAAGATGAGCTAAGCAAAGTGACTTTTGACGAAGGGCCGACGATAAAGAGAAGGGTGATGGTCAAAGAAGCCGGAGGACGTCGGCGCCCCGATTAAAGAGGACTCCGGTGTCATCTATGATTAAAGTAGCTTTGTAAAGTAGTTTGTCTAGTCAAAGATGCCATTAGGGTTTCTTCCGTTGTAAGCCACCCTCTCCCCTATATAAGGAGAGGGGGCAGCCCTTCTTCACGGGCAGCGGGCAACAGTGTAGCACGTAGCGAGACCAAAGAGAGATCCGTGTACTCGAGAAACTTGTAACCATGTTGAGATCAATGAAGCTAGCGATCTAGTAAAGGGTTCTTCCTCTTGTCTCTCTTCTTGCATACCGGCCTTTGGTTGTGTTCTTGAGGAAAGCATCCGGAAGTTCTTCCCATCTAATCGCAAACCCTCCCCCGAATCCTCATACGTCCATTCGGCCCCAACTTAAGCCATCCTATGGCATCTGCTCGTTCACCACGACGACAAGCAGGGGAAGCAATTGACCTACATTCGTGTTGCTTATTGTCCAGCGAGAGCTTGAGCCCGGACACCGCGGAGATCACAGAGCAAGAAGAGGACATCAGGCAGGCTGTACCAATGCAATAACAGGAAGGCAACTAAATCTGTGGGGGAGGAGGGCGCCGACCGGAGACGGTAGGGGTGAGCACGCCGTCGCCGATGACCATGCAGGTCCCGAGGAGGGCGAGCAGGAGCAGCAGCCTCTCGCGGGACCCCCGTGCCGCTCCGTGGCGGCGCGCACCCTCGAGAGTCGGAGCGCCGCGCCCTCGCGTGGTTGCACGGCGAGCTCGCCGCCGCCGCCCGGGAGGAGGCCGGCACGGACGCGGCGGCAGATGAGGGAGTAGAGCGCGAAGGTGCCGCCCTCGCCGTGGTCGTCGGTGCGGAGCACGAGGAAGACATACTTGATGAGCGGGATGAGGGTCAACGTCCAGAAGACGAGGGAGAGCACGCCGTAGATCTCCTCGTTCCCCGCCGAATGCTCGATGTCCCCGCCGGCGAAGGCGCTCTTGAAGACGTAGAGCGGCGCCGTGGCCACGTCGCCGTACACCACCCCGAGGCTCTAGTACGCCAGCAGAAGCTCCGCGCTCCACGGCCGCTGCGAGCGAGCAACCGCCGCCAAGAAACCAAGAAACCGTCGTCGGCCGCCGTGGAACCGAGAACCGCACCAGAGATCGAAATCTTGCACACGGCCGGCGGCGAGGCAGGATTTCGCGGCGACGCGGTTTGAAGGTCGATTGGAGGCGAGTTGGCGAGCGATTCGGCAGGGCTGCGGTGGTGAGCTCGGGGTGGGTCGGTAGGCGGCCAGGATGGAGCGCCAGAGCTGGGGCGAGGTCGTGGGGAAGGAGGGCAGATGCGGCGTCGATCTGGTCTAGTGGGGCGCGCTAGGGGTCGAGGGGAGGAGGGCGAGCGGAGGAGATCGAGAATGGATCTAGAGTCGTGGGTGTGTGATGTGTGGGTGCGGTGAGGGTTGGATCGTGTGGCTGGTAGGTGGGGAGGTGGAAGGGGTGGTACCGCCGGCGTCCTCAAAGTGGGTTGGCCAGCGTAAGGCCCGCTACCCCCGAGCGTTATTGGACTGAATTCGCCGGCGGTAAGGTCAGGCTGGACGAGAGGCCCCGCGGCCCAATATATCGCCGGCATCTTCAAATCAAACTCGCCGGCGGTAATGCATGTACCCCCGGCATCTTCCTTTCGATCTCGCCGGCGGTAAGTTTAGGCCACCCTGGAAGGCCTTACCGCCGGCACCTTCAAATCGAACTCGCCGGCGGAAAGGAGTGCGGCTATAAGCCTTTTCCTAGTAGTGTGGAGGCAACGTCAGGGGCTCGCCGGAGCTTCGTCGGCGGCGGGAGTCTACGGAGAGGGTGGCCGGCATCAAGGTGTGAGGAGGAAAACAGAAGAGAGGGAGGGGGAAAAGATGTCCAGGGGATGCAGAAGCTCACCCTCGATCTCAAGGTGTCGATGGCTGGAACGGAGGTGGACGGAGGCCACCGAAATCGACGAAAATTGATGTCAGAAGCGGAAGGGGAACGGCGATCGTGGCGACGATTTGGGGCACCCGGGGTCGATTACTTGCATCAGGAGGTGGAGGGAGACGAGGCGCACCCTACGGTGCCCTCGGAACATCGAGGAGTGGATGGTTGCAGCGACGCCATGGCGAACCCGTGATGGTGGTGTTCTCGGTGGCTTGCGGAGAAGAAAAAGAGGAAGGGAGGGGTGGTCGCTGGCGGCGCGAGGGAGAGGGAAGAAAGAGGAGGAACCAGGGTTTTGGTGTGGTGCAGAGAGGGGTTAAAAGGGGGAGGGGAGCAGGTGAGGAGGAGGTGGCGACGTGGATGGACAACGACGGGAGAGCACTCACGCTCTCCTCGTGAGCTCGGTGACCTGTAAAGGTGAAGACGACAGCGGAGGGGGTCGAAGGGGTATGCGGGCCAGGAAGTGTTGGGCCAGAAGAGAGGGGAAGAGGGGGAGCTGCGGGCTGGGCTGGGAAAAAAAAGAGGGGAGAGGTGGGCCAGAGAGAGAGAGAGAGAGGGCCCAGGAGAGGGGGAAAGGTTAGATAGGGTTTTTCTTTTCCTGTTTCCATTCTCTTTTCATTCAAAACATTTGAGTTTCAAATAGAGGTGAGTATGAGATTCAAAAATATTTACCGCTCCCATCCCGCTTCTTCCTTCTTCTGCTCCACCTCCCCGAGGGCCGGTTGGCCCCTCCCTTCTCCTCTCCGGCGGTGGCCGGCGACGAGACGGTGAGGGACCCCTCCCTGTACAGTTTTAGACTAGACTTTGTTCTATGTTTCGGCGTCATGCCGGTGTCTTGGAGCAGCGCGCCGGAGTTCGGCCAGATCTGGCGCATGTTTGGGCTCCCCTTTGTTGTGTTGATGCTCTGGAGGTTGGAGATCGACGCCGCGGAGTGGAGCATAGGAGTCTCCTTCAATAAGGCCGTGGTTCGTGGAGCTCCGGCTCTGGCTGGCTATGCTCTTGCTGGTCGCTATGGTGGCGAGCGGTGGAGCAGGCTTGACGGAGCAAGAGCTTCTTGGGAAGTTCGGTTGTCTGCGAGGTGGAGTTCTAGCGCGGCAGCGGGGATCTGCCGCTGTGATCTGGGGCCGGTGAGGCGGCCGCTCCACTTAATTTGTGGGAGGAAATCCTCGGTGGCAGTTTCGCCATCGAATGCTCTAGCTGAAATGCAGCTTCTCCCACCTTGGATGCTGGCAGCAGGTAACTACAATCTCAGCTTGTTCTGCTGGCGCAAGGAGATGTACAACCTCCAGGTCCTCGTGCCTTGTTGGAGGCCCTTTGGCTCCGGGACGGTGCGCTCCCGCCGTAGCACCCCAAGTGGTGGAGTCCCCGGTGGTGTCACGGTTGGCTGTTCTCGGATGCTTCGTCAAGACTGTGGTGGAGAAGGAGCTCGACGGAGGCTTGGTCTGGATTGCTTTTTCCTATTTTGGTCTAGGGCCTTCAGTGCAAATTCAAAGGGCCACAATGTAATTTTCTTTTTCCTTCAGGTCCTTCATGTCAAATGTAATCCACCGCTGTTGGTATGAATGCAGCAATCGGGGTCCTTCCAGGCCCCTCTTCCCGTTCAAAATTTTTTTTTGTTAAAATCTTTATTTTTATTTGTATCCAAAACAAAACACATTATATTTACAAACATTAATTATTGAAGAAGCTTAGTTATAAAATAGAGGGTAAGAGAGAGGGGTTAGGGTTTATTTTAAAAACCATATGAGAGATAAAATAAAATAGATAGGGTTTATAAGATAATTTTATTTAGTAAAAGCATGGATGAGATGATGCATGATGACAAGATGATGCACAAATAAATAACAAGCAAAATCTACTAGGGGTATATCTGGGGCCGTTACATAGCCCTTGCACGTCGGGTGGCTGTGGATAACCTCTCCATGCCCCATAGGGGTGCAATAATTATACCTTTAGATTCTTGTGGTCATGCCCTCTTCGTCTAATATTCGAACATCTGTTGTAGCACGGAACAACCATTTTTTTTATTTGCTGAAGTTTAAACAATGTGCCAAAAAGAGGGATAAATTAAACAAGGTAAACACTATCTATCATAGTCCGATGTAAAGGAAAACGTCGGACCGATCCGATGCCACCCATTCCAATTTCATCGCACGGCCGGCATGCATCAAGCCATCTCAAAGAAAAAACAATCGAGACCATTAATCTCGCATGTTGACCACCGTCACTCCCCGAAATTTCGGGCGGTTGGCACCTTCCCAAAATTCTCCGTCGATGAGCTCCTCCCAAAATCGATCTAATGCCGCCGCCTCTGCTCTCCCACCGTGCCCCAGCTCCACTCCCCACCTCGTCGCGCCGCCAATCCTCTCCCAACGGCGCAACCATCTCCCATCTACGTGGTTACCTGCGCCTTAACCTGGTTCAAGCCGTTCGTCGGCGCCGCTCCGCCGCGGGATCGAGGCGTCCCTAGCCGCGACCGGCCGGAGGTCTAGAGGCTACACACCGCACGAAGTTGCAGGCCGGACCGCCGGTGGGACGACTGTATGTAGACCGCACGGAGCAGCAGGCTGGACTGGGAGGCTACTTCCTTGAACAACTAACATAGGTATTTGCAACTGACCTCTGTTCCAATCTAGGGCTTAGATCTTTCTGAAGTTACACTGGTAATTATCATATAATACGCATCCACAAGACCAGTCCGTTAAGATAGTACTAATATGAAAGATAGTACTAATATGAAATTTATACTATTGGGATAGTGTATATGAAATTTTTGTGCTTCCGATTTAGATCTTTATGTTGAGATTATGTTGAGATGGCACTAATCTCTTGCTATGTGCTGCATGTGAAAGGGTATATGAAATTTATGTTCTTCCAATATGTATGATTTGGGATGGGATGGCACTAATATCACGCTTCAAAATAACCATGCTTCATACACTACAAGGGAAAGGCCTACCGCCGGCGAACCTAAATGGCCCATTGCCGGCGCACCATGAGCCCGCCGGTGCGAACGGGCCGGTGATAACTGTCCACTGCCGGCGCACCAGGCAGTGCGCCGGCGATAGGACGGATACTGCCGGCGCGCCATCGCTGATTCGCCGGCAAAGGAAAAGTTCCACCGGCGCACCGGCCAGCCGCGCCGGCGAGTAGTGCTTCCAGCATCGGCGCATGCCACGTGCGCCGGCAGTAGCTCATTTAGGTGCGCCGGCAATAAATTCGAAAATTCTTTTTTCAGCTTTTTTCCAGCATATTAGAATACATATTTGACAGAAGTATATATTTACAACACAGGTTCATATTTGTACAGACAGCACATGCAATATGAGAAGCACATAGAGAGTCAAGTATCATTTCGGTATCAATACACAAATACACAAGTCTCGTTCCGGAATGTTGATTCATACAACACATGTGCATATGCAACACCAAATGACTAAGTTTCATAAAGTTAGAAGTCTCGGTAGTCGTCACATGTGTCGTCATACACCTCACAATGTAGCTCCTAACCTAAACTACAATCACATAGAACATGAACAACATGGTCACGATGACCATCATCACGAAGGCCATGGTCTTCATCCGGTTCCTCCTCATGTCCCTCATCTCTCCCGCTAGATAACGGGCGTATCTTCCTTCCGCCTCCACCCTAGTGGGGTATCCCTTGTAGCCGTTGCCGCCGAAGCGGTGCACCTGTCTCCGACAGGTCCTCCCGATCGTCGTAGACTCCAGGAACCCTCCCCTTGTACACGACATATGTCGTCGGCATCTCCATGCACAAGACAAGTAAAACGTTAGTACCAATGCAATGAACAAGTGCCAACTCAAATAAGAGACAAGTAGTATGAACTAAATAGCATGTGCCTCATACTTTGTTGGTCGAAATAAATAATAACATACAGGGATGGGGTCGGTGAGGCTAGGTAGGATGCATAATAGATTGATATTTGTGGCCATCACACCAAGCCTCACCGGCCCCACCCCGGAGTGTACAAGTGACCGAACATTTTAATCATCGGCCAATGCAATTAAGAAGTGCGAACTCAAATAAAAGACAAGTAGTACGAATTAAATAGCGTGCCTCATACTTTGTCGGTCGAAACAAATATTAACATCCAGGGATGGAGTCAGTGAGGCTAGGTAGGATGCACAAGAGATTGATACTTGTGGCCGTCGCACCAAGGCTCACTGGCTCCACCCCCGAGTGTACGAGTGACCGGACATTCTAATCATCGGCGAACTCAAAATACGAGGCAAGTAATGCAAATAATTATTAAGCTATCTACGCCATAATCTTGAAATATATAGCCAAGTAAATGAAACAATAGACACATGTTCACATGCACATTCATACAACTAAATAAAAGCAACAAGTCGATTCTATTGGAATATATAGCAATTATTACAATACGGAAGTTCAAGGACATATCGTTCAAGCTTTAGCAAGTGTTCCCGTCGTAGGATCAGGTTGTACGCCTAGGGGGAATGGACGGCAGCCCTCAAGCGAGTTGAACGGCCTCTCATCACGCGACATCTCCAAGCGGAGTTCTATCTCGTCATTAGGTGGTAGACCGTAGCCGTAGAAGAACTCGCCGGACCTAGCGTTGACATCCTGCAGGATTACCGTGCAAATGAACTACCGGATGCGACCCCAGTTCTTTCTAATCTCTCTATCGGGGACATCCGCCATGTTTGCAAACCTGTTTCCGAGATTCTCCGGCAGCAACATGTCATCTGCGTACTTTATGTACTCCTGCATCCGAAGGATGGCGTACCACGCGTCCATCCCATTGTCTTGCGTCGGCCGCCCGAGGCAGGGGAAGTTGGTTGTGTGGGTTAAGACCAAGCCTCCTCGGGATTTCCTCTCTACTTTGAGGGGCTCGCCTTGTTGGCGAAGCCGGTGAGAGCATCATTGAGAAGGGCCCCGATGTGGGTGTAGTCTTTCTTGCGGTCCCTACCCGAGTCGAGATAGGCCGCATGCGAGTGTTGCGGGTGCACGACGATGAGGGTGCAGAACTTGTCTCTGCGGAAAACACACGGATTAACCTTTGGAAATGCAAATGGAGATATGGGATAGAATGGTGATGGGGGACTAGCGAGTGATTACTTACTCGGGGAAGTAAGGGATGAGAATGGTGCCCTTTTTAATGTTCGCCAGCATGAAATCCTCGACTCGCTGGGTGGCAATCGCGCGATCCCCGGCGTTGCGGATGATGCTCTCCCGCATATAGAAGGGGTCCATTATCGCGATGGTCGGCGTCCCCTCCTTAACAATCCGGGAAGACAAGCTAAGAGCAACTAGGCGAACCACACTAAAGTGGAGCGCTTGCATGCGATAGATGCCGAAGATGTCGTTGAACCGGATGAAGCACAAGTCCGCGGGGTACTTCTCGACGAAGTTCATGCCGGTTGGCACCTTCGCCACGAAGAGAGGGTAAGCGGGATCTTTTGATTTGAGAAGAATGTTCTCCACATGCTCGACAGGTCTCATGCAAGCTCCTCATATCCGGGGTGAGTTTATTCGGGACATGCTCCGGCAGGATCGGTTCACCCAAGTGATGCAGAGGTCGCCAATTGTTTGGCAACTTGTCAAGGAGTGGGACCTTGTCCTTGGATTTGGCCGCCGCCTTGTCTTTGGCGTCCTTCTTATTTGCACTCTTCCTCTTCTTGGGTTGTAGTGCTGGACCATCCATCGCCGTAGTGGCCGTAGCACGGAGTGTGTTTGGGCTCAGCATATTTTTGACGGCGGCGGTGGCGACCTCCTCAGGATTTTCCTCCTCGGCCGTTTCTTGAGAATCAAACAGCTTCTTGGAGCACACATATTTCAATGCCGGCGCATCCTCATGGACAACTTGTGAAGACGTAGGAATATCCCATTGGAAGTTCTCACGTTCGTATTCCTCGGCCTCCGGCGCAGCTCGGCCGTTGTGGTGGGGCGCCGACATCCGGCGCAGCTGGCCGTTCTGGTGGGGCGATGACCACCGGCGCCGCCGGGCCGTCGTGGAGGGACGCCGACATGTGGCGTCGCAAGGTGCTTGTCTTTGCTTGCCGTCGACCCCGAGTAGGTGTTGATCCGAATTAGGGTCTTCGGCCATAGCGATACCCAACCCTTCGGTGAGGCCGGATTCAACGGGCTATCGTCATCGGCACCATGCGGTTGATTAGGAGGAAACAAATCCTCATAGCCCGGTAACGCCCGATCCACTTCAACCCGGTAAACGTCATCCGCCATATCTCGTGTGTGCCACTTCTTATCCAGGGGCCGAAGGATGGACCCCTCGCGACGTCTTTGAGTTCGTCGTTTACTCTCATCGGGAAGGTGCATGGCGTTGAGTTAGCTCGCGAGAACATGTGTATGGCGTTAGAGAGAGGGCAAGGATGACGAAACTAATGTATTAACTTGATGTACACATTAGTTAATTACCGTGAGGGCATTGAGCTCGGCTAATGTCGACGGGCCGGCACATGCGGCGGTGGGCGTGCAAGTGACGGAGGGGCTGCTACCCGGCATGGACGGTGAATCCCTAGCACCAGCGACATTGCCGGCGGCCGGAGGAGTCTCCATTATAACATTGTCATTGCCGGCGGACGGCGGCGCCATCGAGTTGGTGTCGTCGAAGCTAACCACTTGCATTTTCGGGGGGGGGGGGGCCTTGTTTGCCACCCTCATACCACGCGTGTAGAGCGTCGAAATCTGCTTGGACTGAAGCGGCGACTTCGGCTTTGACTTCAGGTACGAGCGTAGCTTTGAGTTGCGGTACCGGTTGTGGTACCAAACCAGCTTGGACTTGGGCTAGGATTGAGTCCCTCATTTCCTCCGCCTCCCGCCGCTTCCTCTCACTGCGCGCATTTTTATCGGCCACGGACGACAAGCCGTAGTGACCATGCTTGTAGCCCGTACCGGCGCCGGCCACACGGCCTCTATGCGGCCTTCTCGTCGGTGAATGCTCATTAACGATGTTTAGCGCCCGTACGAGAGGCTTGTCCCGAGCTACCCTGCCCGTCGACGCCCGGGAGGAGGAGCCTTCGTCACATTGAGAAAGTCTTTGTGTTTCTTCTTCCTGCGGAAGAAACGCGAACCATTTAGAAATGTTGCTACTATTATATGAACGATACTTGATCTAATTAAACCGGTAAATTGCTTACCAGTTTTTTCTCCAACGCCGGGACCTTCTTGTCGTTCGTGAACCAAATTATGTCGGTTACGACCTTCGGGTCCGTGACAAGTTCCCCGGTTAGTTTCTTCTTATGGTACCGGGACCCGATGAATCTTCTTTCAAGCGGGTCCTTGTACTTGAGCCGAGGGTTCTCAATGCCGGCATTTACATACGCCTCGTCCTCCTTCGCCCAATAGGGCTCCTTTCCCTCGTACCCACGGCTCCCAAGGTTGTGGTTGCCGATGTTAAGCTCCCGCATTTCCTTCCCCCACAACTTGCGATTCTTGGTTGCTTGTAGCTCTTCATTGGCCACAAAAGCATCAAAGTCCGCCTGGGAGACATGCGGAAAGGCGGATTGGACCTCTTCGAAACCTTTGCCCTCGGCAATCGGCTTCCGCACCATGTACTTATAGGCTGTCGAGGTGTTTGGTGAACTTCGGGAGGGCTTGTGAGTTCACAATGTTGTTGGTTTGATGACTGGAGGCGTAGTCGCCTAGGAACTTGTATCGTGCGTGCAACCTCGCAATGAGCTGGGCTCGCAAAGGCGCTTTGCTCTCGGCTCGGAGGTCCGTCTCGTTGAGATTGACGACCTCTCGGAGGATACATGCCAGTTGGTTGCCGTACCCCTTGGCAACATCCTTAGGCTCCACCGGCAAACCACTGGCGGGGTCCACCTCTTTGACTTTGTCTCTGCCGGTGCCGACCGTGTTTTGGCGTCTTGCCTTCCGCGGCCTCTTGGAACCACTTGTCCCGGTGCCACTACTCCCGGCGGCGCCGCTAGGATCGTCGCCGCTTGTCTCGCCGCCACCCCGGCGGCGCCGGTTGCCTCGTCGCCGCTTGGCGCGTAGGTACTACCCCCGGCGGCGTCGCTTGCCTCGTTACCGCTTGGCTCCTCGCCACTACCCCCGGCGTCATGCTCCATCTCATGGTCCTCGTCGCCGCCAACACCGGCGGCCTCGGCATCCTCCTCCGTCCTAAAGAAGTGCCTATTGTAGTGCTCCTCTAATTCTTCTTGAGACGCCATGGTGGCTTGCACTAATAGAAGATGAAAAAGAGTTAGAATTCACGGAAAAATTCGGCATGACCTTTGCTAAAAATTGGTCATGCCGAGTGCTAGAATTGCCGGAACGGAAATGAATCGACATTCCGGCACTCAATAGCAACTCAATCCCTGTAACGTAAATGCAATTCACATATATGATACATAGCAAAATTTCAATTGATATAGCATTTGTGAACACTTGACAAGCATCAATTGATATAGCACATTTTTTCAAACCAGCTAATAGCACTTGTTCTTTTTTCAAACCGGAGAATAGCACATACCGCAACCTCTACTTCTATAGCATTTTAAATCCCCGGCACCTACCGAGAACCCGTGTAGTACAATAATTAGGCAACTCTGAATGCATCACCGTAACTCCGTCGATATCACCTGGTTGGACTATTCAAATCCTGGAATATGGTAGCGGAAAATCCCCATTTTTTTCTCAAAGAACAGATAGCAGTAGCGATAGCATGACCGGAGAGGCATTTGCTACTGCATTTCATCATTTGCTACCGCATTTCATCATTTAATTTCAAATATTTCAGAAATTAGTAGCAAGTAGCACTGCACTTCAAATATTTCAGCAATGAACTTAACCAAATGAACTAAATACCTAAGCAACATGAACTAAGCAACATTTTAATTTTAAACCAGTAGCTAAAAGAAGGTGAGCAATGGCATAGACAGCAGGACTGATAGACAGGTTGAACACAAGTGAGATAAATGTGCCATGTGTTCCACATTTGAGCAAAGTATGAACCTCCAAAATGAGGGCACCGAAACAGACTTAAAAAATTAAGTACAGCCTCGAGCATTTCGGTTACTCAAACACATCATTCAGTTTAAACGAGTACAAAATGCAACCTACAAACACCATTATAACTCACTGCAGGTTTGGGATAATTGGCCCAATCATTTGAATTTCATGTTTTATCAAAATGCTGCAAATAACATCAGTCTAACACACTTAGCATCTCGTAGTACCTATGCAATTTTCAAGCAAGACCCACAAATTTGACGAGTAAGAACCGTATGTAAACCAAAAGTGAAGGAACTAATGTTCCGGAACCGCAAATCAACAAGGAGACAGACAATATTCTTTCATTTAAATCGATTTCTTGCGTTAACTTCCACGGACAACAAATTTTCGTGTCTGTCCGAACTCAAGATGAGCTTAATTGTTTCATTTTCGACATGAGAAGATGCTCTGCAGCTGCTCAATTTCATTTTCTACAAGAACTAGAAAAATTAGTTTCAAACCCTACTCGCATTGTGTTTCAATTTCATTACTACAAGAACTAGAAACCGATGCTAAATGTAATCACACGAGCGAGAGAACTATTGGAGGATTTCGTTGAACAAAATTTCTTTGTTGGAGGAGAACCAAAGAGGGCAGGGGGGAGAGGGAAGGGAAGAGGGAAGGGGAGAGGGAACCAAACCTCACGGTGCCGACGTCCCCTCCTCCAACGGCGGCGGCGCCGATGTCCCCTACTCCAACGGCCGTGGTGCCGACGTCCCCGTCTCCAACGGCGGCGGCAACGTACGAGTCCTCTTGGTTCAGGGCTTCCGCGCGGCAGCGTGTATGGGGCAGGTGGAGGGGGATGCTGGTGGAGGGAGATTGTGAGGACGGAGGCGCTCGAGATCGAGGGTGGCGGCAATAGAGAAGCACGGTGGCGCGGTTAGCCTTCGTCTTGATTGGGAGTGGGGTGGAAGAAGGGTCGCGCGGTGCGGTTAAGTCACATGTATACCCGCACCCATGTTATTGCCGGCGCACCACTGCTTGGTTCGCCGGGGTACAACCGTACCTCGGCGAACCAAACGGTGGTGCGCCGGCAATAACATGGGTCCGGCTATACCTGGGACTTGTCCCCCAGCCCCTGGCTGGCCATTTCCTTTTCTATTTTACTTTTACTTTTTCTTCATTTCTTTATTTGTTTTCACTTTATTTTATGTTTATTTTCTTTCCCCCCAAATCCTATACAAAAATGAGTTATGCATTACAAAAAAATGAGTTATGCATTACAAAAAAATATGAGTTATATATACATACACAAAATATTGACCAACACAATATTAATTAGTCATACATAAAACATTGGCCATGACCATATGAGTAGTTATGAATTACACAAAATATGAGTTATAGATTGCAAATAAAGTTTTACATCATCGATTGAGAAGAGTGTTTCGCTTTCTTCTTGCTTTTCTTGCTCGTCGTTGAATAATTTAGCCCCGTGTCGTGACTTCTTCTTTTGAAGGGTCGACCGACCTCGGTAGCGTGGTCCTGCTTCTTCTTGTGGTGTATGTTGTCTCTTCGTCCTCGGATTCTTCCATCATTGGGTCTCCGACTTGTCCTTCGAAGTCTTCCTCGTTGGCGACTCCATCCATTCCGACGATGGTCCTCTTGCCTCTCCTCACGATAACACGGCTAGGCCCGGATGGGTCGGTTATGAAGAAGCATTGGTGCACGTGTTCCGCCGGTACCCATGGCTCATTCTCGCGCGGTGGCGTTCGTGGACTTTGATTTGTTGGCTTCGGGTAGAAACATGGTGGTGAAATACCGGTCTTCTTT
Organism: Lolium rigidum; assembly: GCF_022539505.1. NCBI lineage: Eukaryota > Viridiplantae > Streptophyta > Magnoliopsida > Poales > Poaceae > Lolium > Lolium rigidum. Next base: position 209,966,743 of record NC_061508.1, read on the forward strand.
CTCGACGCTCTTAGCCCATCCGATACGGAACATCGGCACTTTCTCCCCAGCGTAGCTAAGCTCCCGCATTTCCTCGATTCTTCCGTAGTATGTAGTCTTTACGTCACCCGTCCGAGAATCCATCGTTACCCACGAGTTACGGTAAACACTCGTTCTTGTCTTTTTCTTCCGTGTAGAATGTGTACCCGTTGATATCGTACGCTTGGTAAGTCATGATGTTGGGCGCGGGGCCATGTGACAAGGCCAATACTAGTTTATCCTTGTCGGAATCCATTGGTGGGGGATTAGCATCAATGTGGTCTTTGAACCGGCGTGCGAAAGAGGAGTTGTGCTCTCCGTATATTTCTGCTTCCGTCATCATCGGCTTGCCATCGTTCTCTATCATGGTTTTGTGCTCTTTCAACCAAGGATCGATCAAGTCAATGTGTTGTAGCGCTACTAAGTTGGCCCTGTCAAAGTCGGAAGTCCGACCGGACATGTGCACGTGCGGTTCCTTCCTTCCATTTTTGTGGCCTACTCACTCGAACCTGCGGAGGTGCTTGTTTTGAGGCAAACCAACGGGGTCCTCGATGTCTAGATAATTCGTGCGAAAGAGATGCACTCTTCGGTGAGCCAGCCACGTACGATGCTTCCATCCGGATGTGACCTGTTACGAACGTATCCTTTAATGACCCCATTCATTCTTTCAAACGGCATCATGTTGTGTAAGAATGCCGGCCCTAGATCGGCGATATCATCCATGATATGGACCAACGGATGGACCATCACGTCAAAGAATGCAGGCGGGAAGTACATCTCAAGCTCACATAGGATCACCACGATCTCTTCCCGGAGCCTTGCGAGTTTCTTCACGCTTATCGACTTCCGAGTTATGACGTCGAAGAAGTTACGGAGCCCGATCAGCGTTGCACGGACATGGTCATCCATTATACCTCGGATTGCAACCGGAAGAATCTGCGTCATCATCACGTGACGGTCATGAGACTTCATGCCGCTGAAGTTTCGTTTCTTGGGGTCCATGTATCCGCTTATTAGCCCGGAGTAACCAAAGGGCACTCGACTCCTAGAAGGCAATTGAAAAATTGATCGACCTCGGCCGGACTAAAAGTGAAGCGAGGAGGGGGACGAGTAATAGTCTGGCTGCTTAATCCTTTTGCGCTTCGACCGCCGTCCGCCTCCTCCTCCGAATGTCCCTCTTGGGCCGCCGGGATATGAAGCTCTTCCCCGATGCCCAAAACTTTCGTGTCGTGTCTTGCTTTCGGCCCATCTTTGGTCCGGTCCGGCATGTTGAGAAGAGTGCCAAGCAAGCTCTCGCACACGTTCTTTGTAATATGCATGACATCAAGGCGGTGAGGTGTATCGAGAATTTTCCGATACGGCAAGTCCCAAAACACGGACCTCCTTTTCCATACACCAATGAGCGGTGTCGTTTCCTTTTTCTTCTTCTTCTCTCCAGGCTTTTGACGAATCTTTCCCGGCGGAGGGCACTCCTTCCAACCTTTCAGTAATGTATCGATCTCTTCGCCGCTCTTCTTCCGTGGAGGTCCTCGGGGTTCATTTGTACCATCGAACGGATCTCCACGCTTTCTCCACGGGTCGGTCTTCGTAGCCACCTTCGATGCCCCATGTAAACTGTTTTCGAAGAGCCGGGATCCTTACCAAGCTGCAAAAACATCGTCTCTTCCATGCACTCGACACATGCCTTGTGTCCATGGCACACCCGGCACGAAATGTAATCGTATCCGAGGTAGTCCTGCACCGTCGTGATCAACGCGGCTCTCAAAGGGAAATATTCTTCCGCGACGGCGTCCCATGTATCTACCCCTTCCTCCGCCCACAACGTTTCAAGCTCCTCTTTTAATAATTCGAGATACATGTTGATATCGTTTCCGGTCGTGTCGGCCCTTGAATTAGCATACTCATCCGTATGTACTTCCTCTTCATGCACGAGCCAGGGCGGGAGGTTGTAGATCCATACAAACACGGGCCATGTGCTATGTGTGTCTGCTCGGTTTCCGAACGGATTGAATCCGTCCGTGCTCGCACCCAACCTCGATGTTTCGGGATCTGCCCCAAAACTTCCGAATTCATTGTCTAATGCTTTCCACCGGCTTGCATCCGAAGGGTGCGTCGACACCGGGTGCTCAATCCGCTCTTTATCATTCAACATTGCCTCCTTTCTTTCTGCGTGCCAGCGCATGAGCTTTGCTTCCTTGCGGTCCGCGTAGAACCGTTGAAGCCGGGGGGGGGCGAGCGGGAAGTACCACACAACTTTCCGAGGAGCTTTCTTCTTCCCTTTCTTGTACCGTTCAGCTTCACACACAGGACATTTGGTCTTGTCCATGTGCTCCTTGCGATACATGATACAGTCGTTGATGCCGGCGTGATACTTTTCGTGGGGTAAGTCGAGAGGGCACGTGATTCTCTTGGCCTCGGCTAGACTACCGGGACACGTGTTCCCGGCAGGAAGGAGATCTTTCACGTATTCCAGGATGTCGTCGACGCTTGTGTCCGTCCATCCGTATTTCGCCTTCATCTGCGAGCACATCGAGAGCTACTCTCAAGCGAGACTCCCCCAACCCGCGACCCGAGTCGTACAACGGAGTATTCGAGTCTATCTCGAGTTGCTCAAGCTTTGATTTCCGCTTGGCGCCTTTCGTCTTTTCGAGAAGCGGATCTTGAAGATGAGGGTCCCGCACGACTGAAGCTAGCGGCACCTCTTCGTCGTCGTCAAGGTTATTGTCGTCGTCAAGGTTATCGTCCTGTGCGACAAACTCTTCATCGTCATCAATATCATGATGCCCTCCTTCTTGCCGGCCATTATTACCACCTGCCGCCGTCGACCTCCACGCCATCATCACTCATCCATTGAGTGTGTCCATGCATGAATCCATTAGTGAGCAGGTGCCCCTGCAATTTGCCTGAATACGGGTCAAACCATTTCCCTCGTTTGCATCTCCGGCACGGACACAATACCTCCGTGCGTTTATTTTCATACATGTCGATGATCGCGTGTTTCGTATATCTCATCACAATGCTTTCACTCATCTCGATAACCATTCTCGCTCTGTATGGTAAGATTACATAATTGATTAGAACCATGCATCCGTCGGTAGTTTTCACGGAAAATTTCGGCATGACCTTCCTACACGGTAGGACATAGGAGCGCCGTAAATGTGCCGAAACGGAAACTTGAAGAATCAACATTTCGGCGCAACGTTGGCAACTCATTTTCAACGCCAACACACACACAAGCACAAGCACAACATATATATATGCCACACACGAGAGCTAGCTTTGCTTCAAATGTCCAACATACGTCGATTTCATTCCTTAATTTGTTCATTAATCACCTATTTGTTTGATATATTCGTCGATGAGATCGAGACGACGCGCCGCGACAATGGCGTATGGAAGCCGACTTTCTAGATCTAGATCTAGATTGAGCGGTCAATGCGGGATATTAGATCTAGATCTACATAGGGGGATGTGGGAGATGCATGTAGGAAGGGAAGATTTGCTCAAAAAATATGATTTTGTTTGGTCAAATTGGTGAAATTGAGGATAGAAATGGGCAAAAATGAGCTGGGTTGGGAGAAGGCTCGGGTTTGTGTGGAGGAGTGGAGTGGTAGTAGAGTGGGGGAGTGGTTGTTGAGCAGAAATAACTGCCCAGTTACCGCCGGCGCACCATGGCACGGGTGCGCCGGCGTAACATAGCTATTTCGGCTATACCACCCCCGAGCCGAGGCCCAAGTGTCATTGCCGGCGAACCGGCCAAGGCGTGCGCCGGCAATAGCGGTTTCCCGCCGGCGCACCCTCGGGCTGGTGCGCCGGCAATGACTCTTGGGCCTGGCCCGAATCGACCGCGGCCATGCCAAGTTTTTTCCCGGCGCGTCTTTTCGGCAGGTGCGCCGGCAGTAGGCTCTCATCGCCGGCGCGGCTGAAAATAGGTGCGCCGGCAACCATTTCCACCGGCGCATGTGCTAGGTGGTGCGCCGGCACCACTTGCCTCCACCTATAGCCATTTTCCTAGTAGTGATATGTACAATATGTTTCTTTCTTTAGTATGGATAGTTTGCTTCCTATAATCATGCTTCAGGCTTGTTGATTTTTGGTATGTCATTTTCGTTACCATTGTAATTTAAATATTATCCTCATGATACTAGTTACAACATTGATGCTTCCAAACCATTTATGTGTTTCTTCCTGAAAGTTTGCATAAATAGTACCATGCTTCTACCTTTCGTTAATTTGTTTTTCAAATTGTCAATAGCATCGTATTTTAAACATTGCCCCATGCTTCCTACTTTTTTTAATCATATATGTTGCTCATGGTTGAAGTGAACACATTTCAGATCACCTTTCTTTCCGAATGGCTGCGATCCTCTGGCTACAACTTGAGCATGAGATTGCGTTGGTCAACGTTTCTTTTGTGAAGCACCACCAGTGGGGCGAGCGACTTCTTCACGCTATTGGAAGCATACTAGTGTACTACTCTTAGTACCTCGTTGTTACAGGTCATCAATGAGCCTCTTATGTTCTCGTTGATGCGTATGTTCCATCGCTATGAGAGGTGGACGGCTGGCATTGTGTTGGACGACATAAACTCTCTGACTGATTCGTATTATATATAGAAGCAAATTTTAATATTTCTTGAAGCAAAAGTTATTTTAGTTGTAAGAAACATATGTCCTCCTTTTGGAAGCAATTATGCCCTAGGAAGCAATGATGATGGAAGCACACATTTGTTTCATTGAAGCTTATACTACTTTTGGAAGCAATTATATGCTCTCTTCAAACCAATGTTGGTAGAAACAAATGTTGTCACATTGGAAGCAAACACTATGTCCTTTGTAAGAAAATTATGTTTTTGGTTGGAAGCAATGTTAATATAAATGAATATTTGTTTCATCTTTTCTATATGGCGGAAATGAAATACTAGGAAGTAACAACCTCCAATTGTCTTGGAAGCAATCAAGTTGGGCAAGAGAAGCAAAACATTCTTCCTAGGAAGCTATATTAAGTTGTAGAAAATAAATTTTCAACGCTCAGAAATAAGAGTTGGATATGCCATACTTATCAAAAAAAGGATATTTTCCCAACAAAAGGGGGCTTCCAGTGCTGAATACAATGCTTCCCAGGTACAAAGCTATGTTGTTGTCACTGGAAAAAGTCGTAATTGGTTACAACTCATAATTTTCCAAATCGATCAGCTGAAAATAAGCTATTATTTTGGATAAACCGGACGTGCATCACGGTGGCAGTTCAGACGGAAAGCATGCAAGTTGTTTCATGTTTCCTGGAATCACGGTCGGGAAGGAATTGCGGAAAGAGCGAAGCGGGGCTGGTTGAAAATCGTACGACCGAGCTGCTTCCAATCCTACGGCCAAGCACAGGTCCGATCGGAAGCAAAATATCAGCATTTGATTCCTAGCGGTCCCCATTAAACAATGTTGTCTTCTATTTTCTTTATTTCGTGGCAATGCACGAGTATAGAGAGTTTTTTTTTTTTGAGGGGAAGTATAGAGAGTGTTCCATGTGAAAAACACTGGCAGGGAGAGGGGAAAAAATCCGACACGGCCTGACCAAGACGGACCCAACCAACAGCGCTTCCTTCCTCCGCCTCGAGGCCGCTTCTCCACCTGTCCGTGCCGTCTCTCCCCTCCCCCTCCCGTCCCGGGAACTCCAAGGCGACCTCCCCGGCCCAAACCCTCCACCGCCGCCAGCCAGGCACGACACCCACCGCTCCTCCTCCTCCTCCGCCTCCGCCGCCGCCGCCGCCAAATCGCGCGCCGCGAGGGCCGATCCCGCGGATATTCGCCTGGTTCCCGAGAGGTGCGCCTTTCTGCTGGGGTTCCCGTGCAGTGGCTTTCCCCCCGCCACGAGGGTTGTTCTTCTTATTTCGCTTGAACTTAGACGGCGCTGCTTGGTTGCCCGCTCCTGATTGGGACCTTCGCGGTCTGGGATCGGGCTGCGGTTGGATTTCGAGTCGTGTTAGGGCGTGGGGTTTGGTGTGTCTGAGATGGGAGATTGGTTGATCCGGCGGAGCAGGGGGCGCCCCGCTGCGTGATTCGGCCCCGCTGCGCGTTCGTGCAGAGTCCTCCCCGCTTTCCGGGGTTGAAATGGCATGTTCAGTCCACTCCGGTTCTCGATGTAGACCTAGCCTTCGTTTATCCTAATACTGCACTCACTTAGGGTTTGATTGATCCATTATTAGAGCTGAACTGATCGGCAAAGTGTCTCGAGTGAACGTTCTTCTGAGTTTAGATTTTTCTATAATTTACCAATTGATGTGTTGCTATAAAATAAACAATCTGGTATACGTTTATTCCTATTTATTAGATAATGCAGAGGAATTCTACATATGACCACTCGCAAAACGGTAAAGCATGCATGTGACGTTGTGGAGGGTTTCTCGCAAAAATAGCTCCTCAAACATTTGCGCGCTGTTATTCCTGTGCTGTGCCTCATTGCATGATATGTACTCAGCTGCAGTTTTGTGTGATCCTCTTGCAGGTCAAGTGAGAATAACTCGAGTAGCCTTTTCATGCTGTGATCTGATCTTTGTTCACGCATGCACAGTTTGTGATCTCAAGGACAGTGGAGTCCTGAAGGCACGGACGTGGTGCACATGCTTGCTGGCAGTATGAATAACGATAATGATAATGTCATTGACATATCGGATAGTGATTCTGATTTCGATTTTGATTTTGACTCTGACGATCCTGCTTCTCCAAATGTCGTACCTGGCGAGAATGGTGAAGGGAAATCAGTCATGTTTCAGGACGAAGAGAGTACTCCTTCATCTTCTTCTAGAACTATCAAAAACAGCAATGGCCAATACAGAACTCTGCCATCTTCATTTGCAAGTGCCATTGATGCCGAGAAAGCCCGTTATACATTAGGTTCGGGGGACAGGGCATATCCACGTTCAAATTCGCAAGTGTGGCCAAGGCACGATTCTGAAAGGGCCACTCTCTCTTCCAGCAGACGTGGTAGTGCAGGTTTGGCTGTTGATGCAAAGGACAGTAAAAATGGGATTCTTTCTCCATCTTTTTCCAATGGGAGCACATCAAAATCTACACATCCAAATGTTGCAAGTGAGACCCGCTTACTCCCATCACGGTTTATCAATGGAAATTCACAGAGAATGGGTGATAATAAGATGGGAACAAATGTTGCCAAGGAAATTGGGCAGCCTTCATCTTCAGGGTTCCCAAGCCAAAGCTCCTCTGTCAGTAACGCCCAGAAGGTTAACATGGAGGATGACGATGGTATGTATAACTATTCTCAGATTAGTCTAATTCAATCAAAAATTGTAAATGAATGCAGGATTTCTCCAGGAGCACTAATGTTTTTCCCTGTTCTAAATTGCCAGATGATGTCTATGTATATGATGGTCCCAGTTCACATAGGGTGCTGCCTTCATATCTTGCTAATAACACTCAACTTGCTAATATCAATGATATGCAAGCTCGTCCAAACCTAGAAAATAGAATTTTGGATTCGGAAGAGAGGGCAGTATATCAAGAGGCTCTTCAGGTATGCATCTTTTGGTCCATTGAGTCATAGATCACATACATTTCCTGCCCAGCTAATCATGTGATGCTTTTTCCAGAAGCAGTTACCTATAATAGATTTATTCTTCTTGGATGAGCTCTGTGAATTGCATTGTTGACTTGGCTTGATCGATTAGAATACAATTGATAGTATCTATCATTTATTTGTTATGTATTATCCAAGTTTGTCAAAACACAAAATCATACTCTGTAACGAGATGCTACTTTATGTGACATGTGCCATTGTTTCTTAAAGTATCTTTGTGAAGAAAAAACACAGGTTGTATCTGTTTTAGACTTTTAGTTTTGCATGGTATTATGCAATGTGCATGCTGATATTTATCTCCCCTTTCCTGTCGCACGGATTGAATCCTTCAGTGGACTTCTTGGTGCTTTACGCTTTCGTGAATGAAAGTTAGTCTATTCAATAACTCATTCATTTCTACATGTCCATCTCTCTATCTATAAAGTTGTCCGATACTTTGCAAATATGCTAGTCCAGCCTCCATTCTTCTCTACAGATCGTTGCATACTGTGCTAACCGTTTGATTGAATAAATATCAAACTTTTATAAATATAGCGCTACATTTTTTTTTATGTTAGTCAGAATAATTTGGTAATACATTACCATTGCATTTGCAGAGCTCCAATCTTCTCTAAAATTATTTCGTATTATTTTGTTGCATCCTATGTAAGTGCTAATTTTGACTTACCAATGAGGATATACATTTGCATGTTCTTATTTACCCGCCAATTAGGATTATATGTTATAGTGATAATCTATTTTAGCTATTGCCCTTACATCTGATTCCATATTTTGAGTAACATGGTTTCTGATATTTTATTATGCAGCATATTAGTCGGGATGGAACAGAGGATGATCTACCTGAGGGTGTCTTGTCAGTATCGCTGCTTAAGCACCAGGTACACCATCTTTTATATGATTGATGGTTTCTTTATTCCACTGGGCCATATCCCTCTAGTATCTACTGCGAGAGCACATGTAGAGATTTACATATTTATGTCTCTACACGATGCAACATTGTACTCCATATGATGTACTAACATGTACTCCCTCTGTCTACATATACAAGGCCACTTACTATTGTTATAAGTCAAACATGTTTAAGTTTGACCAAGTTTGTAGAAAAAAATCTCAACATCTATATCCAGTGATCATATTATGAAAACATATTTCATGATAGATTTAGTGATACTAGTTTGGTGTTGTAGATGTTGAAGTTTGGTCAAACTTAAACAAGCTAGACTGCAATAGGAATTGGCCTTATATATATGGATGCAGGGAGTATTAGCTTGCACTAATCCATTTATATGCATGGTAGACATTGAAAATGAATCAATGATTAAGTGGTAGTCACATTTAGGCTGCATTATCATTGCTTTAGGCACTGTACGACTGAGTGTTAAGGTGTGAAATCAAGATGCAAAACAAGGAAGATGATGAAAATATGCTAATCTCGAAGCATGGATCGATGCTAGATTTTGAGGTGGTTTAGTCGATGGGGTGTAGCAAACTATTTCTTTTGTTATGTACATTCCAATTATTTATTAGTTTCTTGTGTTCTGTATATGATCTTACTTAAGTACCTTTTCTGCTTGAAAGAAAATGGCATTAGCTTGGATGGTATCGAAGGAGAATAGCTCACATTGTGCAGGTGGAATTCTTGCAGATGATCAGGTTATTTCTGATTTTCTAACTTCCCACAACTACTTGCTTCTTATCATATTATTGTTCTCAAAGTTAAGTAGTTCTCTTGTAACAGGGTCTTGGGAAGACTGTGTCTACAATTGCCCTTATACTTAAACAGAGGATTCAACAGTCTAAGTTCATGCATGCTGATTCAGATCCTTTGAAATCCGAAGCACTAAACCTTGATGAAGACGATGAGGCAGTGGCTGTTGTTGATAAGGCAGAACAGTATATGCCCGTTGAACCCAAGAAAGAACTAGATGCTGGTTTATCTTCGACAGCAGCTAGTACAAGTGGTGTTAAACCATATATCAGTCACATGGATACTGTTCCGGATAGAGTGGTTGAAAGCAAAGTTGAACGCAAGAAGACTAAAACAGGCACATCATCTGCATCATCGACAATGAGATCCATGACAAGGCCAGCTGCAGGTACTTTAGTAGTATGCCCTGCTAGTGTTCTTAAGCAGTGGGCTAACGAATTGACTGACAAGGTCAGTGAAAATGATAAGTTGTCTGTGTTAGTCTACCATGGTGGTGCGAGGACCAAAGATCCAAGTGAGCTGGCAAAATATGATGTTGTTATCACTACGTACACAATTGTGGCGAATGAAGTGCCTAAACAGAATGCTGATGATGACCCAGATCAAAAGAATGGTGAAGAATCTTCTGCTGGTAATAAGAAAAAACAACCAAGCAAGTCCAAGAAAAGAAAGAAGAAACTTAAGGATTCAGATATTGACCTCAGTGGCCCAGTTGCCCGGGTACGGTGGTTTCGGGTTGTTCTTGATGAAGCTCAGACGATAAAAAATTTCCGGACTCAAGTGGCGAAAGGCTGCTGTGGACTAAGAGCGAAAAGGAGATGGTGCTTATCAGGAACACCTATACAAAATGCAATTGATGAGCTCTACAGCTATTTTCGTTTCTTGAAATATGATCCATATTCTACATATAGCTCATTTTCTACGATGATAAAGCACCCAATTGCGAGAAATGCAGCTCATGGGTATAAGAAACTTCAAACTGTGTTGAGGATAATTCTCCTCCGTCGCACGAAAGGTGAGAGGAAAATGTGTATTTACTGCATATATTTACCTGCAATTCCATATATGCATATATGTGGAAGGGATTACATATGGCTCGATGGAGTCTAGGTACTCATGTACAAATATGAATTGGATGACATTGCAAGCAAATGTAATTCCGACCATGGGATGTAGTATCTTTCATTTATACGGAAACTTGATGAGTTATATCTTATTCTGTATGTGGTAAGAACATATTTTGGGGATAGGATTCTCTGGTTCTGCTACTTCATAATCAATTGATATACCATGTTACCAGTGGAAAAACAGAAGCTTCGAGTTGCATGACAGACAGGATAGTAGGTTATGTGACTTGTGGTAATTTAGTTTGAAAAAACACTAGGGCACTTGTGTTAAGATTGCTAGGTACTCGTGTTCATTACCCTATACCTTCTTTTCTTTTCACCGAAAGCACTTCCCTAGGATTTCACATTGTATCACTTTCTTTGAAGATCTGCAAGCGCATGTCGACGTGACTATTTTCTATTTGCTCATAATCTCTGTTGATTCATGTTACTTTTTTATGTAGAAACTATGATAAATGGAAAACCGATCATAAACTTACCTCCAAAGATAATCAACCTGGAAAAGGTAGATTTCACAAAGGAGGAGCGAGCTTTTTATATGACACTGGAAGAACGTTCTCGGCAACAGTTCAAGGTTGGTTAAATCTTTATATTTAACTTTGCTGTTTGCCCATATACTTCGTCAATGTCCTTGGTGTATTATAATTGTGCACTATTTAATTGCTAAACTGGTAGCATGTTCCTTGTTTCCAGTGTCATATATATGTAGAATTTCGTTGTCGTGATCTAGATTTATAAGATGCTTGCTTTCCTACCTCTTTCCTCAGAATTTCCTTTTGAAATGTTCGTTTCTACAATTCTTCATTGTATTCACACCATCGTTTTACATCTACTAGGGAAGCTGAAGTGGACAATAATTTCTGAAACGTTGACATTCTTTAGATCAGCAGAAGCATTACATTTGCATCCCTTATGGGAACTAGATTGGAAGTGAAATTTATGACTGGTGATGTACTTGTCTATCCGTTTCAGGAATACGCTGCTGCCGGAACGCTCAAACAAAACTATGCCAATATCCTTTTATTGTTGTTGCGGCTTAGGCAGGCATGTGATCATCCTCTTCTTGTGAAGGGGCATCAGTCTGTATTTAAGGGCGATGGTTCTATAGAGGTGGCGAAGAAACTTCCCAAGGAAAGGGTAATAGATTTACTTGCAAGGCTGGAAGTATCAGCACTTTGTGCTGTTTGCCGTGTAAGTAATTGTATCTTTTGTCACTATTTAGAAGTTCACCTGTTCTTTCTTTTCTCTTACTTTCCCAACATGTGAGGTGTTATTTTAGAAAGTTATCACTTGTATGATCCATGTCCCTGTGAATCAAGTGCATCCAACCTTCATGGGTGGACATATCTCGGAAGTTATCATGGTTGGACTCAACCACGATTTGCACTAAGATATGCCTCCCCTCTCTTATTTCATGCTCTTGGCATAAGATTTTCTCATATAATGGAGTCGCTAAGGACATGAACCAATAAAGAATCGTAGCTGAACACATGAACTGGCTAAAGCCTACATGTTTTATGGGATCGTGCAAAACCAAGCTGGGCATTGCTCATCATGGGGGTCTTGCATCCAGGGCTAAAGTGCGGAGCCCAGCTGGAAATCTGGGTCAGGATGCACCCATTTTGCCATGATCTTTCTTATACAGTGTATGCAACAATGCAGTAACTTGACTAATTTATGCTGTGATGGTAGCTTATTGTTTTGCTCTTATTCTAATGGCTGCAATATTGCAACTCATGCTTTTTGCAGGACACACCTGATGATGCTGTTGTGACTATGTGTGGTCATATTTTCTGCTATCAGTGTATATACGAGCGGATAACAACTGATGAAAACATGTGCCCCTCCCCTAATTGCAAAAACATATTAAGTACTGAATCAGTATTTTCATCCGGGACATTAAAGATTTGTCTGTCAGGCAAGACTGACACTTATGCAACAGCAAGTTCATCAGCAAATGATGAGTTATCTTCTATCAGTCAAAGCAGTTACATCTCCTCAAAGATACAAGCAACTGTCGATATACTGAATAAGATAATTAACACACATGCCCTTACAGACAGTGATACTATAGAATCAAATCCAAGCCGAGTAGCCCCGGTTAAAGCCATCGTCTTCTCTCAGTGGACTGGCATGCTGGATTTGCTGGAGCTTTCACTGAACAGCAATCTTATACAGTACAGGAGACTAGATGGAACAATGTCCCTCAATTCAAGAGATAAAGCAGTGAAGGATTTTAACACTGACCCAGAGGTCTTTGTTTGCTCTTCTCTTTTACTACTTGTGGACCATCACCTGCTACTATTCTGATGGATGTCTTCATTTTTCAGGTTAGAGTTATGATAATGTCACTGAAAGCAGGTAATCTCGGTCTAAACATGGTTGCTGCTTGCCATGTAATTCTCCTTGATCTTTGGTGGAATCCTTATGCTGAGGACCAGGCAATTGATAGAGCACATAGAATTGGGCAGACTCGTGCTGTCACTGTCTCTCGTCTAACCATTAAAGAGTCGGTGGAAGATCGTATTTTAGCTTTGCAGGTAATAATATGCGGGTTTACTAGCGAATGTTTTTTGTTGGCATTTGGGACAAATAGGATTTCATAAGTATTTGAAGCTGACCTAGTGATTGTCTTGCCTGCATTTGTTAACAGGAGGAGAAAAGAGCCATGGTGAACTCTGCTTTTGGCGATGACAAATCGGGTGGCCACGCCAGTCGGCTTACTGTAGATGATCTGAGGTATCTGTTTAGGATATGATTGGGAGGAAGGCATGATCCCTTGTTGGGTTGCTAGGTTCACGAAGCAGTGACAGAATATATTTAGAGCTTGTAAGCTATTTCAAGGCGTGGTACAGTGGGAGGGCCCTATGTTCCTCCCTGCCCCGCCGTGGATCCAGTTTTGTCATACTCCGATGGGTCGTCGGAGGGCCAGTCTGCAAGCCTGTCTAGTGTAACTTATGTTCCTGAGGGAGCCGTCTAGTGTAACTGACGTACTACCCAAGATTGTAGGTAATTCTGGTATGCTGTGTTCCTAGTGATGACTGTAGATCTATGTATAGTGTCACTGTTCATACTCGGTATTTTCTATGTTGTGACATACTTCCTCCTTTCAGGTTTACAAGGCTCTGCAAATATTTCTGAGATTTATTTGACTAATAATATATGACCTATATGACATGACAATCATACAACAACAACCATAAAGCCTTTATTCCCGCATAATGCCTTTATTCCTGAACAAGGATAGGCTAGAGGTGAAACCCATAAAATTTTGTAATCAACTTATGGTTCTGGCACATGGATAGCAAGCTTTCACACGGTTTTTTCCATGGCTAGATCTTGTAATCAACTCATGGTTCTAGCACATGGATAGCAAACTTTCACATGGCTCTTTTCATGGTTAGTTCTGTGATGATATGGCATGACAATCATATATTCAGAAAGTATTATTTAGTATTATTTTCAAATAATCATTTGAGATATGTTTTTGTGACGTATAACTAATACACCTACTCTATGACTAAAATTGATAGTCAAAATTGTAGTACCAGCATGCGTGTGGGTCTTAGAGAGGGAATTGCAGATTTCACCACGGTTCCGCTCCATGTGTTGCACAAAACACAATTTGGACAGATTTTTTGCGGTTTTCATTAGGTATAGCTCTAATCTGGTGTGATTTTCACCACTTGGCCATATAATCGACCAATTAGCTTGGTTGACGGTAAAATAATAGTTGAGTCTTGCATGTGTATTAAAACTTAAAATGTTCAAAAAAATATTCTCAAGAAATTATGTTATTTTTGGATGCACTCTAGAATTTTATAGACTAAATTCTATATGTATCAGCAATTTTTTTTTTTACTTTAAAACCTACTTATATTTTAACACAAATACTTGTATCTCACTAGAATGATCATAGAAAAATAATTATACTTACAAAAATTATGATTTTTGGTAGATGCATTATAAGGCATGATTTACCTATTCATAAGTCGTTCATACATAAGTTATACCTTATAAGAAACCCAAAGGCCTTTTCGGTCCGATACGGTCAATACCGTGCCCGGCGTCCCGAGGCCTTCCCCAAGGTAAAGGTGGCGTACATGTACTACCATGACATGATCTTGAAAGAATTTATTGACCGAATTGTGGTGTCTTCGGCATTAACAATGGCGGGCAACGGCTTCAACATCGCAGTCGACATCGAGACCCAACCTGTTCTTCTAGGTGTATTTGCGTCCCAAACTTTCGGTTCTGTAATATTCGAGACGGCGCACGCGACGATAGCTGGAACTTTGAAATATACCATTTGAATGCGACGAGACAGACGTCGTTTGGGACACACGACTGGAGACCCTTTTTATATATTTTAAGTTTTAACTTTTTTGTACATTTATTATTGCATTGACATGTGATGTCCAACTATTGTTTTGCAGTCAACCGGACTAATTAGTTGATTAGATGACTAAGCGGTGAAAACCACAACAGATTAGAGCTACACTTGGTGAAACCGCAAAAAATCCATTCAAGTGATGTTTTGTGCAACATATGAAACGGAAGGTGGTGGAATCTGCAATTTCCGTAGGTCTTAGGATATGTTTGGTTTACAGCCACTACCAACCATACAAATGAAGGCTACAAGTTTAAGGCCAAAATATTGGCAATCTAGAATGGTTGTAATCCAAACAACAAGAGTGCAAACCAAACACACACCCTTATAAAGTAGCGCGTACATATCGCTGCCGTGTTGCCGATGCTGGCAGCCAAACATTTCCTTCTTCGATGGCATGTGGGCCAAGCAAGAAGCGGGTCCCGCGAACCAGTGTCCGTCGAGCTTCTGCGGTGGCTCGTCCAGCTATAAATTCCCTTCCCTCCTCTCGCCCCCACACTACCTCGCGTTCAAAATTCAAAATCGCAAACCCACCTCGCCTCCGCACGCAGAGCAGCCATGAGGAAGGCGAAAGCAACCGCGCCCGCAGCCGCCTCCAAGCCCAAGCCTAGGGCGAGGGCGAGGGCCAAGCCCAAGCCCAAGCCCAAGCCCAGCCCCGCCTCCCTCTCCTCCGGCACCTCGTCGCCGTCCGCCAGCAGCGACGACGCGTCTCCGTCCCCCGTCGCCATCGGCCGCGCAGGGGGCTTCCTCGCGCCCGCCTCGCCGGCGACGCCCAAAACCAGGTCCCCTCTCTCCGCGCCGGCATCCCCCTTCCCCGCGCCCAAGCCCGCCACCGTCGACGATCTGAGGGCCCTCGCCGCGTCCAGCCTCGACTCGCTCAAGCGCCGCCTCGACGCGCTCCACGGCGACTCCGTCCGTGACCTCGAGGCCTCCCACTCCCGCATCTCCAAGCGCATCAAGGTGATCCCCGACCCACTCCGCCCCCCTCTCTCTTCGCCGTCCTTCGCCCACCGCGCCTGCTTCCCCCGAGCGCGCCGTGTCTACTGTACTGAACTACTGACGTGATGCGGTGCGGTCCTTCCCCTTCCGCGCGTCCCGCGTGCGCTGTTTCAGATGCAGACGCAGAGCTGCCTGCAGCTGGCGGAGGAGGCGGAGAGGGAGCACAGGAAGGTGGCCGAGAAGATCTCCGAGAGCGCCGACGAGATGAAGGTACAGTACTCCACAACTGCTGCGATTTTCGTTCGGGCTCGCTGTTTCCGTTTGATGTTCGAGTGTTCATTGTGGCCGCGCGCAAGCATGTATTGCTGCTCGCGCACTTGTTGGTTTGGTTTGGATTGCGAACAGTTTCGTGACGCTTCCTGTGAATTCCAGGCATCGTACAAGAAGTTCGTGACGGAGGTGCAGTCGTCCACGTCTCGCGGTACACGCAGATCCACATCTCTCTCTGTATTTTTAGTTCAGTTCGAAATGCTTGTTCAGGCAAACAAGGCAGTGCTGTACTAACTTGCTGTTGCTGATGGTCAGTGTGCAAGGTGACCGTCCCTGAGATGGCAAAGTCTGTTGAGAGGGCTATCGATGGCTTGCGCACTCGCTACAACATCCCAGCTATGGCAGCTTAGCCTGCCACCGCACTTCTCTGAGTTGGTAGGTGATCACTTCTCTGTTATCAACAGGGGTTGGTTGGTTGGTTGGTTATGTTCATTGTTCAGTAACTTTTCATGGACATATGAGCGTAACAATTGACAGGTTTATAAGTTACCAAATGTCTGTAGTTTTTTTTATTTAGGCAGTTCTAGTAGTACAAATCATGATATCAAGCACCGATTAGTTGGATGGTTATGCTCAGTAACTTTTCATGGACATATTAGCGTACCTCGAAACAATTGACAGGTTTATGAGTTACCAAATGTCTGTAGTTTGTTATCTAGGCAGTTCTAGTACAAATCATGATATCGAGCACCGATTAGACACTATCTTCACAAAAGGTATTGGTGTGTGCTTTGTTTTGGTTGGTTAGTGTTCTTAATTAGCAATATAAATTCTGGCCCATATAATGGGTGTTTCTGTAACTTGTTACTGAGTGAGAATCCATGTGAAGATAAAGAATGTTGTATCATGGGCTTCAGTGCACATGGTCTAAATGTTTGTTTAACACCGTGGATGAACTGCATAACCAAAGTCTCCTGATGCCCAGCCCGCCACCCGCGTTCGAGCCCTGTGCTCCTCAGGGTGTGCACCTGGGTTGTTTCTTAATCAGAAAAGGCACAGGGCCGAGTCCCTGTTGGTCCAGTTTTTTTAGGTCCCGTCCTTGTAACAGTTATGTTCTTCTGTGTCTCGCTCTTTGCTGGTACTACTATACATTTTAGATTGTTAACTGTACATGATTCATTGTACTTGTTTCCATCTTAAATTACTTTGGTGTAATTCATAAGTACTCTGTAAATAACATTTGCTGTATTGCGAGAAAACTCTTTTATGTAAGTTCTGTTGGCTAAAGAAATAAGCTATCTACAGCACAGAAACAGAAAGGACATTTTCCTCTTGTTGCTTTGGTTTTGTGTTATTAACATACATTCTTCAGTGACTAGTATCGTCGATTGCTTCTCGTAACATACATTCTTCAGTAACATACATCCTTTTATTTTAACAAGATAGACCATCTGTATAAAAATTATGTGCTACTCGTATTTATGTTCACTTTCATACACTGATAGCCACCTTCTTATTTGTCTTTTTTTTCACACAATTGTCACTCTTTGCTTGTGGTAACCTTTGCCAAGCTGAATCTTGCCTGTGTTTTCTGCAACAGGTGCTGAATTCAAACAAGATTCAGAAACAACCTGGCTGCTGAAATCATGGAGTCATGGTAGAAGAAGCTCGCGCATTCGTAGATAGTAACGGTTACACGTACATGATACAGTTTATTTTCTGCATTCTCTTCCTCAGCTGCTTTGAAACATCGATAGTTGCTCCGATATCTGGCACTTGTTTCTGTTCCATCGTGTTTAATGTGGGCCTCGGCCTCTGCGCTACCGCTGTCAGTAATTTAGATACTGTAACTTGTAAGGATCACGACATTTGAAGGCTGAAATACGTGATTATCTTTCGGAGGAAAAAAAATCCTGTGTATCTGTGGTCAACATCCAACTCTTGCTTCTAGTTGCTCTTTTTAAAAGATCGTATCGTGCATGCTAATTGTATTGCACGCTACCTCTCCCATTTTGTGCCAGATGACTAGTGCTTGCTGTAATATTTGCATAGTATCGCTGGCTTGCTGCTGCAGCGAACTGCCCTGGCGGTTGAAGTTGGGTGCTCAAGGCTGTGCAATTGGCCATCACGTGTTTGAAGATACTCACATCCATTCGTTACTACAGACAGATCATCTCCTGGAAACCATGTGAGTGACAGCTCGTGTTAACAGTTTTGCACACAACGATAATGGTTTCCGAGTCAACTGTTTCTCTTCGGTCTTCACCATCTCCTTCCTCCCCGTGCCCATCCGGAAGTGGAATAACCAAACCAAGCACTCTGCCCCCATCCACGGCCACTCCAGAAGGCTGGTGAGCATCTCAGAAGGTTGGAGCGATGGAATTGGCGATAGCGTGGGCGCTGGAGGACAAGCTCGGCTACTGGATCAAGTCCTTCTCCCGCGAGCAGCTCAGCCTCCGCGGCCGCACCGTGCAGCTGTCCAATGTTGGTGCGTTGGATGCACCTAATGCTGCTACTTGGCTCTTGGATGGGCTGGGCGTACGTGAGTCACTAATTAATGCTGCATTTCATGCTGATCGATGTGTGTTTTGGTGCAGAGATCGACGGGGACGCGCTACACGCCGCTCTTGAGCTGCCACCGGCGCTCGCCGTCGCCACTGCCCGCATACAGGAGCTCGTGATCACGGTAGATAACGTTGCCACACTCTATAATTTATGTTCTTATTCGGTTTGTATCTGTGCCTGTGCGGACCTCTTGTGTCTGATTTATTCTTTGTCACACAGCTGCCGTCAATACTGAACATGCAAGTAGAGCCGACTGTGGTGAATATTGATAGACTTGACATTATTCTTGAAGAAAAGAACGAAATGGGAAATCATTCTAGCCCTAACAGGTATTTTATTTTGCACCCTTTTCTCTTGATATTGAGGAACAACCGAACAACTATTCAGGTTGTGATTGTTTTACCTGCTCTACTCTTCAGTAAATTTTTCCTGTGCTGTTAACTTTTGCTCATAGTAACCTGCCATCTCCATCTTCTACCAAAGACAGTGGACACGGGTATGCTGATAAGGTTTGCTTCACATATCTTTTGGTATATCTAATGCTGTAAACCGAATTTTTGAAGAGTCAAACAATGCTATCACTGCTGTCTCTACAGCCTAAGACATTTTTTACTTTGCTCTTTGGATCACATAGGGCTTCTTTAGTAATGAATAAAAATATGTATACTTCTGACTACGTGATTATTTTTGGAGACGTGATCCGGTATGTATTTATTGTTCCAGATCACAGATGGAATGACCGTAAAAGTAGGTACCATGAACCTACTGATAAAAACTCATGGGGTTGCTCCTTGTGAAGGAGGTATCACAGGGTACTCATTTTTATCTCTCTCTTCTTTTTAAAATGCATTGCAAACAGTAAATTTCTACCATCAGCTTTTATTTGGAAAAAGCTCATCTGAGGCACCTAAAATAATATTCTGTGGCGCATGGGCTGGCGCGTCACAGAATTCTCGCCACAAAAATAAGAATTCTGTGGCGCACGGATCCATGCACTTTTGCTATTGTTTGCCCTCTAATTTATGTGTTTTGAATACAACTAACACGGACTAACGTTGTTTTCAGCAGAATTGCTCTGGTGTCTCGTTTTTATGCAGAAATCCAACTTTCAGGAAAATTCCCGAAAAATATCGCAAAATCCATATTTCATCCGAAGACTCAGAGAGGCAGAAGACGAGACGGAGAAGGGCCACGAGAGGCCCACACCTAGCCTAGGCGCGGGCCAGTCCTGACCGCGCCAAGGGGTGGTGTGGCCGCCTCGGCCACCCCCTCGACCTCACCTCCCGACTATATTAAGCCTCTGACCCAAAAAACAGAGGAGGGTTCGACGTTTTTCCAGAAAGAGTTCCGCTGCTCCGCCGCCACCAGAAACCCCGATTCGGGAACCAGAAACTCCATTCTGGCACCCTACCAGGATGGGGAATCGAAGGAGATCATCGCCATCGCCATCACCGACGCCTCTCCATCAACCATCCATGATTCCTCCATCCATGTGTTAGTAATTCCCCACTGTAGGCTGTAGGGAATGGTAGGAATTGGATGAGATTGTTCATATAATAGCTATAATATTGTTATGGGCATAGAGCCTAGTATCCGTTGTTAGTATTTTTGATATTGTTGTAACTTGTTATGCTTAATGCTTGTCACTTTGGGCCTGAGTGCCATGATCTCAGATCTGAACATTTTAATGATTCATGAGGATAATTTTTTTTTATCATACCTGCAAGTTGTGTACACATATCGCTGTCCGGAACCCGAGGCCCCAAAGTGACAATAATTGGGATAACCGGGGGGGGGGGTGGCTATGATGTGAGAATCACGTGTGTTCACGGAGTGTTAATGCTTTTCTCCGGTACTCTATTAAAAGGTGTACCTTAATTACGAGTAGATTCCCCTGAGGCCCTGCTGCAAACGGGCTGGTAGGACAAAATATGTCGTGCAAGTTTCTCCTTGCGAGCACACACGACTAAATAGGAACACACGCCTATGGTTACTTTATACTAGTGAAAGGACACGGATGTCGCCTAGAGGGGGGGGGGTGAATAGGCGATTTAAAACTTTTACGATATGGGCTTAACAAATGCGGAATAAAACTAGCGTTTACTTTGTCAAGCCCAAAGCCTATATACTATGGTTCACCTATGTGCACCAACAACTTATGCTAAGCAATACAAGTAATTATGTGATAGCAAGATATATAACTTCAAGCACGAATGCTATCACAAAGTAAAGTGCATAAGTAAAGAGCTCGGGTATAGAGATAACTGAGGCACGCGGGAGACGATGATTTATCGCGAAGTTCACACTCTTGCGAGTGCTAATCTCCGTTGGAGAGGTGCGGTGGCTTAGTGCTCCCGAACGCCACAAGAGGCCTCACCTTGAGGTGTGGTTGCTCGATGCACACCAACACCACAAAGGCCTCACCCCAAGATGTTGTACTCACACCACACACCGAACGCCACGAAGGCGCCTCACCTTATTCTCCGGTGACCCTCTGAAAGTATAGAGATGGTAAACCTAGAGGGGGGGGTGAATAGGTTTCTACAAATTTTAATTCTTTCTTTGCAATATTAGGCTTTGCGGAATATAAAGATGAGCCTAATGCAAACTAGGTGAAGCAACCTATATGAGGATACAACTTACTCAAGCACGAAGGCTCTCACGAGCGAGTTAAATCACAAGTAAGGAGTTCGGTTAGAGATAACCGATAGCACGCGGAGACGAGGATGTATTCCCGTGTTCCCTTGCTTTGCAACAAGGTACGTCACGTTTGGAGGAGTGGAGGTCCCACGAAGGATCCCCGCGCCACGAAGGCTCACCCTATTCTCCGGAGCCTATCCCACGAAGGAATAGCTCACTCACTTGTGGTAGACTTTGAGGTAGCCTCCAAACCTTCACAATCTTGCCCGGAGCAAATCCACAGCCCGGATGCTTCCGGACTCCTCTTGCCCACCTAGGGTCTCCAAGGAACCCTAGGAAGCAAGCTTCTCAATGAATACAAGGGGGAATGAGATTTGGCTTGGTAGAACGGTAGATCGGGTCCTCCTCTAGTGATTCCCCGGAGGGATTTGAGTTTGGGTGGAGGAGGAGGGAGATCTGAGGCTTTTGGTGTTTCTAGCAATGGAGTAGGAGAGAGAGAGCTCAAGAACAGCTTTATAGTATGTTGCCCGACACTTCCAAGGTAGAAGAAGGGGTATTTATAGTGTTCTTCAAAATCCGGCCGTTGCCACTTGCCACCTCGGCATTCTTCCCGACAAACCCGGTCGGACCGGACCACGGACCGGACAGCCCTGGTCGTTAGGCCGGTCCGACCGGACCGGTGACCGGAGCACCTTTGCGTCGTCCCGGCGCTTCTCCGGTTGGTGCCCGGTTGCTGCCCGGTTTCCGAGCGGTCGACCGGACGGAGCGCCGGACCCGCCGGTCAGAGCCCGGCCGACCGGGCTACGGACCGGACCTGCCGGTCCTTCTTTGGAGCCCGGTTTCCGACCGGTCGACCGGCCGCACGCCGGACCGGCCGGTTGCTGGCCCGGTTGGACCGGGCAGGTGACCGGATATCTCCCGTAACCCCTTTTTGATTGTTGTTGAAATGGGGGGTCTCCTTTAGCCTTCTTGTTCCATTGATACACCTTTATACCTCTTTGGCTAATACCTGGGAATCATCTAGCAGTCATGTATTAGTCCAAATATACTAGCACGGTGTCATTGTTACCAAAATAATGGATAAGGGTAAAATACCCTTACAATCTCCCCCTTTTTGGTATATGATGACAAACCGAGCTAGAGTCACAAATAGATATTATGATAAGCTCTAAACCTTGATTCCATATAAGATATTACGAAAGCTCCCCCATAGTGTGTGCACTTGGAGAATTTGCGTTTGAATGCAAAGGGCACCACTTGTGAAACATGAGAAGCTCCCCCAATATCTTTAGGAAACAAGCATGGTATGGAGATGTGCATATCAAGATACATAAGCATAACACACATAAACATCCTAACATAGAGTAGCACACATAATAGTCGTCCATACACATCCATACATGAATTATTGGAAATAGCAAATAGTTCTTGAAAAACTCAAAGTAAACAAGCACAAGCCATATAAAATCCAAATAAAGCAACTCCCATGGCTTGTGGCACTCAAAGAACCCCGTGGTCCTAGACTCTACTCTCTTCTCCCCCTTTGGCATCGGAACACCAAAAAGGCGAAGAAAAGAGGAGAGATGCTATCGCACCCATCGAGAGTGACCAAACCCAAGCGAGGAGGAGCTCTCGCGTGCATCATCATCAGCCGCATCATCATCATCACCCGCATCATCATCAGCGTCCTCAGCAGCATCATCAGCAGTAGGAGTGGGAGCACGAGCAGACCTAGTAGGGAGAGCACCATGAGCGTACACGGAGTAGTCGAAGTTCTGAAGCATCTCATCGGTAAGAAGAGGCATCTCCCACTGAGGAGCTACCACAGGCTCCATCTCAGGTCCAGGAGGAGGAACAGGGTGGTTTCTTGAGGCCATGAATTCATTCTGGCGCCTCCGTGTCTCCTGAGTCATAGAAAGAGTCTGATGTGCAACATCATTGCTGTTCTTGCACATTTGGAACATGCATGTGAAGAAGCGAGCAGCCCCATGCTGGGAGCGCCGAGAGTGACTGGAGCTAGCATCATGATCATGGTGTGCCTTGGAGCGGCGCTCAGAGGTGGGCATCATGGAGGGAACGTCTGGACGAGTGGCCTCCTGAATGGGAAACCTGAAGAGGTCCATGATGACTCTTTCACCACGAACGTTCCGAGGAGCGGGAACAATGTAGTTGATGAGCCGCTGAACATACTGGGCGTAGTTAGGAGTCATGCGGTCCATAATGGCTCTCTTCAGTTCACGATGAGATTAGATCACAGCCATCAATCTTCCTTACCCCGTCGAGATGACAATAGTACATCAAGTTGAGGTGATAGTTCCGGACTTCACCGTGGTCGCCGGACTTGCCGATGAGGTTCTCACGGAACAGCTTGGCAAGTACCGTATAGGAGTAGTACATCCCGAGAGATAGTGGTAGGTCCAGGAGTAGGGTTCGCAGGATAGCGAAAAGAGATGTCACCCTTTGTAAGCCCGGACCGTGAATGAATCCTGTATCCGGGATTACTGTCATCACCACAACCCATGGCTGCACGGAACTGAGAGTAGGAGCATGAGTACTTCGTCTTGCCGGTCATCCAGGTGAGGGTGCGGTCCTCATCATCATGAAAGAAGACGGTGCAGTGAAACTGGCGGACAAGGAGGGGACAAAAGGTGGGATCATCTTGGGTATCATCCGGCTTGAGGCACACGAGGTCATACAATCCCAGACCCTTCAAGGTTTGAACCACAAAACGGTACTTTGTGGCTTCATGCAGTGCAAGCTCGTCAGGATTGATGGCCTTGGGTGAGACAATATTACCATGCTTCATAAACTCATGAGAATCATAGAAACCCTCCCGCAGGGCTGCTTGTGTGTTGGTCCGAAGGCCCTGTCCGAACGAGTGTAAGTTGGCTCCTTGAAGCGATACGGATTCACTATCCTCCATTCCTGCCACTCAAGACGGTTTGCAAGCCCAACATTCATGGTTGGCACTACCTCATCATCCTCGTGGACAACTTGCTTATCCTTGTGCTTGGTAGCAACAGACTTGGTGCGACCCCGAGATGAGCTGCCAATGTCAGTATCCTGCTGAGCTTGAGGAGGAACGCGGCTACTAGAACGACGAGGAGGATCAGTCCTTCCTCTCTTGGAAACACTGCCACGTGGTGGCTCACCACTCCAACTACTTGTGAATGAGAAAATAGAGCAAGGATAGCAGTGGGGTAAGTGTACATGTCATCAGTAAGAGAGAAACCAAGAGAGCATAGCATATATTCAAGTGTAGTGATGAAATTGTGCGAAAACTGGGCAGCTCGGCGCAGAGGCCGGTCAAACCGGACAGCAGACCGGACTGGGCGGTTTCCGACCGGTTGACCGGGCCATGAACCGGGCCGGCCGGTTGAGCGGCCGGTCGACCGGGCGAGTGACCGGGTATGTCGAGTTGTGATTATGTGCCCAGATTTTCTACCACAAAACCATGCAAAAGCTCATAAACTTGAATATAGACTATAGCAATGTAGTGGAGAAGTGCATTGTGGGGTGAGACACTCTAAAGGCATGAGGACTTTACAAACCCTAACCCTAACCCTAAGTTTTCTCAACTTTTGGCAAGATCTTGCAATGTGTGAGGAGGACTAGAGAATAGGGAGGAAAGGAGAGTACATTACCCGAAGACATTGTCCTTCTTGGTCAAGGGAGCAAGAAGAACACGAGGTAGGGCTTCAAAACCAAGAACTCCAAAAATTCCCAAACTAGTTGGAGAGGGACCAAATCCTTCGGTGGAGATGTTCCAAGGGCCCCGATCTATGGTGTGGTGGAGTTTGGGGAAGTTCTTGTGGTGGGAAGTGCCTAGATCTTGATGGAGGTGTTGAGGGCGCCGGCCATGGTGGTGTGGGAGTTGGGGAAGAATGAGAAAGATGACCCCAAGGGGTAACCCCCTCAAAAACATATCAGGTCGCGCGGCCGGTCGGGCGCCCGGTCGACCGGGCCAGGGGCCGGCTGGCCCGGCGCAAAGGCCGGTCCAACCGGGCCAGAGACCGGCCAGGGCATTTGTGCCCAGTTTTGTCTAGTTTTGCCTCTTTTTGCCCCTATTCTTTGTGTAAATGTGTATGAATGCTCAGATGATGACATGTACATATAGATAGATAGACGATGATGAGATGAGCATAGACATGGGGTTGGAAAACACAAAGTTCTCTAGGCATACCCATTGGAGTGAAAATGCAAACAAGATACAAATAGCTACAATGTGCATGATTCGAAGTATATCAAGAATCATAAAAGCATTTTGAAATAGTTTTGGCAATAAGATCATTTGGCCTTATATAGTCAAATCAAGTTGTAATGAAGGCTCAATGAGGGGCGGGGGATTACTCCCCCTATGTGAAAGCGCAAATGTCATGTGACCGCGAAGAGACATGCTTGGGTCCATATAATGACATTGGGTCTATTTATGTTGCACACATAGGTATGCATCATACCAAGACATGGTGAGATGACTATCCCCATATGTGCTATACCTCTAAGCTAGATAGCAAGATAAACGCAAGAATATAGTGCAAGAAGTTAATCAATCCAAGTTTTTAGGATCAAGAATACCAAGTTCTCCTCTCAAGTTAACAAAGAGGGCTTCATCCAAAGGCTTAGTGAAAATATCCGCCAATTGGTAGGTTGTTCCCACATGAGTGAGATCAATATCCTTATTGGCAACATGATCACGTAGGAAGTGATGGCGAATGTCAATATGTTTGGTGCGACAATGTTGAACCGGGTTGTTGGCGATCTTTATTGCACTTTCATTGTCACAAAGAAGAGGCACCGTACCAAGAGACACACCATAGTCTTTCAAGGTTTGCTTCATCCATAACAATTGAGTGCAACAAGATGCCGCGGATATGTATTCGGCTTCGGCGGTGGATAAGGCGGTGGAGTTTTGTTTCTTGGATGACCAACTCACCAATGACCGGCCAATAAATTGGCAAGCCCCGGAGGTAGACTTCCGATCAACCTTATCACCGGCCCAATCGGAATCCGAATAGCCAATGAGTTCAAAGGTTGACCCCTTTGGATACCATAGCCCGAGAGTAGGAGTGAGAACAAGGTATCTTAGTATCCGTTTGACCGCCACTAAATGGCTCTCCTTGGGAGCGGATTGAAAACGAGCACACATCCCTACACTTAGCATGATATCCGGCCTAGAGGCACAAAGGTAGAGCAAGGATCCTATCATGGAGCGGTATACCTTTATGTCCACATCCTTCTCACCGTCACATGAACCAAGTTGCCCCTTTACGGGCATGGGTGTCTTCATTGGACTTGCATTGGTCATGTTGAATTTCTTGAGCATGTCCTTCACATATTTTTCTTGAGAGATGAAGGTGCCTTTTGCAAGTTGCCTCACTTGGAAGCCTAGAAAGAACTTCAACTCTCCCATCATGGACATCTCAAATTTCCTTCTATTTGGGCAAACCCTTGCGCCACTAACCTTGCTTTGTTTCGTATAACAATGCCATTCTCATCTTGCTTGTTCTTGAATACCCATTTGGTCCCAATGACATTGATGCGATGATCCTTGGGTCTCTCAACTAGAGACCATACTTCATTACGAGTGAAACACTCCAATTCTTCTTGCATGGCAATTACCCAATCCGGATCAACCAAGGCTTCATGTACCTTGAGTGGTTCAAAACTAGACACAAAAGCATGATGTTGACAATAAGTGATAAGTAATGCATGGTGTCTACGAGTTACCACTCCTCTTGAGATGCTACCAAGGACTTGATCCACTTTCATGTCGCTTGCCCTTGTAGCGGCCTTGATCTTCCGAACGGTTCCTTCATGATCAATGAATTCATCTCTTGCTAGTACTTGATCATGAGGGACCATTTGAGATTGATCATGAGTTGAGGATGTTTCTTGATCGTCATCATGATCTTGCTCCATGGAATGAGGATCTTCTTCTTGTTTTTCGGATTGTGACTCATCTTGAGTAGAGGATGGTTCTTGAGTTGCACATGATGGTTCGGCTTGAGTTGAGCTAGGCTCCACTTGTGGCGTGCTTGAAACATCTACTCCATCATCTTGATCATCATTATGAACCTCCATGGGCCGGATGTGTCCAATGCCCATATGCTTGATGGCACTAGATGGATCATCATCATTACCCGCAACACATGGAACAACTTGCTCCACTTGGGAGCCATTATCCTCCAAGAACACCACATCACAAGATACTTCAATGGTCCCGGAGGATCGGTTGTAGTATCTATAGGCGTGAGAGTTCTCCGCATATCCAACAAATATACCCTCTATGGTTCTAGTTTCAAATTTACCGAGCTTTCCTTTGTTGTTCTTAACAAGGCATGTGCATCCAAAGACACGAATATATGTGACATTAGGCTTGTTACCGGTAAGGAGCTCGTATGGGGTTTTGTTGTGGAGGGGACGGAGGAAGAGCCGGTTGGAGTAGTGGACGGCCGTAGAGATGGCTTCTCCCCAAAAGTTGTGGGGTGAGTTGAATTCACTCAACATGGTTCTTGCCATCTCAATGATAGTCCGGTTCTTCCTTTCAACAACACCGTTTTGTTGAGGGGTGTATGGCGCCGAAAACTCATGCTTGATGCCCTCATCATCAACAAACTCTTGCATAGTGTAGTTCTTGAACTCGGTGCCATTGTCGGTCCTAATTGCCTTGATCTCGGATTCATACATACGTTGAGCTTTCTTGGCGAAGGTGATGAACTCTCTATGGGTCTCGTCCTTAGTCTTGAGGAGAAAGACCCAAGAGTATCTTGAGTAATCATCAACAATGACAAGTCCATACTTGCTCCCACCAAGAGTATCATAATGTGATGGCCCAAAGAGATCCAAATGAAGGAGCTCCAAAGGCCTAGATGTGGAAACAATACTCTTGATGGGATGCTTCTTCTTGAGTTGCTTTCCGGCTACACATGCACTACAAACACGATCTTTCTCAAAAGAAACGCCGGTTAGTCCCACAATATGCTCACCCTTTAGGAGTTGTTTAAGATTCCTCATGTTAACATGACCAAGGCGGCGATGCCACAACCAACCTTCGTCATGCTTGGCCGCCATTAGACATGTGGAGAAGGAGGGGCTCTCTTTCGAGAGGTCAACCACGTAAAGGTTGTTCTC
This sequence comes from Lolium rigidum, assembly GCF_022539505.1. NCBI lineage: Eukaryota > Viridiplantae > Streptophyta > Magnoliopsida > Poales > Poaceae > Lolium > Lolium rigidum. The sequence goes on from NC_061508.1 coordinate 209,995,118, forward strand.
CACATATCCAACAAGGACCAATTTGAGGTTGTCGCTCCTAAAGACTTGCACATAATATTTAGTGAAATATGAATTGTAACCGGCATCGGCAAGATGATATATAGAAAGTAAATTATAGCCAAGGTGTTCAAAAAGCATAACCGTCTCAAGACACAAGTCCTTAGAGATTGCTACCTTGCCATACCCAAGTACCTTTCCCTTTGAGTTGTCACCAAAGGTAATGCTTGACTTCTTGTTGATATCTTCAATGAATTGATCAAGCACACCTTTTCCTCCGGTCATATGATTGGTGCATCCACTATCAAACACCCATTTTGGACCACCGGAGGAATACCCCTACAAAATCAAGTAGAGGATTTAGGAACCCATCGATTAATGGGTTCCTTTGCAATGGCAACAATATCTTTTGGTACCCAAATTGAGTACCCTCTATAAGCATAGCCATTAGGAGGGCCAACATAGTTAGCATAAACATCACCATAATAATCAACAAATAATGCATAGTGATTGTTTGGCCCCGTGCGGTCACCACTAGTGGCTTTGCCCCTTGAGGCTTTGCCATTATTAGTGACCTTCTTGTTCTTATCTTGAGCGGGTTTCTCCTTGTTGTAGTTCTTCTTCTTGTAAGACTTGGGAACGTATCCAAGTCCAAACTTTTGATGGTTTGACCTTTGCTTACTCAAGAGGTCATCCAATCCCATCTTGTTCTTGGCGGTGGTGAACTTAGCAAGTTCCTTTGTTAACCTAACATTTTCCTCAAGAATAGATGCATGCTCACAAGAGGATTCATTAGGATGATAGTCGAGACCATATTTAGTCACCAAGGATTCAAGATATGCATTGGTCTCAATATGCAAAGAGAGTTCCTCTTGTAAACGAACATGTTCCTCAACAAGCTTAGCATGCTCACTAGTAAAAGATGTAGGGGAACTAGCATGCTTTTCAACAACAATGGGATCCTTCATTGATTCAAGTGCTTTCATGTAGGTTTCTTGAAGTAGGTCATGGTTCTCTCCAAGTTTCTTGAGCTCATCCTTTACAAGCTTGTTAGCTCTTTCAAGGTGGTCAAGATCCCTAGTGAGAGAAGCATGAGCAACTTCAAGTTCCTCCTTTGAGGTATGGAGCACTTGAGTCAAAGATTGAGCCCTATCAATAGTTTCTAGGTCCTTAACTTTATCAAGTTCATAGGTTTCAATTTGTTGCTTAAGGCCTTGAGATATGCACCTTTCGGTTTTTAGCTCTTGTCTTAGGAGATTGAATCTCCGTTCCTTTTCATCCAATTGATATTCTAATTCCTCAATGGACTCATCCTTTTCTTTGAGAGAGTCCATCAAGAAATCAAACTTGACAAGAGCTTTACCACGAAGGGTGCATCTAACATTGTAAAGTTCCTTAAGCACAGTTAGTTCATCTTGATTTTCGTTTTCATCATCAAGAACACTAGATAGGGAAGGTGGAGGTTCCATTACCTTGGTTTCCCTTGCCATAAGACAAGAGCCAACGATTGTAGAGGAGGAAGAGTCATCGGAGTCATCCTCTTGAGTGATTCTTGCCATGAAGGAGGAACCAACATCATTCTCCGTGGAGTAGTCCTTGGAGTAGTCATATGTGAAGAGTGACCCGGGCTTGGAGTAAGCCAAACCGGCCACCCCGGCCTCCTTCTCCTCATCTTCTTCTTCATCATCGGACAAGTACTCGGCTCCAACAAAAGCTCTTCCCTTGTTCTTCTTGAATCGATCGTTGATTGGGTTTGGCTTCAATCTTGGCTTGGCCCCTTTGATGAATCTTGGCTTGTCTACCCTTTTCTCATAAGGGCACTCATTTGCAAAGTGGCTATCTTCATCACAATTGTAGCAAGTTCTCTTCTTCTTCTTGTCATTGAGAAGCATAGGCAACTTTCCCTTGTACTTCTTGGCAAAGAAGGCAAAGTCGATGACGATGTCACTAGTTGAAGTCATCTCCTCATCTTCTTCAATTTCATATTCTTCTTCTCCTCCATGGTCAGCTCTAGCCTTGAGAGCAAGGTTGTGTGACGCTTCATGGTTGTGTGAGGCTTCATCAACACGGTTCATTGCCTTGAGCCTCTTTCCGGCTTTGGCCATGTTTTCATTGGCGGCCACATAGGAGACTAGATCATCGGAGTTGAGATCGGCACTCTTGGTCATGATTTGCAAGTTGAGTCCAAGGTTGGTGTCTTCTTGTTTGACGGCAATCATAGCAATGACCTTGGATTTTATGAAGGCTTCGTTCATCTCGAATCCATCATTGTACTTCTCAGCACCAAGTCCCTTGACCCTTACTTTCAGAGCACCAAGCCTAGCATAGGCATCGAATATGGATTCTCCATCTCGAATCATGAACTGATAGGCCTCTTACTTTGCGGTCTCATAGAGAGATGATTGAATCAAATCGGTTCCCTCTTGGAGTACTACGATCCGATCCCACAACTCTTTAGCGGAGACAATGTCATCAACTTGATCTAGAAGCTTGCGGTTGATGCCACTTCTAATCTTGTCACGTGCGGATGCATTGAGTTGACGGTTGTAGAACTCGGTGGAGGTCAACCGAGTAGGATCTTGTGGCTCCCGATGTCCATGAACAATGAGTTCCCATAGCTCCACACCTGCAGCTGCGAATATGAGATTCCATAGCAGATTTCCAATGTGGAAAGTGAGTTCCATCGTAATGGGGAACGGTCCCACTATGGTTTATATGAGGCATGGGTGAAGTGTTTCTGGGATAGTCATGGTTAACATCATGGTAGGATTCTTTAGAGGCCGAAGCCCCACTAAGAGTTCCACCCGCAGTTAGGTTCTTAAGCATGGCAGTCATTTCTGTCATTTGGTTTTGTAGCTCATCCTCCTTTTTCTTCTTCTCGGCATCATATGCCAAGAGTCTAGATTTCATCTCTTTAACCGAAAGGTTAGAGTCGTCATCTAGACCCTCGAAGAGTTTATCCATCTCACTCTTAAGGCGGTGAAGCCCTTAATAAGAGTCCGGGCTCGGAACCAATTGAAAGTATAGAGATGGTAAACCTAGAGGGGGGGGTGAATAGGTTTCTACAAATTTTAATTCTTTCTTTGCAATATTAGGCTTTGCGGAATATAAAGATGAGCCTAATGCAAACTAGGTGAAGCAACCTATATGAGGATACAACTTACTCAAGCACGAAGGCTCTCACGAGCGAGTTAAATCACAAGTAAGGAGTTCGGTTAGAGATAACCGATAGCACGCGGAGACGAGGATGTATTCCCGTGTTCCCTTGCTTTGCAACAAGGTACGTCACGTTTGGAGGAGTGGAGGTCCCACGAAGGATCCCCGCGCCACGAAGGCTCACCCTATTCTCCGGAGCCTATCCCACGAAGGAATAGCTCACTCACTTGTGGTAGACTTTGAGGTAGCCTCCAAACCTTCACAATCTTGCCCGGAGCAAATCCACAGCCCGGATGCTTCCGGACTCCTCTTGCCCACCTAGGGTCTCCAAGGAACCCTAGGAAGCAAGCTTCTCAATGAATACAAGGGGGAATGAGATTTGGCTTGGTAGAACGGTAGATCGGGTCCTCCTCTAGTGATTCCCCGGAGGGATTTGAGTTTGGGTGGAGGAGGAGGGAGATCTGAGGCTTTTGGTGTTTCTAGCAATGGAGTAGGAGAGAGAGAGCTCAAGAACAGTTTATAGTATGTTGCCTGACACTTCCAAGGTAGAAGAAGGGGTATTTATAGTGTTCTTCAAAATCTGGCCGTTGCCACTTGCCACCTCAGCATTCTTCCCGACAAACCCGGTCAGACCGGACCACAGACCGGACAGCCCGGTCGTTAGGCCGGTCCGACCGGACTGGTGACCGGAGCACCTTTGCGTCGTCCTGGCGCTTCTCCGGTTGGTGCCCGGTTGCTGCCCGGTTTCCGAGCGGTCGACCGGACGGAGCGCCGGACCCGCCGGTCAGGAGCCCGGTCGACCGGGCCACAGACCGGACCTGCTGGTCCTTCTTTGGAGCCCGGTTTCCGACCGGTCGACCGGCCAGTACGCCGGACTGGCCGGTTGCTGGCCCGGTTGGACCGGGCAGGTGACCGGATTTCTCCTGTAACCCCTTTTTGATTGTTGTTGAAATGGGGGGTCTCCTTTAGCCTTCTTGTTCCATTGATACACCTTTATACCTCTTTGGCTAATACCTGGGAATCATCTAGCAGTCATGTATTAGTCCAAATATACTAGCACGGTGTCATTGTTACCAAAATAATGGATAAGGGTAAAATACCCTTACACCCTCGCCACAAAGGCCTAGGTCACGGTTCCACTAAGGGATTTCCTTTGAGGCGGAAACCGGGTCTTACACAAAGCTTGGGGCACGCATCCACAACTTAATTGGAGGCTCCCAAGAAATTGCCACAAAGGCCACAAATCCATCTAGGGTTCCAAGAACCCAAGAGTAACAACCTTCTTACTTTCACTTCCACGAATCACCGTGGAGAACTCAAACCTATGCACCAAATGCAATGGCAAGAACACCACAAAGATGCTCAAGTCATTCTCTCTCAAATTCCAACAAAGCTACAAATGCTATTGGGGGAATAAGAGAGGAAAAACAAAGAGGAGAACACAAAAATTTCCAAGATGTAGATCCCAAAGATTCACCCACAAAGAGATGATATGGTTTGGTCAAAGTGTGGATCTAGATCTCCTCTCTCTTTTCCCTCAAAAGGGGGCAAGAATCATGGAGGGATAAAGAGATAGGGCAAGCTTCTCAAGATCAACAATGGAGGAGAGAGAGAGAGAGTAGAAGAAGCACCAACCCAAGGAGGAAGAAGGGGGTATTTATACCCCCAAGAAAATCGAGCCGTTGCAGGATATTTGGGCCTCGATAATCCGGTGTAAGTGAGGGGCGGAAAAACCCCCCCCCCCCCCCGGAAAATCCGGATTCTGGGAAAATCCGGGCAAATGTCCGGCCCTGGTCCAGAAGGTTACTGCGCGACATTTCCAAAAGTCCTTAGACAAATTTCAGGGGACAGATATTTTGCAAATATCCGGCCCGGAAAATCCAGCCTAGCAAACTTGTAAAAACAATATCTAAAGATTGGTAGCTCCGAATAGAGTGAAACCTATTTTGTTGGAAAGAGGACGACAAGAGCTTACCCAACAAAAATATGGAAACCAGTGCGGGTGTTTTTCTATTATTTTTAGAGGTGCAACACCTCAACATTAGAAACCGAGAAAATCACCATTCTCGAAAACGCAACAAGTGATCTATGCGAAATCCGTTTTCGATGAACTAGAGCTTGCCATGAGAATAAGCACAAGCTCTAAAACATCACATGGATAAGATCCAAATAACAACCAAGAAAGATGATGCAAGGATGCAAAGGTTTGAGCTCTCTGAAGGATACGATCGAGTTACTCACTCGAGAGCCCTCTTGATAGTACGACAACTAAACTATAAACCGGTCTCCAACTATACCATGAGACTGGTGAGAAAGAAACCCTATCAAGAGCAAACCTTAACCTTGCGCATTCCACTTGAGCTTGATGATGACGGTCTTGACCGCAACAAGATGGAACACCTTTCTTGATTGTGCTTGCTTGATGAAGTCATGCGAAATGCTCCCCCATACTCCACTATGGGAGAGCTTCTTCTTCAGCGCATCTTCACATATCCATGATCACCATATGGATGGCAAGCTTCAAGCATATGATCTCTTCGAGTTGGCTCATCTTGAACTTGCACTTCATTTCTTCATTCTTCATCATGTTGATGTCTTGAAGTAACTTGAGGGCTCACTTCATCTTCATCTTCAAGACATACTTGACACTTGATTTCCTTCATCAATTTCTTCTTATTGCAACCTTGAAGCCAACATATGGTTCAAGCATTGCCTATGGACAACTCCTATAAAAATAACTCAATGCAGACATTAGTCCATGGGGATTGTCATTAATTACCTGGGGGCTCCATGCACTTTCAACTAGGATGCTTTTATCATTATTATTTGCAATGCCCATGTCTTGCTTATTATATGAACTATCTTATCCATGCAGCGCCCGTTCATCCATCCTTGTGCCTACAGTATTTTAATCCTGTTGTCTACTGCAATCATCGCTACTGCTGTTTTTTATTTCATTACTGTTGTTACTTCACTACTACCACTACTATACAACTGTTACTACTGATAAACTGTTGCGAGAAAGTCTATTATCAGGTGCATGTGAATTGACAACTCATATGTTAAAGCTTATAAATATTATTTGGCTCTCCTTGTGTCGAATCAATAAATTTGGGTTTTACTTCCCTCGAAGATGTTGCGAGCCCCTATACTTGTTGGTCATCAAGACTATTTTCTGGAGCCGTTGCCGGGGAGCATAGCTTTATTTATAAGCTCACTTGAAGGTGATACTATTCGCTGCAATTTATTTATTATGGGGAAAGCTCGTGAAGAGAAATTCCCTATATTGACATCCACTACAAGAAGAGGTAAAACTCTGAACACCTCTGTTGCTCTTGATTCGCCATCTGTTATGAGTAAGCTTCTTACTCCACCACATCCACATGCTACACATACTGCTACTTCTGCTGAATCTGAAAATGCTCCTGATAATTTTGATGATGCTTCTTGTAAGGGTATTTTACCCTTATCCATTATTTTGGTAACAATGACACCGTGCTAGAGTATTTGGCCTAATACATGTTTGTAAGGATAATCTCAGGTATTAGCCAAAGAGGCATAAATGGTGTATCAAAGGAACAAGAAGGCTAAAGGAGACCCCCCACTTCGACAACAATCAAAAGGGGGTCTACAGCAGGAATCCGGTCAGAGTCCCGGTTGGACCGGACCGTGCGCCGGCTGGCTCCGGCCTGCCGCCCGGTCGACCGGGCGCACGGCCGGGCGCTCCGGCGCCGACCGGCTCCTGCGCTGATGCCAACCGGGCGACCTACTGGGAGACACGAAGTGCCCCCCGGTCGAGGTCCGGTCGGCCGCCCGGTTTGGACCGGCGGGTCCGGTCCCTGGCCCGGTCTGACCGGGCTCTGGACCGGACGCCCCGGCGCCGACCGGGCTCCGCGCTGACTGCAACCGGATGGAGTACTGCGGGACATTTCGAGGGTCCGGTCGTGGTCCGGCCTGCCGCCCGGTTTGGACCGGCGGGTCCGGTCCGACCGGCCCCTGCGCCGGGCTCTCCGGTCTGTGGTCCGGTTGACCGGGAACCTCGGGAGAAAGCTGATGTGTCAAGTGAGCAACGGCCATATTTCAAGTGACACTATAAATAGCCCTTCTCCTACCTCTGAAAAGTTAGGCACTACACTACAAGCTGTTCTTGAGCTCTCTCTCTCTCATACTCCATTGCTAGAAACACCAAAAGCCTCAGATCTCCCTCCTCCTCCACCCAAACTCAAATCCCTCCGGGAAACGATAGAGGAGGACCCGATCTACTGTTCTACCAAGCCAAATATCATTCCCCCTTGTATTCATCAAGAAGCTTGCTCTCTAGGGTTCCTTGGAAACCCTAGGTGGGCAAGAGTGGTCCGGAAGCATCCGGGCCGTGGATTTGCTCCGACAAGATTGTGAAGGTTTGGAGGCTACCTCAAAGTCTACCACAAGTGAGTGAGCTATTCCTTCGTGGGATAGGCTCCGGAGAATAGGGTGAGCCTTCGTGGCGTGGGGAATCCTTCGTGGGACCTCCACCCCTCCAAACGTGACGTACCTTCTTGCAAAGGAAGGGAACACGGGAATACATCCTCGTCTCCGCGTGCTATCGGTTATCTCTAACCGAACTCCTTACTTGTGATTTAATCGCTCGTGAGAGCCTTCGTGCTCGAGTTAGTTGTATCCTCATATAGGTTGTTTCACCTAGTTTGCATTAGGCTCACCTTTATATTCCGCAAAGCCTAATATTGCAAAGAAAGAATTAAAATCTGTAGAAACCTATTCACCCCCTCTAGGTTTACCATCTCTGAACTTTCAATTGGTATCAGAGCCTGGACTCTTATTAAGGGCTTCACCGCCTTAAGAGTGAGATGGATAAACTATTCGAGGGTCTAGATGAAGACTCTAACCTTTCGGTTAAAGAGATGAAATCTAGATTCTTGGCATATGATGCCGAGAAGAAGAAAAAGGAGGATGACCTACAAAGCCAAATGGCAGAGATGACTGCCATGCTTAAGAACTTGACTAGTGGGACTCCTAGTGCGGCTTCGGCCTCTCTAGGGAGTTTCCATGAAGTTAACCATGACTATCCCAAAAACACTTCACCCATGCCTCATATAAACCATAGTGGGAATGTTCCCCATTTTGATGGAACTCACTTTCCTTTTTGGAAATCTGCTATGGAATCTCATATTCGCAGCTGCAGGTGTGGAGTTATGGGAGATCATTGTTCATGGATACCGGGAGCCACATGATCCCGCTCGGTTGACCTCCACCGAATTCTACAACCGTCAACTCAATGCCTCCGCACGTGACAAGATTAGAAGTGGCATCAACCGCAAGCTCCTTGATCAAGTCAATGACATTGACTCCGCTAAAGAGTTGTGGGATCGAATCGTAGTACTCCAAGAGGGAACCGATTTGATCCAATCAGCTCTTTATGAGACCGCAAAGCAAGAGGCCCACCAGTTCATGATTCGAGAAGGAGAATCCGTGGCCGATGCCTATGCAAGGCTTGGTGCTCTTAGAGTAAGGGTCAAGGGACTTGGAGTTGAGAAGTACAATGACGGCTTCGAGATGAATGAAGCATTCATAAAGTCCAAGGTCATTGCTATGATTGCTGTCAAGCAAGAAGACACCAACCTTGCACTCAACTTGCAAATCATGACCAAGAGTGCTGATCTGAACTCCGATGATCTAGTCTCCTATGTGGCCGCCAATGAAAACATGGCCAAGGCGGGAAAAAGGCTCATGGCAATGAACCGTGTTGATGAAGCCTCACACAACCATGAAGCGTCACACAACCTTGCTCTCAAAGCTAGAGCTGACCATGGAAGAGAAGAAGACGATGAAATTGAAGAAGATGAAGAGATGACTTCAACTAGTGACATTGCTACCGACTTTGCTTTCTTTGCCAAGAAGTACAAGGCAAAGTTTCCAATGCTCCTCAATGACAAGAAGAAGAAGAGAACTTGCTACAACTGTGATGAAGATAGCCACTTTGCAAATGAGTGCCCTTATGAGAAAAGGGTAGACAAGCCAAAGTTCATCAAAGGGGTCAAGCCAAGATTGAAGCCAAACCCAATCAACGATCGATACAAGAAGAACAAGGGAAGAGCCTTTGTTGGGGCCGAGTACTTGTCCGATGAAGAAGAGGAAGATGAGGAGAAGGAGGCCGGAGTGGCCGGTTTGGCTTTCTCTAAGCCCGGGTCACTCTTCACATATGACTACTCCAAGGATTACTCCACGGAGAATGATGTTGGTTCTTCCTTCATGGCAAGAACAACTCAAGATGTTGACTCCGATGACTCTCCCTCCTCTACAATCGTTGGCTCTTGTCTTATGGCAAGAGAAACCAAGGTAATGGAATCCCCACCTTCTTTATCTAGTGTTCTTGATGATGAAACTGAAAATCAAGAAGAATTAATTGTGCTTAAGGAACTTTACAATGTTAGATGCACCCTTCGTGGTGAAGCTCTTGTCAAGTTTGATTTCTTGATGGACTCCCTCAAAGAAAAGGATGAGTCCATTGAGGAATTAGAATATCAATTGAATGAAAAAGAACGGAGATTCAATCTCCTAAGACAAGAGCTAAAAACCGAAAGGTGCATATCTCAAGGCCTTAAGCAACAAATTGAAACTTATGAACTTGATAAAGTTAAGGACCTAGAAACTATTGATAGGGCTCAATCATTGACTCAAGAGCTCAATGCCTCAAAGGAGGAGCTTGAAGTTGCTCATGCTTCTCTCACTAGGGATCTTGACCACCTTGAAAGAGCTAACAAGCTTGTTAAGGATGAGCTCAAGAAACTTGGAGAGAACCATGACCTACTCCAAGAAACCTACAAAAGGCTCTTGGATCAATGAAGGATCCCATTGTTGTTGAAAAGCTTGCTAGTTCCTCCACTTCTTTTACTAGTGAGCATGCTAAGCTTGTTGAGGAACATGTTCGTTTACAAGAGGAACTCTCCTTGCATGTTGAGACCAATGCATATCTTGAATCCTTGGTGACTAAATATGGTCTCGACTATCATCCTAATGAATCTTCTTGTGAGCAAGCATCTATTCTTGAGGAAAATGTTAGGTTAACAAAGGAACTTGCAAAGTTCACCACCGCCAAGAACAAGATGGGATTGGATGACCTCTTGAGTAAGCAAAGGTCAAACAATCAAAAGTTTGGACTTGGATATACTCCCAAGTCCTACAAGAAGAACAACTACAAGAAGGAGAAGCCCGCTCAAGATAAGAACAAGAAGGTCACTAATGATGGCAAAGCCTCAAAGGGCAAAGCCACTAGTGGTGACCGCACGGGGCCAAACAATCACTATGCTTTATTTGTTGATTATTATGGTGATGTTTATGCTAGCTATGTTGGCCCTCGTAATGGCTATGCTTATAGAGAGTACTCAATTTGGGTACCAAAAGATATTGTTGCCATTGCAAAGGAACCCATTAATCGATGGGTTCCTAAATCCTCTACTTGATTTTGTAGGGGTATTCCTCCGGTGGTCCAAAATGGGTGTTTGATAGTGGATGCACCAATCATATGACCGGAGGAAGAGGTGTGCTTGATCAATTCATTGAAGATATCAACAAGAAGTCAAGCATCACCTTTGGTGACAACTCAAAGGGAAAGGTACTTGGGTATGGCAAGGTGGCAATCTCTAAGGACTTGTGCCTTGAGACGGTCATGCTTGTTGAATCCCTTGGCTATAACTTACTTTCTATATATCATCTTGCCGATGCCGGTTACAATTCATATTTTACTAATTATTGTGTGAAAGTCTTTAGGAGTGACAATCTCAAATTGGTCCTTGTTGGATATGTGGAGAACAACCTTTACGTGGTTGACCTCTCGAAAGAGAGCTCCTCTCCCTCCACATGTCTAATGGCGGCCAAGCATGACGAAGGTTGGTTGTGGCATCGCCGCCTTGGTCATGTCAACATGAGAAATCTTAAACAACTCCTAAAGGGTGAGCACATTGTGGGACTAACCGGCATTTCTTTTGAGAAAGATCGTGTTTGCAGTGCATGTGTAGCCGGAAAGCAACTCAAGAAGAAACATCCTATCAAGAGTATCGTCACCACATCTAGGCCTTTGGAGCTCCTTCATTTGGATCTCTTTGGGCCATCACATTATGATACTCTTGGTGGGAGCAAGTATGGACTTGTCATTGTTGATGATTACTCAAGATACTCTTGGGTCTTTCTCCTTAAGTCTAAGGACGAGACTCATAGAGAGTTCATCACCTTCGCCAAGAAAGCTCAACGTATGTATGAATCCGAGATCAAGGCGATTAGGACCGACAATGGCACCGAGTTCAAGAACTACACCATGCAAGAGTTTGTCGATGATGAGGGCATCAAGCATGAGTTTTCGGCGCCATACACCCCTCAACAAAATGGTGTTGTTGAAAGGAAGAACCGGACTATCATTGAGATGGCAAGAACCATGTTGAGTGAATTCAACTCACCCCACAACTTTTGGGGAGAAGCCATCTCTACGGCTGTCCACTACTCCAACCGGCTCTTCCTCCGCCCCTCCATAACAAAACTCCATACGAGCTTCTCACAGGTAACAAGCCTAATGTCATGTACATTCGTGTCTTTGGATGCAAATGTCTTGTTAAGAACAACAAAGGAAAGCTCGGTAAATTTGAAACTAGAACCATAGAGGGCATATTTGTTGGATATGCGGAGAACTCTCACGCCTATAGATACTACAACCGGTCCACCGGGACTATTGAAGTATCTTGTGACGTGGTGTTCTTGGAGGATAATGGCTCCCAAGTGGAGCAAGTTGTTCCATGTGTTGCAGGTAATAATGATGATCCATCTAGTGCCATCAAGCATATGGGCATTGGACACATCCGGCCCATGGAAGTTCATAATGATGATCAAGATGATGGAGTAGAAGTATCAAGCACGGCTCAAGTGGAGCCTAGCTCAACTCAAGCCGAACCATCAAGTGCAACTCAAGAACCATCCTCCACTCAAGATGAGTCACATTCCGAAGAACAAGAAGAAAGTCCTCATTCCACTGAGCAAGACCATGATGATGATCAAGAGACATCCTCAACTCATGATCAAGCTCAAGTGATCCCTCATGATCAAGTACTAGCAAGAGATGAATTCATTGATCATGAAGGAACCATTCGGAAGATCAAGGCCGCTACAAGGGCAAGTGACATGAAAGTAGATCAAGTCCTTGGTAGCATCTCAAGAGGAGTGGTAACTCGTAGACACCATGCATTACTTATCACTTATTGTCAACACCATGCTTTTGTGTCTAGTTTTGAACCACTCAAGGTACATGAAGCCTTGGTTGATCCGGATTGGGTAATTGCCATGCAAGAAGAATTGGAGTGTTTCACTCGTAATGAAGTATGGTCTCTAGTTGAGAGACCCAAGGATCATCGCATCAATGTTATTGGGACCAAATGGGTATTCAAGAACAAGCAAGATGAGAATGGCATTGTCATACGAAACAAAGCAAGGTTAGTGGCGCAAGGGTTTGCCCAAATAGAAGGTATGGATTTTGAGGATACCTTTGCGCCGGTAGCCCGTCTTGAAGCTATTCGTCTTTTGCTTGCATTTGCATCTTTCCACAATTTCAAACTATTTCAAATGGATGTGAAAAGTGCATTTTTGAATGGTCCCCTAAAAGAAACCGCATATGTGGCTCAACCCCCGGGTTTCGAAGACCCATGCCGACCCAACCACGTGTATTTACTCCATAAGGCACTCTACGGTCTCAAGCAAGCTCCACGTGCTTGGTATGAGTTCCTTAGGGATTTCTTACTACATGATGGGTTTTGCATGGGTACGGTCGATTCCACCCTTTTCACCAAGCGGGTTAAAGGGGGTGGCTTATTTATATGTCAAATATATGTTGATGATATTATCTTTGGTGGAACTAACCCCAATCATAACAAAGCTTTTGAGCTATTGATGACTAGGAAATTTGAGATGTCCATGATGGGAGAGTTGAAGTTCTTCCTAGGCTTCCAAGTGAGGCAACTTGCAAAAGGCACCTTCATCTCTCAAGAAAAGTATGTGAAGGACATGCTCAAGAAATTCAACATGACCAATGCAAGCCCAATGAAGACACCCATGCCCGTAAAGGGGCAACTTGGCTCATGTGACGGTGAGAAGGATGTGGACATAAAGGTATACCGCTCCATGATAGGATCCTTGCTCTACCTTTGTGCCTCTAGGCCGGATATCATGCTAAGTGTAGGGATGTGTGCTCGTTTTCAATCCGCTCCTAAGGAGAGCCATTTAATGGCGGTCAAACGGATTCTAAGATACCTTGTTCTCACTCCTACTCTCGGGCTATGGTATCCAAAGGGGTCAACCTTTGAACTCATTGGCTATTCGGATTCCGATTGGGCCGGTGATAAGGTTGACCGGAAGTCTACCTCCGGGGCTTGCCAATTTATTGGCCGGTCATTGGTGAGTTGGTCATCCAAGAAACAAAACTCCACCGCTTTATCCACCGCCGAAGCCGAATACATATCCGCGGCATCTTGTTGCACTCAATTGTTATGGATGAAGCAAACCTTGAAAGACTATGGTGTGTCTCTTGGTACGGTGCCTCTTCTTTGTGACAATGAAAGTGCAATTAAGATCGCCAATAACCCGGTTCAACATTGTCGCACCAAACATATTGACATTCGCCATCACTTCCTACGTGACCATGTTGCCAATAAGGATATTGATCTCACTCATGTGGGGACAACCTACCAATTGGCGGATATTTTCACTAAGCCTTTGGATGAAGCCCGGTTTGTTAACTTGAGAGGAGAACTTGGTATTCTTGATCCTAAAAACTTGGATTGAATAACTTCTTGCACTATATTCTTGCATTTATCTTGCTATCTAGCTTAGAGGCACAACACATATGGGGATAGTCATCTTACCATGTCTTGGTATGATGCATACCTATGTGTGCAACATAAATAGACCCAATGTCATTATATGGACCCAAGCATGTCTCTTCGAGGTCTCATGACATTTGCGCTTTCACATAGGGGGAGTAATCCCCGCCCCTCATTGAGCCTCAATTACAACTTGATTTGACTATATAAGGCTAAATGATCTTATTGCAAAAATCACTTCAAAATGACTTATGATTCTTGATATATATTTCGAATCATGCCCATTGTTGCTATTTACATCTTGTTTGGATTTTCACTCCAATGGGTATGCCTAGAGAACTTTGTGTTTCCAACCCCATGTCTATGCTCATCTCATCATCATCTATCTATCTATATGTACATGTCATCATCTGAGCATTCATACACATTTACACAAAGAATAGGGGCAAAACGAGGCAAAACAAGACAAAACTGGGCAGAATGACCCTGGCCGGTCTCTGGCCCGGTTGGACCGGCCTCTGCGCCGGGCCAGCCGGCGCCAGGCCCGGTCGACCGGGCGGCAAACCGGCCGTGCGGCTGGTTATGTTTGGAGGAGGTTACCCCTTGGGGGTCTTCTTCCTCACTTCTCCCCTCCACCATCTCCACCATTGCCGCCGCCTCCACCATCCCCACCTCTTCCTAGGGCCTTCCCACCACTAGAAACCTCTCAAACTTCACCAAATCATAGATCGGGCCCTTTGCATCATCTCCACCAAGGGATTTGGTCCCTCTCAAGCTACTTTGGGAGATCTTGGGGATTTGGCTCTCAAGCCCTACCTAGGTGTTCTTCTTGTTCCCTTGAGCAAGGAGGACCATGTCTTCGGGTAAATTGTTCTCCCTTTCCCTCTATTTCCTAGTCCTCATCACACATTGCACATCTTTGAGAAAATTTGAGGAAATTTTAGGGTTAGGGTTTGTAAGTCCTCATGCCATTAGAGTGTCTCACAACACTATGCACATATTCCACTCTATTGCTATAGTCTATGTTCAAGTTTATGAGTTTTTGCATGATTTTGTGGTAGAAATTCTGGGCAACACCTCACAATTCGACAGACCCGGTCATAGGCCCGGTCAACCGGCCTCTCAACCGGCCGGTCCGGCGTGCCGCCCGGTCAACCGGATTGGCAACCGGCTCGTCCGGTCTGTCGTCCGGTTGGACCGGCCTGTGCGCCGGATCGCCCAGTTCTTCGCATAATCTCATCGAAACACTTGGATATATGCTATGCTTTTTGGCTTCCCTACTTACTGATGACATGTACACTTACCCCACTGCTATCCTCGCTCTATTTTGCTCATTCACAGATAGTTGGAGTGGTGAAGAACGTGGCGCTCTTGCCAAGAGAGGACGGCCTACGGTGCCTCCACCCCGCCGTTCTAGCGGCCGCATGCCTTCTAAAGCACCTCAGACTACTGACACTGGCAGCTCAGCTGGGGGAAGAAGCAAGACAGTTGGCTCTAAGAGGAAAGACAAGCACGCAGCCCAAGAGGATGATGAAATAGTGCCAGACTTTAATGTGGGAGCAGCACATCGTGGTGATTGGCAAAGTGTGAGGAAGGAGAATCCGTATCGCTTTGAGCAACGGACTTACACTGGTGGGGACAGGTTCTTCTGGACCAAGACTCAAGCAAGCCTATGGGAAGATTTCTATGACACTAGAGAGTGTATGAAGAATGGTGCTGTTGTGATGCCCAAGGCCATCAACACTGAAGAGCTTGCCTTGCATGAAGCCACAAAGTACCGCTTTGTGGTTGATACCTTGAAGGGTTTGGGACTATATGATCTTGTGTGCCTGAAGCCCGATGATGACCAAAGAGAAGGCATCTATTGTCCCCTTCTAGTCCGTCAATTCCATTGCACCGTATTCTTCCATGATGATGAGGATCGCACTATGACTTGGATGACTGGCAAGGAGAAGTACTCATGCACCTACACTCAGTTCTGTGAAGCCATGGGTTTTGGTGGTGGCCGTGCTCAAGGGTTCAAGATTCATTCTCGCCCTAAGCTCGTTAAAGGTGACATCTCCTTTTGCTATCCCCCGAACCCTACAGCTGGGCCTCCCACTATCTCTGGGATGTACTACTCTTATCTTGTCCTTGCCAAGATGTTCCGTGAGAGTCTCATCAGCAAGTCAGGCGACTCCAGTGAAGTCAGGAACTACCACCTGAATCTGATGTACTATTGCCATCCTGACAGGATAAGGAAAATTGATGGCTGTGATCTCATTCACTGTGAACTGAAGCGTTCTGTTCTGGGCCGCATGACTCCCAACTATGCTCAGTACGTTCAGCGGCTCATCAACTACATAGTACCTCCTCCCAACAACACACTCGATCAAAGGATCACAATGGAACCATTCAAGTTCCCCATTCAGGACACTCGTCCGGACGTCCCTGCCATGATGCCCTCTGAGCGCCGTTCCAAGGAACGACATGATCATGCAGCTAGCTCCAGCTACTCTCGGCGCCCCAAGCGCGGTGCCGCTCGCTTCTTGACCAGCTTGTGGCAAATGTGCAAGAACACCAATGATGTTGCACATCAAAGTCTTGCTTTGAACCAGGAGACACGGAGGCGACAGAATGAGTTCATGGCTGGAAGGAATGTCCCTGTTCCTCCTTCTGGACCTGAGATGGAGCCTGTGGTTGCACCTGCTTGGGAGATACCTCCTATTACTGATGAGATGTTCTAGAACTTCGACCTCTCCATGTATGCTCATGGTGGCCTTCCTCCTAGGACTGCTAGTGCCCCTGCTGCTGATGATGATGATGAAGAGGATGAAGGTGCTGAGGATGAGAATGATGATGGCGAGGGCTCATATTCCGTTGGGCATGAGTTCTACTGATGGGAGCGCTAGCCCCTCTCCTCTTTTCTTCGCCTTTTTGGTGTTCCGATGCCAAAGGGGGAGAAGAGAGTAGAGTCTAGGACCACGGGGTTCTTTGGTTGTCACAAGCCATGGGTGTTGCTTTATTTGATTCTTATATGGCTTGTGCTTATTGCTGGCGTGTAGTTGACACACGTCTGTTGGGAACCCCAAGAGGAAGGTGTGATGCGTACAGCAGCAAGTTTTCCCTCAGTAAGAAACCAAGGTTATCGAACCAGTAGGAGTCAAGGGCCACGTGAAGGTTGTTGGTGACGGAGTGTAGTGCGGTGCAACACCAGGGATTCCGGCGCCAACGTGGAACCTGCACAACACAATCACAATACTTTGCCCGAACTTAACAGTGAGGTTGTCAATCTCACCGGCTTGCTTGTAAACAAAGGATTAAACGTATGGTGTGGAAAATGATGTTTGTTTGCGAAGAACAGTAGAGAACATAGTTTGCAGTAGATTGTATTTCAGATGTAAAAGAATGGACCGGGGTCCACAGTTCACTAGTGGTGTCTCTCCAATAAGATAAATAGCATGTTGGGTGAACGAATTACAGTTGGGCAATTGACAAATAGAGAGGGCATAACAATGCACATACATATCACGATGACTACTATGAGATTTAATCAGGGCATTACGACAAAGTACATAGACCGCTATCCAACATGCATCTATGACTAAAAATTCCACCTTCGAGGTTAGCATCCGCACCCCTTCCGAGTATTAAGTTGCAAACAACAGACAATTGCATTAAGTATGGTGCGTAATGTAATCAACACAAATATCCTTAGACAAAGCATTGATGTTTTATCCCTAGTGGCAACAACACATCCACAACCTTAGAACTTTCACGTCACATGTTCCAGATTCAATGGAGGCATGAACCCACTATCGAGCATAAATACTCCCTCTTGGAGTTTCAAGTATCAACTTGGCCGAGCCTCTACTAGCAACGGAGAGCATGCAAGAACATAAACAACACATATATGATAGATTGATAATCAACTTGACATAGTATTCCATATTCATCGGATCCCAACAAACACAACATGTAGCATTACAAATAGACGATCTTGATCATGACAGGCAGCTCACAAGATCTAACATGATAGCACAAGAGGAGAAGACAACCATCTAGCTACTGCTATGGACCCATAGTCCAAGGATGAACTACTCACACATCAGTCCGGAGGCGATCATGGTGATGTAGAGTCCTCCGGGAGATGATTCCCCTCTCCGGCAGGGTGCCGGAGGCGATCTCCTGAATCCCCGAGATGGGATTGGCGGCGGCGGCGTCTCTGGAACTTTTTCCGTATCGTGGCTCTCGGTAATAGGGTTTGCGCGACGGAGAGTTTAAGTAGGCGGAAGGGCAGAGTCGGAGGAGGCACGAGGGCCCCACACCACAGGGCGGCGCGGGCCCCTCCTTAGCCGCGCCGCCTTGTGGTTTGGCCACCTCGTGGCCCCACTTCATATGCTCTTCGGTCTTCTGGAAGCTCCGTGGAAAAATAAGACCCTGGGTGTTGATTTCGTCCAATTCCGAGAATATTTCCTTTGTAGGATTTCCGAAACCAAAAACAGCAGAAAACAGCAACTGGCTCTTCGGCATCTTGTCAATAGGTTAGTGTCGGAAAATGCATAATAATGATGTAAAGTGTGTATAAAACATGTGAGTATTGTCATAAAAGTAGCATGGAACATAAGAAATTATAGATACGTTTGAGACGTATCAAGCATCCCCAAGCTTAGTTCCTACTCGCCCTCGAGGAGGTAAACGATAACAAGGATAATTTCTGAAGTGACATGCTATCATAATCTTGATCAATACTATTGTAAAGCATATGAGATGAACGAAGTGATTCGAAGCAATGGTAAAGACAATGATTGAACAACTGAATCATATAGCAAAGACTTTTCATGAATAGTACTTTCAAGACAAGCATCAGTAAGACTTGCACAGGAGTTAACTCATAAAGCAATAAATTCTTAGTAGAAAGCTTTGAAGCAACACAAAGGAAGATATAAGTTTCAGCGGTTGCTTTCAACTTCAACATGTTTATCTCATGGATATATCTCATGGATAATTGTCAACACAAAGTAATATGATGAATGCAAATAAGCAAGTATGTAGGAATTAATGCACACAGTTGACACAAGTGTTTGCTTCTAAGATAGAAAGAAGTAGGTAAACTGACTCAACATAAAGTAAAAGAATGGCCCTTCGCAGAGGGAAGCATGGATTACTATTTTTGTGCTAGAGCTTTTCATTTTGAAAACATAGAAACAATTTTGTCAACGGTAGTAATAATTCATATGTGTTATGCATAAGACATCCTATAAGTTGCAAGCCTCATGCATAGAGTACCAATAGTGCTCGCACCTTGTCCTAATTAGCTTGGATTTACATGGATTATCATTGCATAACATATGTTTCAACCAAGTGTCACAAAGGGGTACCTCTATGCCGCCTGTACAAAGGTCCAAGGAGATATATCGCATTTGATTTCTCATTTTTGATAGATCTCAACTTAGGACATCCATACCGGGACAACATAGACAACAGATAATGGACTCCTCTTTAATGCATAAGCATTCAACAAAAGATAAAATTCTCATAAGAGATTGAGGATTAATGTCCAAACTGAAACTTCCACCATGATTCATGGCTTTAGTTAGCGGCCCAATGTTCTTCTCTAACAATATGCATACTCAAACCATTTGATCATGATAAATCACCCTTACTTCAGATAAGACGAACATGGATAGCAACTCACATGATATTCAACAAAGGTGAAATAGTTGATGGCGTCCCCAGAAACATGGTTACCGCTCAACAAGCAACTTATAAGAAATAAGATACATAAGCTACATATTCAATACCACAATAGTTTTTAAGGCTATTTTCCCATGAGCTATATATTGCAAAGACAAGGAATGAAGTTTTAAAGGTAGCACTCAAGTAATTTACTTTGGAATGGCGAGAGAAATACCATGTAGTAGGTAGGTATGGTGGACACAAATGGCATAGTTTTTGGCTCAAGGATTTGGATGCACGAGAAGAATTCCCTCTCAATACAAGGCTTTGGCTAGCAAGGTTGTTTGAAGCAAACTCAAGTATAAACCGGTACAGAAAAACTTACATAAGAACATATTGCAAGCATTATAAGACTCTACACTGTCTCCTTGTTGTTCAAACACCTTAACCAGAAAATATCTAGACTTTAGAGAGACCAATCATGCAAACCAAATTTCAACAAGCTCTATGGTAGTTCTTCATTAATGGGTACAAAGTACATGATGCAAGAGCTTAAACATGATCTATTTGAGCACAACAATTGCCAAGTATCAAATTATTCAAGACATTATACCAATTACCACATGAAGTATTTTCGTTTCCAACCAAATAACGATGAACGAAGCGAGTTTCAACCTTCGCCATGAACATTAAAAGTAAAGCTAAGAACACCGGTGTTCATATGAACGAGCGGAGCGTGTCTCTCTCCCACACAAAGAATGCTAGGATCCGATTTTATTCAAACAAAAACAAAAATAAAAACATACAGACGCTCCAAGTAAAGCACATAAGATGTGACGGAATAAAAATATAGTTTCACTAGAGGTGACCTGATAAGTTGTCGATGAAGAAGGGATGCCTTGGGCATCCCCAAGCTTAGATGCTTGAGTCTTCTTGAAATATGCGGGGATGAACCACGGGGGCATCCCCAAGATTAGACTTTTCACTCTTCTTGATCATATTGTATCATCCTCCTCTCTTGACCCTTGAAAACTTCTTCCACACCAAACTCAAAACAAACTCATTAGAGGGTTAGTGCATAATCGAAAATTCACATATTCAGAGGTGAAAAAATCATTCGTAACACTTCTGGACATTGCACAAAGCTACTGAAAGTTAATGGAACAAAGAAATCCATCCAACATAGCAAAACAGGCAATGCGAAATAAAAGTCGGAATCTGTCAAAACAGAACAATCCGTAAAGAAGAATTTTTCAGGGGCACTTAACTTGCTCAGATGAAAAAGCTCAAATTGAATGAAAGTTGCGTACATATCTGTGGATCACGCACGTAAATTGGCAGATTTTCCTGAGTTACCTACTGACATGGGCATCCCTAATGGGCCTGCCGAAGATAGTACCCGTGGTTTACTGAAGGCCCACTATTCGAAGAATAAGAAGATTCGGAAGCCCAAGATATTATTAAGGAAAGCTAGAGTTGTAATAGAAAGTCTTATTTGTAATCTTACGGGATAAGTTTGAAACCTTCCCGGACTTTGTAACTTGTACAGCACGAATCCCTCGGCTCCGCCTCCTATATAAGGGGGAGTCGAGGGACGCGAAGATCATCGAATCATTGTTTACAAACCCTAGTTTTCATAATCGTCGAGTACTTTTCGGCTGAAACCTTCGAGATCTACTTGCCCTCTACTTCCAACTAAACCCTAGCCTACAATCCATAGGCATTGACAAGTTGATACCTTGTCAATTGGCGCCGTACTGTGGGAATTAGAGGCGAAAAGGAGCTGATCTCGATGGCACGTTCAAGATCGTCGACTTCATCGGTAGCAAGCAACATCATGGACAGAGGTAAACAGATCGAAACTGGTCTTGTTGATTTTGTTCCTCACCCGCCCTCCCGTTTGGATGCATATGCGTATCTGGAGGAGCCAATGAAGATGACGTTTGGAAAATTCGATTTCCGCGTCGAGAAAGAAGGAGTGTACCGTCTCGAAGTTCCGATCTCGTCGGGATTATTGGCGGGTAGTCCAGATCTCTCAAACTCAGTATCATCCGTCGAGTCAAGCGATAAGGAGATTTCGTCGCCACGCTTCATCGACAGCAAAGCAAGTGAAAAACTCGCCAAAATCTTCAGCGACATGTCCTTCGAATCATCGGCGGACTCTTATATAAGCGATGATTCGAGCGACATTGATAGCTTCGACTTCATCGACAAATCCACCTCTATTGGGAAGGTCTTCACCAAACTCTATGATGGTGTCACCGAACCAAGAAAAGTGAAAATTCCAAAATATCACCAAGTTTATGCCATTGGAGATGCAAGTCGCGATCAAGAGGAAACATCGGAGGCTTTCGACGATTTGGGCAATCCCTATGTCGATCCCTCAGATCTAAGGAGAGGTTTGGGCACTAAATATGTCGGGCCCACACCACGCGTCAGAGTTCAACTTCCGCAAACAGCTTGGGATAGAGCTGCGAAAGCTTTAGATGGTTCGAACCAATGACGACAAGCACTTACGAGTCCAAGAACTGCAAGCTTATCAATACAGACTCGCCAGAGCTGGAAGAGAACTGGAAAAACAGACATAAGCTTTAAACAGAAGAAAGGAGGCAGCCTCCGCGTCAAGCAGAAGAAGGGCAGAGTTAAGTCGACAATCTGGAACCTCGGGAGATAGCCATAGAGAAGCTCGGAACAGAGCAAGGTCAAGGTTGCAACACATACCTGAAGGAGAAAGAGAGTACCTGGTTCAAAATCTCGACATGTCTTTTATGTCGATAGACACAAGAGGGAATATTATCCCCAAGACACCAGAAGCTGGGTATATGGCGACACAAGCCTTTATCCTAGCATCTAGGCCACCTCCGGGAGATCCAAGGGAGGCTTTGTACAACATGGCGGTGGCGAGGAGCTGAAGCCATGGGAACGGCGTTTGCACCAACACCAC